>NW_017728931.1:136644403-136660783 GCF_001723895.1 Crocodylus porosus | reverse complement strand
AGGTACATCACCCTGCACTTGTCAGTGTTGAATCCCATCCTATTCTCCATCAGCTGTAAATGGATACTTAACTGTTCAGGTCTGGCAGTCAAAGGTGGTAATGCTGCTAGCAAAATCATTCTCTGTTGTGTTGTTGATTACAGAAACTGGTGCATTTTAATAATACTCATCTGATGGGGTGCTAAGCCAAGCCAGATTTTGACTCAAGTTGGGGGCTCATCAGTATAAATAAGGAATAATCCCTGGCAGTTTTTTCTCTGCATGATCCCCATAGTTTTTGGCATTCGCTCTTCCCTTTGCTCTGAAAATACCTCTAGTCAGAGAATCTTCTGGGTATATTGCCAAGCTGTTTCCCAGGTGGTTGAAAAAGGAAAGGGGAATTGAAAATGTGGCAAGCTGTTTCACAAACTCATAGATTTGAAGGCAAGAATGATCCACATTCATCTTCCAAGCTGATCACCTATGGATCAGAGTCCTTGCAATCCCTTCCAGAAAGTCTGGAACAAAGCCCAAAGTTTTGCTTGAACTAGAGTACACATTTTACAACATGCTCAATCTTTAGCTAAGACTTCAACACAATTCTACGAAGTTGTTCCAGTTGTTAATTCCTCTAGCTCTCAAAAAGAGAAGTCAAATCCTAGGTGGCATTTATCTCACTTCAGCATCCACCTACTGAAACTTGTTGTACCATTATATGCTACATTGAAGGGACTTGCATTCAAAGTTTATGACGACATTTTAATTGCCTGTTTTTGGAGGTGGAGTGTTTTAAATACTATTACTGTTCTCAGGATAAAACATTAGGTGATGCCCAGGGCATCTATTTAGCATGGATGGGATACCTTATTTAAGAATTCTACACCTCTACATAAGTGAACAGAAGCAAGTATAATACTTACCACAGTGGTCCACCAGTCTTGATGGTGGTGGACCAGATAATAAATATAAGTCATAATTGTTTTATTTATTAGTGATTTTTCCACTCTGTCTGCACTGGTTAGGCCTTACCTGAAGTCCTGCATTCAGTCCAGGGGCCTGCACTTTAAGAAGGATGCAGACAGTTTGGAAAGAGTCCAGTGCAGAGCAACAAAAATTATTATAGGCCTGGGAGGCAAGACTTATGAGGAAAGGCTGAAAGAACTAAGGTAGTTTAGTCTGGAGAAGAGAAGATTAAGGCGGGGTTTGATAGCAGCCTTCAACGTGCAATTACAGAGAAGTTGGAATTGGGCTTTTCTTTCTAGGTATAGGGGACAGGAGTAGGTGCAATGGACTCAAGATGTAGCAGGGGAAATTTAGGTTGAAGATTAGGGGGGACTGTCTGATTCCAAAGATAGTTAAGCTTTGGAAAAGACTAACTAGAGAAGTGGTGGAGTTTCCATCCCTGGATGCTTTCATGAGTGTGTTAGACAGACCCTTGGATGGGATGATTTAGACAGGGATGATCCTGCCTTGAGCTGGGGTTGGACTAGATGACTTTATGCGGTTCCCTTCCAACCCTACTTTCCTATGAACCTATAAATACTTCTTGTTGTGTTGTGTATATATAACAGTAAGCTTTTGAAGGATGGGGCCCTTTGTGAAAACCCCTTTCAGTTCATTCAAAACCTCTGAGTCTCCAGAGCAAGCAGCCAAAGACAATAAAACTTTATATTAAAAATATCAGTAAATTCATATCTTAATAATGATGCATTTTTATTACAATTTGCATTTTTTTTTTGTCAGGCAGCTCAATTATAGACTAAAATTGGAAAGCAATTCCTTTATTTTCTTTTTTTTAAAGAGAAAGGCCTATCTGATTTTTGCACCATGAAATGCTTTCAAAGGCCAGTTAATAAAAGAACAGTTCATCTACTGTATATATCCATAGATAGAAAAAGATCTGAATATAAAAGCTACCACATTAAAATCTATGCGTCAGAGGTTTTTAATGTTTTATCACAACAGTATCTGATAAAGCAGTGAAAGGGTTAAGTTAAACGAGACATAGGTAGAGTAAGTGATCTTGGTCTAGTGCGGTTCTTAAATCTACATCATTTTGGAAGGGGAATCCACAGATCTTAATCTCCCTGACATTAACCAGTTAGTCGCTAAGAGTATATGCAGGTGTTACATTTAGATGGTCGAACTGAATGTAGGTTAGCTTGATCTAAGTGCCAGGTGCACAGGCATTCATAGGGTCTAAACTGCCATTAAAACAGTGAGCCTGATCTAAAATTAGTTCACCTCTGAAGTAAACTAGCTTTAGACCAACCAGAGTTAGCCCATTCTAAAATGTGGTCTAGTGAGTGCCTATATACATTCACAGAACAGCTCTGGCCCTGGGAAAGTCCAGTCTTTTGCCCCAGCCCCACGGCTGTACTGTCCCTACCCCTCCTAACCCTGACTGGGCTATTTTTAACTCCTCTAACAACCCTTCTGCAGACCTACCACCCGCCCCAACCCGCCAGCCACCCCCTGCCGACTCCCACAGGCTAGCCTGCCCCTCTCCCCACCTGAGTTACCTCAGGCTGTGGCACTGCTCCTGGAAGCAGCAAACACCTGCATGCTCCACTCCTGGTTTAGATTTAAGTGGCTTAAAGTAAGCTGCCTAAATCTAAACCATGTTCCATGAATGCTTGTTTGCATCCTAAGCTATCACCCTACCCTTCCTTCTGCCTGACATTGAGGAATGTGAGTGCTAATGGCTTCACCAGGAGAAGAGCTTTGCTTCTGCCTTGATTCATCCAGGACATGTTAGCTGCTCTAGGATTTTGGCCATGACTGGGAAAGTAGACTCCAAGTAGGAGAAGTTTGGCTAGGAACTGGGTTCAGTTCCTGGGACACTCATTTTCATGGCTCAACCAGCATGGAAGGGAGAATTAAGTTTTGTGCAGAAAAGGACTGGCACATATCACATCCTGTCTGAAATGAGAGGGACCAAACTGTGGCTCACTGGGTGCATCTGCATGAGATGTTTATTGTGGAGATGCCTAACCAGCTCTGCATCTACATGTGAAGCTCTATTAGGTCATACTAAACTAATAAATGCTTCCATAGGTTAGTACCTGTAAATGCAAGTACTGTTCTGCACCAGTGTTATGTACTACACAGCAACACACATGTAGATGTTGACAGAGCTGGCTGGGGCTGCAGAGAAGCTGGCTGGGGCACAAGGGTGCTTCGGTGTGGGGATAGCTGGTAGGCAACCCCTGCACTGAAGGACCAGAAGAAGACAAGCTATCCCCATACTGGAGCACCCTTCTGCCCCAGCCAGCCCCTCTGCAGCACACTGAGCTGGGGTAGAGCAGCCCTGGGCTGGCAGGCTGACCCCTTGGGCCCTTGCCAGCTGGGGCTGCTCTGACTCAGCTTGATATGCTGCAGTCCTGGGTGCATGTATAAACACAGTGACTGGGAGCAACAAACTCCAGTGTTATATGCGTTGGAGTTTACTGCTTTGCATTCATTGTATGTGTAGATGCACCCACTGGAACCACACCCACACGCAGGAACGTATGTCTCCCTGGGGACAAACATACCCTCCTGCTACCTGTCCTTGGGGAACATACATGCATTTGCGCTCTGGCATGCAGCAAGTTGCCCTGTGTGGGGTAGGTGAAGCTGTGGCCAGCACCTGGGCTGGTCTCAGTAGCCTAACCAGGGTCCTGGGGTCCTCTGGGGGCTGTGACCATGGCAATCTGACAGTGGGGAGCCAGGATGGCAGCTGCAGTGTGGCTCCAGCCAGCCGGGCTCTCCGATTTCCCACAGTGCACTCTGCTGCCATGTGTGCAGCCCCACTTTTTTCACTATGGGTTTTTTTACACCAGGATCTCCCAGTGTCAACCTCCCACCTCCCGTGCTGCAAATTAGCAGTGCAGAGAACACATGTGTGTCCAGCCCGTGTGATGTGCGGCACCATAGATGGGTCCACAGCACCACATACCACGCGGCCGTGCTCGTCTGGATGTGCCCACTGAACCTCCCCCCTGCTCCCAGGACAGGACATCTAAATGTGTCTTTCTGCAAGTGCCACTGGCTCCACTGGATGAAGACTTAACTGCTGAAATAGGGGAAAACAAGACAAAACAAAAAACAGCCAGTACTGTACACAGTGCAATTTTTTTTTTTACTACAAAGCCCAGAGAGGGTGTATTTACAGGCATTTAAGTTCAATATAAACATTTACAGAACATCAGGACAAATATCAGCATTCTCAGCTAAATGTCTGACCACAATTATTTTTGTGGAGTAAATGGCTTGCAAAGCAAATGTGAGAGAGGTTGTTTTGGGGTTTTGTTTTGTTTTCTTTTTAAATTTTGTTTTCAAAGCTGAAGGGTTTTGAAAACCTGCATAGAACTGACAGCAGCATGCAGATAATCACACTGTGTAAAGGTTCAAGTAGAGTTAAAGAAAACCATAGATGCTCAAGAGATTAGGGGTAGAATATCATGATTAAATTGGTTTATGTTGCCTTTCTGTCAGCTGATAGGGTTTTTCCTTCATAAACCCCGCTTAAAACCTTACCAGAAAGAGCATGCCGTTAGAGACACCTTCTGTGCCAAAGAGATGGGTTTTTCTGAAAAAAATCTTATGAACTGGGCACCATGAGGTTAATTTTCTCACTGGAAATAGTGACCTACCTGTTGCTGCCTAGAGTAGAAGGACAATTCTATTTTCTGAAATTGCCCAATATGAAAATTAAGCTGAACAGAGGTTCATGATACTAGTTTGTGTTCCAAAATTGGCTAACTTGTTGAAACCAAATTTTTTTTGCAGAAAAAATTCAGCTTTGACAAAGGTTTTGTCAGGAATGTTTCTCAAGTCCAGAAGGAGATGCTTCAGAATTGTCAAAAGCTTGATGGTTGTCACTAGTGAAGTCCCTGATTTAAAACCAAGCACAACTTGGGTTTCCTATAACTTAGGCATGTTCCCTAACCACTGGCATGTTGCAATTCTGGGGTGGGTTGAGCATGTGTACGTGGCTGAAAACTCAAAGGTCTTCTTTTTTTTTTTTTGGTCCAGGACAAAATTGAATTCCAAAACCTCCATTTTTTTGTGAACTAGGATTGTTGCTTTTTGGTGAGTCTTCCTTCAACCCAGCTGAAATTCTCTCTATTGGGATGTTGGATAAAGGAATGTATGCCCAAAAAGAAGCCGACTGAATAAAGGAATGGTAAACCAGGGCTTTGCATGCAGGGCATGCAATTAAGCTAACTTCCCTCACTATTTCAAATCAATGATTTCTCCGCTCACCATCCCCCCAAAATATCAACCTCCCTTACACTGAGTTATTTAACAGTTCCAATCTCAATGTTGAACATGAAACCCCCAGAATAATTCTGCCTTACCCACCCACTCACCAAATAGGATTGTCAAGGACAACTGCTAGAAACACAGTATTGAACTACCATAGGTCAGCAGTTGTAAGAAATGGGCCACAGATACAATGAGTATATTCTTTTGCTTGTGTAGAAATGATAGGATCTGTACGGATACCGGGCTCTCTCAACAGGGAGCAACTCTCAGGACTGGGACCTTACAGTCCACAGCAGCTGAAGTCACTGAACAACACAGGCAAGATGATGGTGCCCGCAGGATTAAAGCCTTACATTGCAAAGGACAATTCTATTTTCTGAATCAGCCTTTCAATGGTCCTGTTGTCTCTTGTGATCATTTTGGTCGCAACATCACTATAACCTTAATTCTGCATTTTTTTGAGTTCTTCACTTTAGTAGGTCTCAATGAAAATTGAGGTGCACAGCAGGTGTAATATTGCTGCCGTATCACAGTAGTAACCTTTACCACTCATATTGCACAGGTGTAAATGACCACACAACAGCACCACAATAATGAACAAAGATATGAGTTGCGTGATGAAACCAAAGATTTGCTTCCACTCCTGCAGCTCTCAATGGGGGAAAATTTTAATAATGAGTTGAGGATTGATCTCTATATTTGCTTTAATCATTAGGCCTGTGAAGAAGATCCTGCTCCCCCCCACAAATGCAGAATATTCATGCTGAAAATAATTAAAACTGAACAGGAGATTTGTATCAATCTGGCAGATAAGAGACAGAATTAACTGTGCTTTCATGTACAATTTTAAATAGGTCAGATAAGAAGATCTATTGTAACCAACTTTTATTTTATAGATTGAGACAGACAGTCCAAGATGAACCCGCACACATTATATATGTCTACAAAGAAATCTAATGTATGCAGCGAAACCTCCTTAATGTCACATTTGCAAACTATCTTTTCCTCTCCTCTTTGGGGATCATTGATTCATAAGTTTTAAGGCTAGAAAGGACCACTGTCATTTAGCCTGATCTTCTTCTAGCTCAGGTCTTAGAATGATACACACACACACACACACACACACACACACACACACACACACAAAGAATAAAATAAAGTTCATGAATCAAGCCTTATTAGGAGAGGTTAAACTCAAGCACCTTTATGATATATTGAAAAGAAAACTGCTTCCTTATGCTTTTTTATTATTATGCTTTCTCTTCTCATCTCCCAGAAGTTGATGGACTCAACATCAGCATTTTAAAATGCTTACTCTTTCAACTGTGTTTCCCTTTAGGTAAGATGAAGAATGATAAGAATAGGAGAGGTGAAAAAAAAACCAACCCCCAAAAAAACAAGACTGAAAAGCACCTTATTATGGAACATGTTATCAGTACAATGGAGTTTTTGGTTAACGTGACTCTCTGGAGGTGTTCATTAATCACTCGTGGATTTTCTTGAACAGTTAGTAGAAAGAGCGGTGAAGAGTGGTCATTACCCTCTCATATGTCTACCTGGATTTTTAGGAGTTGGAGCTAAACTGTACAAAAGTTCATAACCAGTCATTCTGTGCTTTGACTTATGGATATTATTTCACCCGTTTAATTTTTTTTAAAATTCTGTTTAAATGCACCTTGTCTGTATTTGTTTAAGACTGACTCAGTGGAACATCAGCATGGGACTAGTTGAGTAATTTAGTTGTGTGTGAAATTATGGGGGAAAGTTTCTTTCTCTCCTCAAGTTCCCCCCCACCCTCTCAAAAAAAAGAACCATATTTCAAAAAGATGAAACTCAAAACTAATATACATATCAGTTTTTGAAGGCCAGTATAAATAGGACCCGATGGCTAGAGTCCTTAACCTAGAGGCTCAGATTCAAGTCCTCCCCAACCTGAGGGAATTTGGATGTTTATCTTGTATTTGGACAATTTATCTTGCTAGGATCCTTTGAATCTGGGCATTTATCTTGCTTGGATCCTATGACCCCAGCTGACTGCCCGCCCCTGGGGCGGGAGGCCAGACTCAATGATCTCCCGAGGTCCCTTCCAGCCCTAATGTCTATGAAGTATGAATTGTCCTTGCCCAAGAGAGTGCCTGATCCACGAGACTATAGGCTATTTGGTGTAGACATAGCCTTAAACCTTCCTGTTGAAGCCGTGCCTCTGTGCAGAATACGGTCATTGAGCCCGACTGAGATGACCTAAGAGGGGGTGTCGCTCTGGGATCTAGCAGTTAGGGAAGGCCCTGAGAAGGAGTCCCAGCTTCTGGTTCCTACGTCCAAGAACTGTTTCCGTATTTTGATTAAAAAGTCAGCGATTGGATCCTGTTGGTGCACGTTAGACACTTTCTGAGAATGCCAAGCAGATGAAGCCCCTCAGGGGACGTCAGTGCAGAAATGTCTCATTTCTGGATCCTAATTGGGCTTTGGCATAAGCTAGGCGGCGAGCTGTTCAGCCTTGTCAAGACTAGGGCAGTTTGGGGCATGGGCAGAGATCCAATTTTCAGGCACCTTGAGAATGCTAAACTCAAACGTCAAGCTCAGCTGATGCTTTTAGGGTTAGGAGGCAGTCAAGGAGGGGTTTCCAAGACTTTGGAAATAGCTTGATAACTAATTACACCTAAATCCCTCTTTGAGTTTCTGCTTCTTTTCTGGATCTGCCTGTAACCCTCTCAGACATCCTAATGTTTAGGGAATGGTACATCCCCCTTCCCCTGGTGCAGTTGGCTTGCTTGCCATTTCAGCGCACGGAAAGGAAGGTTGAATCAAAAGGCTGCACTAGGAGCCTGTTCGAAACCTGAATCTCATTGACTTCAATGCACTTGGGAAAACCCTGACTCCTCATGCTTACACGTTGAGCAGACTGCCCGGGAGTAAGAGCAATGGGCCTTCTTCACCTTTTTCTTCCTGGACACCCAAGTTAGGAGCTGTTAGAGCCTCCTCTACATCAACTGCCCTTTAGTTTAACAGGCAGACAAGGTTCTTGGGATGAATCTGATATCTTTTATTAGACCTACTTAAATAGTCGAAAACAAATGTTTTTCCAACTTTTTAAGTTGGTCTAATAAAAGGTATCAGATTCACCCAAAGAACCTTGCCTGCCTCTGTCCTTAGACCAACACGGCTACTACCTCCACCCCTTTAGTTTAAGAGAATCACGTGACACTATTGTATCCATCAAATAAGGAAAGGTAGTGAGGTTATACTGTGTATTAAGGCAAGGTTTAACGCAAAGCAAGTGACTTTGGGCCAGTCACCATGATTACTATAGGACAGCTCAATGCATCTTATATTTTAAAGCAGACACCGAGAGAAAACATGACACAAGGGTTAGATGTCATGCAGGAGTAGAGACAAACAGAAATTTTCCTGTTTTTCTTCCTGGTTAAGAAACTTAAAAAAAAATAAAAAATCCCCTCAGCAATCACAACCTTAAATAAGTATGTGAGAATCTAAGAATGAAAGTGACTGAGGAAAAAAGTGAAATTATCCAGACTTAGTGAACAACGGTTTGGGTAGTGAAAAGTGAAATAGGAACTGTAAAATCCGTTCATTTTAATAACCAGCGGTGTTTTTGATAACTTTAGGAATGAAATTGATTTTCTAAAAATATTCTGGACTTGGATCAGCATTGTCTGTTTCAAAAAGACAAATGACCTCCTATCATATTTTTAAAACAAAGCCCTAATCCTACAATAGCATTGTATTAATTTACCCTAATGAAGATATTACTCAATATGAGAATGTCACGATTTTGATCCTTTTCATTTCTTCCTGTTTTCTAAAAAGAAATTAACCCCCTCTCTGTCATTCCCTGTTCTAATACACGTCCCTTCCCCGGTTCTGTCTCGGCATAGTTATGCATGGAAAATCGTTGTTTAGAAAACTGAAAACTAACACCCAGCATGAAACTGCTTAACTTTTCATTCTCAGGGAAGTTATTTGCAGTGGAGGTGCTAAAAATATTAGCCCTCAAAATAGCAAGAGCTGACTCCTGCAAACATTGTAATTTAAGGACTTGTGTACATCAGGGTCCCATTTAATAGTTTTATGTGGGCATTCGCAGTCTTTCCCATGATATAATTTTTCCTGAGATGTGGACTCTGCTGCAGTTGACAGGCAAACTCTATATCTGTAATGGCCTAGTTTTATAAACACGAGGGCAAATGTTTACCAAAGGGGCATAGGTCTCCCCTCTAAAAATAAAATGGCCCTGGATGTGGGGTAACCAGTCTGATGAGCCAGATCTTGAGCTGATTGAGCTCAGAGGAGGAAGCAGTCCTGTCACAGTCCTTTCATTCATGCAATGCCCCGAAAAGTCAGTGAGCCTAAGGAATCACATTGTTGAGCTGACCCATCGTATCACATGTGACTCAAGAGTTCAACTTTTTATCTCAACCTTGTTACTAGTGACAGTATAAAATAAAACAACTTAACATATTGCTGAATAGCTGTAAACCCCCCCCAAAGAACTACATGAAAGAAGAGCGCCAGGTCGGATTCAAATGCAATCCACATTTTCCTGACTCTATTACTCTTTTGCCATTCTTTCCTTCTTTGTGCTTCTCACAGATATGATACTCGCGGAGGATTCGTAAGCTAAGTATTTTAAACATTGTTCAATAAACATAAAGTCTTGGTCATAAGCAACTCTGTAAACAATCCAAAAGCCCCTCAGCCACTTTCAAACGTTCAAGACCGTCCACCAATTTTTTCTGCTTGTATTTGTGTGAAGAGCATAGTTTTATAAGGATGACACCTCTTGTATAGTCTATCAATTATTCATCCTTGTGTTATAGGAAAGCAAAAACAACAGTATAATCCACTGCAATATGACTAAAGGATAAGTTAAATGATACTGCTAGGTAACTGGCTCACAGATCTTCATTTCTGGGGAGTAGGGGAAATAAATCTAATTTCCCCCCATCTTCTTTAAGTAAGGGGAAAAAAAACAGCGCCTTCCTTTTAAGATGACTGTACTCTTATTTTGGATGTTATATGCCTGGGGGATAAAGTACAGAGCTAAACATTTGCATTAAGGAGGCTATTTCTATATGGGAAATCTAAAGGCTGTATTCATTTTTAGTGTTTTTAATGCTTTTGATAAGTAAAGTTCATGAAAAAGCCATGTAATTGGTACAGAACTTTTTTACTTGCACCAAGCCCCTTAATCTTTGAACATTAGAATAATTTTGCATCTAGCCTGGGGTAAATTAGTTTCTTTGGTTTTTTATTTTTTTTTTCAACTTTCCAGCATTATTTATTTTCAATTTGAAATTCTTTTAATATCAAAGTGGGTGTAATTAATTCTCCATTTCTGATGATCTGAAAATTAAAATGAAAAATTACAAATAATATATCAAAGAACTTTCATAAAATATACCTGACAAAAATAGTTCAGGTTTACTGAACCTACATAACAATTTTTTTTCTGAAGGTTTTTTTCCACGTATAAAAGCCATACTTTAGTGCCATCTAGTGCACTGAGAATTCAGATGGGAAGCTTCACTGAATTGCTACTTTCCCTACCTTTCCACAAGCCCCTTGACAAATTCAAGTCTGGAGCCACGTCCATTGTATTAAATAAACAGTGGACCAGCTATTAATTACACGTTACAGAATCATTTGTATCTGACCTAGCCCACGAGGAAAAGTGTAGATTAAGGGTTTCGGATCATAATCCCTTCCCATCGCTAAAAGAATTCATATAAGACTCAAAGGTCAACGCTTTATCTTTTCTGTTGAAAATCAGAGGCATTGGTAATGAAGTCCAGTTTAAAACTCGGTATCTTGTGTTTGTTTCATCTCATTGTAATTTGCCCAGCTATTTGAAATATATGACATTACCCAGAGCTGCCTGTGCCATGACTGAGCAATCACTCTGCTCCTGGAAGCTGCAGGAAAATCTAAGTTAGATACTAGAGCTGGTGAGAATAAAAAAATGTCATAAAAATTTTCACTGTTTCCCATCTCCCAGTTTGTGATCAGCCCTTAAGAGCCAGATGCGGGAGATAAAAAAAGAGCTGCATTAGCTCGTGCCGGAAGAGAATAAAACATGCACAGCAAATACGAGGCATGGGCCCAAATTGCTCAAAGTTGAACTAAAATCTTACAGTGGCAGTGCTCAAGAAGGAAGTTTACTGTGTTTGTCCAGGATATTGTCTCACTAAGACCCACTTTGGGTTTTGGAGTTCGACTTCCATTACCGGTATTGTCATTTGCTAGAACAAGATTTAGACCATGACCCAATCAGGCGCCAATATGAAATTTGCTACTGCTGTATGGGCTGTGCTAATTTACGAATCCTTCATTCTGAATTATTTATAAATATTTTCAAACAGACCTGCAGCTGGTGAAAATTGGCCTCGCTGCTTTGAAGTAGGTGGAATTCATACCAGCTGAGGATGATATCCTCTTGTTCCAAGTACAATGGGTTGTGTGCTGCTGGCTAGTTTTGCTCACCATTTGCTGGTGACTCCATTCACAAGTTTTAAAAATATTCCTTTTTTCCCCCACATGGTTGTACAAGAAATGGAAAGAAAAGCATTTTTTTTTCCTTTAGAATATATCCTAATGCAAATGATCAAAGAGTTCTGAAGGAGTGATCATAATAATACATGCATTAGTACAATTTCTTAAATCTAGCAGTTCTGGCAAACCCATATATGTGTGTGTGCGTGTGTGCGTGTATGTGTATTCATTTATAGATATGTTTTAACAAAACCTAAAGCATAACTGAAGTGTGTATGTGTGTGTGTGTGTATACACACATACACACACACATTATATAAACACACGCACACACACACAGTCCAACAAAACCTAAAGCATAACTGAAGGGTATGTGTGTACAATTTAATGTGTCTTTACACACACACACACACACACACACACACACACACACACTTCAGTTATGCTTTAGGTTTTGTTAGACCTCATGGATTTATAGATAGATGATATAGATATAGATAGATAATGCAGGCAAATATGTAGTATATGTCAGCAGATCTGCTATATATAAGGGTCTGGTGAATATTTTGTACTGCTTAATATAGTCTATGTGTATTCTATAAAGTAAAATCTAGGTTTTTATTGGCCATGTGGATGGAAAATCTTTTGACACAGTATTTTGGTCAAACTAGAGCTAATTTTTCCCCAGTGAACTTTGTCTCCAGTGAACATGAACAAGCCATAAGAGTGAGATCTTGAGTCTGCAAATGCTTTCCCTAAAACTCTGAAGATTTCCATCACTTACCTATGTACAGAGGAGAGCATTAGTAAAGGTAACAGAGTCAGGGACTTGGTGTTTTGCATTTCTGTGTATTCTATAAGTGATGCTTTATTAAGGATGTAGCGATGTTTTATTAAGGATGTTTGACCCAATCTGGAGTAGAAGAGAGGGCAGAACATGCATGTGCCTATTGCTAGATTTTGCAAACTCCTCAGTTTATACATGGGGATGGAGAATTCAGTTTGACTCCTTTCATACTTATGTCATTCTGTGGGTGCCCAGGCTTTGTGTACATGCAGCTGGTAACTAGCTCTGCTAAACAAGTAAGGGGATGATTAGATGATGAGGTGAATGTGTTAGAGAAGGTGGTTGATTTGTCTGAAGCATTCAGATCTTTTGAGATTTGCACTCAGCTAAGCTTAGATTTCAGAGCAGATATAAGCAGACTGTCAGGTCTGACGGTTCTGAAGCTTACAGTCAAGGTGGGTGGCAGTTCTGTTTGCAGACAATCAGTGGAAAAAACAAATGAGTAGAACAAGCAATTTTTTTGAGAAGATCACAAATTTGATCACAACATAGAACTTATCCTGATTTTTTTTTTTTTAAGCAAATACTTCCTGCTGCCTCCCAATTCCCCTTTTCCGTAAGACATAGTTAGGCTCCAGGGTCGCAAGCAAACACATAAACATGGGCTGAACTTTAAACTACCTGCTTGCTTGTTTTGTGGAGAGTCTTTAATGAGGATTTTTTTTTTATGACTCAGGTGACTTGGATATAGCTGCTGAGGTATTTAGACACCACTTGGATGGGAAACCTATATACATTTAGATACAGCAGATGGTCTGAATGGTTGCCATATTTGTGGCAACTTCACTCCCTGTATGATGGTATTTTGATCCTACTTGCAGAAGGGGCTGGATCTGGCTTTCCCCCTATCTGTCTTAGGAAGAATGAACTTGAGGCTAACAAAAAGGATGCAGAAGATTGGGGTTTGATCCTGGCTCTAGCATAGACTCCCTTTGTCCTTAGTCTAGTTTTTATCTCTATTAGAAGCCCTGATCTCAGTCTGAAACATTAGGCTCACTTGTAATGCAAATTGCTAATAATCCTGTTAAGGCAAACGTACATTTGTGTGGTTGCATATAGAGTGTCAGGCGGTGACTTCTTGTCCCCCACTGACGAAGGACCCAACAAGAGGGGAGAGGGATAGCAGTGAAATCTTCAGACCTCAGGAAGCAATGCTGCCTTCTGGAAATAATAAGATCTTCCTCCCTCAAAACACAGCAAGATCACAGCATCCATGAGTTTTACAATCTCCGACGACTAGTTTCTGCCCTACTCATACAGAGTATTAAGGATAAAATAGTGATCTTGTTAGGAGAAAACACAGTTGTCAGCACTTTGATTTGAATTTTAATGTGAATTGGCAGTGGATCTGAGTGATAAAGCAGAAGTCTAATATGGATGGTAATTTCTCAGGGAACTGGCTAACATGTGTTAGCCACTAGCTTTCTTTTGTTCACCGCTGTGAATTATCAAGTGACTCAAGGCAAAAGGGGAAAAAATAAGTTATATTTCTAGCTGTGTCACTTTCTTAACACCAGGCATTGTAATAATGTGGTTTTCCAGGGTTTGCAGAAGGAAGCACAGAGTTTCTATGGGGAAATGTAATCAGCAGGTATTGACAGAGATATACTTCTTGGTTAGCCCCATGCTAACCCTCACGCTAGCCAACAGATCCACTGCCTTTAAAACCAGACAAAACACCAGGTATTCTGATTTAATACTGAGGTCACGAAGTGACATTTTAAATGTAGGAACATCCAGCTGCATAATGGATCAGGCCACTACTCATTTCCACCATTTGAAGAAGCTCTTCTGAGGCAGGCAAGAGGCAGGGGTATCAACACTTTTCACCAAAATTGGCATTTTAATAGCCATGTTAACATTATCTTTTTTGAGAAACATTAATACAAGTATTGCAAGGGAGGTAATGAAACATCAACTTATTTCAGGCCCAAGAAACAGAATCAGTAATGTAATAATGGGTGGGCTATGAACCCTGGGTATTGCCTAAATGGGGGGAAGGGCATGTCACCCTCCAACCCCCCAACCCATTTGGGATTTTTGCTGCTGTAGTGCTGGCTTCAGCTCCAGAAACAGGGAGGCAGCAGTGCACAGTATAGGAGCCAAGGTCACAAATTCAGTGCTACTGGAAGGAGCTGTCACCTCCTTTTTTGTTGCTGAAAAGTCAAAGTTTAACTAGCCACTCCCCAGATCATTCACCCCTGTGCCACCTGCCCCTGTGGCATCGAACTGCCTGCTGCTGCTCCTGTACTGCTCCTGCCCAGATGTGCAGCTGGCCAGCTGTGCCTCTGACCAGAGCTGACTGCAACTTTTCATGAAATTGTTCCCTGTTGATTGATGCATCAGTGAAACAAGTTTTACATCTTTTTTTTCCTAAACTGGTGGTGATTACTTGGCTATGTGCTATTAGCCACATAAATGTCTAATCCTTTTATGAATCATCATGCTATCTCTCAACCTCAATTTTACCTTGTGAACAGTTTGCAAGTACTTCCTTTTTCATTTTTAAATATGCTCCTTTCCAATTTCATTGACAATGAAGCTGAAGTCACCCTGGTGAAGTCAGCAAAAGACAGCACAATCTACCCCATTGTCAGTGAAAGTAGGAGATGGCCCACCAAGTAAACTCCTGTTCATACATAACAAGACAATTGTGCAGAGCACCAGGTTATAGCTCTTTTGGAAAAGATGGTAAATCACTTAAAAAGGATTAAGGCCAGAGCGAGCAGTGTTACACAAATATCTTATCTCCCTTGTCTGTGAATACTACATATTCGAAAAAGCCTGTGCCAGAAAAGTGTTAATTATATATGTGTTCTTGGCAATCAGGCAGTTGTATCCTGCCCACTGAAATGGCTGAACTGCTGTGTTGTCTTAGAAGCCCAAGGAAGATTAACATCACACCAGCATCTACTTTACTGCCTTCTCCTCAGGGCGCAATGTATTGGTTGAACCAAGCCTGATGCAAACATTTCATAATAAGTTATTTCTTCTGTCCACAATGCATTACATCTTCCAGGGGTGTAGATTGTAGCTGCAGTGGTCTAAAGACATAGGCAGACATGGTTTTTTGGGGAAATCTGGTATCTTTTATTAGACCAACTCGAATAGAATCATAGAAGTCGGGCTGGAAGGGACCTTGTAGATCTTCAAGTCCGACCCCCAGCCTGGGCGGGAGAAAAACTGGACTCAAATGATTCCAGCCAGGTAGGCATCAAGCCTCCTCTTAAAGACCCCCAGGGGAGGAGCCAGCACCACTTCCCTTGGAAGTTGGCTCCAGATCCTAGCCACCGTGACGGTGAGGTAATTCTTACGGATGTCTAATCTAAACCTACGCTCCAACAATTTATAGCCGTTATTCCTTGTTATGCCAGGGGGTGTTAGAGGAAACAAGGTCTCTCCCAAACCTTTCTGGTACCCCCTAGTGAGTTTATAGATGGTCACCAGGTCCCCCCTCAGCCTTCTCTTGTGAAGACTGAACAGGTTCCGGTCCTGCAGTCTCTCATTGTGGGGTCTGCCCAGTTGCCCCAGATCATGCGGGTAGCCCTCCTCTGGACCCTTTCCATGTTGTCCACATCCATCCTGAACTGGGGCACACAGAACTGGATGCAGTACTCCAGCTGCAGCCTGAGCAGTGCCACATAGAGGGGGAGGATCACCTCCCTGGACCTGCTTGAGATGCATCTGTGGATGCATGACAAGGTCCGGTTAGCCCTGCCAACCGTGACCTAGCATTGTCGGCCCATGTTCATCTTGGAGTCAATAATGACTCCAAGATCCCTTTCTGCCTC
>NW_017728931.1:136640311-136643343 GCF_001723895.1 Crocodylus porosus | reverse complement strand
GTCAGGCTGAGGAAGGGTTTTTCCTCCATTTCATCAATTCTTTAGGGTCCTTTACTTAACCCAGGGACGTCTACAGAAGTCTACAATTTTCCAGCTCCAGTTGAGGGCTTGCTGGCCTTTATGTTGGAAGCAAGCAATCAGTCAAATGTGGAATTGGTCCCATATCCCTTGAAAGGGACTGGTAACTCTGATATACCTCTTGTAGTTGCGCACACTTCCTGCCTCTCTCCCCTGACCTATACAGTCATATTGCTGTGCTATGTTTCAGTCTAGGAAGTCTCTGAAATCTCATCCCTAATGGAAATAAAAATTCAGTCAAAAAAGGCAAGCTAGGAGCAAGAGACAAATGGAAGAAATTCAGGCCCATGATTGGAAGAATGAGAGAGAGGTTTCCCGGCTGCTATGGATAGGGAACCTGTTCAAAATCAGATATGTGAGGATGATCCAGTCCTACCTACCACAGGATATAGGAGCTTCAGATACCTTCATGAAAAATAGACCTATGTTATGCAGGAGTCCTGTGCTAAAAGTACAGAAGATATATCTACTAATCAGTGGCAATATTTGTCATCACTTTAATGTAGCCAGGAGGCAATCTGAGACAATTTAACAGATGTTTCCAGTTTTAAGCCAGTATAAACAGAACAGATTAATTTTCCCACTTGCTCCTCAGAAGCAGATGCCAATAAATTCTAGGTCTGAAATTTCACTGTTTAACACCAGGAAAAATGTGTTGATCCCATCAGCAGCAGAGGCAAAAAAGTAATAATGGTGATCTCAATAACAGAAGCCAGTCTATTTACTCACTCTGCGAGACACATACTCTATTCCCCACTTGTGCATAATGAAGTTGTAATGAGGTTTCTTAGAATCTGATCACATAAATCTGGGTGTGGCAACATGAAAATATTCATTTTACAGAAGTGGATTAGCTACTAGGTGCGGACCCACTGCATCCGGGTACACACATCCCTCAAGACTGGGACAGGCTGGATCTGACTTTCCTATTCTGTGCCGTGCACATTCCAGAAAGCATGAATAGTGCCTGGATTTATCCCTGATCAGGTCCTGCTGATTTCTCTAGATTTTCACCATGCATTAATCCTTGGAGTATACAACCAAGACGTTGCATGTTACTTCCAAAAACTGCAGATTCCTATTGAAGTCATTCCCTTTATCTACTCATTTCTCACACTTGTCCTTCTACCTACTTCTGAAGATATTTCCAGCTGCCATTATCACTTGACTATCCATGCTTTAGACCTGTTTGGGCCAGTGGATGGGATTAAAAGCAGTCTTCAGTCTCTTGATTCTCTAAAAACCATAAACAAAGGTAAGTAATATCCACCCTCTCGTTGCAAATTCGGGCAGCCTTAATGTGATGTCAGAGTCCTTTGCACTCTTCCCTAATTGTGTGTAAACTTTAGAGTACTTTATGCTTCCTGGGAACATGGGGAAATTTTCCTAATAATTTATTTCAAATAGGATAACCCAACCCATACAGCCATAAAGGGCTGTTATGGCTATCCAGAAGTAGAAGTAGTATAACGAGTGGAAGACCAGAGCTGGAGCCATGGATACTGCCTAAGGTGGAAAACTGAAATGAAGCTGGCTGGGGCGCTTCACCCTCCCTCCCTTTCTCCCTCCCTTCCCTGCATTGCTCCTAGTAGGGAAGGCAGAGAAATGGTGGTGGCAAACAGTGGAGGAACAGTGGCTGCTGCTGCTGGAGATGTTACCTCCACTTTTGCTGCAGAAAACTGGTGGTTTTTGACTGCTTGAAATGCGTGTCAGTGGCAAAAAAAGGAGGTGACAGGATCCCCTCTAGGAGTTAATGTGCAGTAAATAATTGCACAGTAAGGGTGCATGTGTAGACGTGCCCTCTGAATCCTAGCCCTACCCGCCAGCATATCTACCTCCCCTCCCCTTGGTGTCATCTGCAAATTTGCTCTCTATGCCATCTTCTAGGTCACTGATGAAGACATTGAACAACATTGGCCCCAGGACTGACCCTTGGGGCACTCCACTTGATACTGCCTGCCAAGTAGACATTGAGCCATTGATTACTACCCTCTAAGTCCGATGCTCCAGCCTGTTTTCTATCCAACTTACAGTCCATTCATCCAGCCTTTATTTCTTTAGCATGCCTGTGAAAATGTTGTTGGAGACCGTATCTAAAATCAAGCTGTCACTGCAGCTGGAGCCGGAGCCAGGAAGGTTCTGGGTGCAAGGGCCACACAGTACTACCCAGGGCACAGTATGAGCCAGCACTGCCTCTGCCATCGAGTCTTTATCTCTTGCATCATATAGGCAAACTAATAATTGCATGTCCTCTCTTCAACACAACCCTCCCCCGCCACACACCTCTGCTGTACTTCCTGTGCCTTCCTAGATTTTTTTTTTTCTCTGTTAGCAAAATGCTAAAACTCTCGCCTTCCCCAGTAATGATGACTGTGTGGGCTCATTCTGCACAAAGCACACACTGAATTTCAGGTCTCTCCGCCCCAGATGTGAAAGTTGTGTAACAAGCTCACATCAAAGTTTACTAGAATGTCACTAGCTTAGTGATTCACTTCGGCTGCACGACCTGTTTTCACTGGAACTGTGAACAGCAACCCCAGATGAAAAAAGCAATTGTGTGTGTGGGCGTCTGACTCTCCTTCACAGCCCATTCATGCCAATGACATTATCCACAAATACCAGCTGTAGGGTTATATTTATCACAGGTGTACAGGTGTCATCGCCTTACATTAATAATCAACGTAGCCTCCACTCAAATTGCACATTAGCCTTGCTTGCCATTTGAAATGTTTAACAATTATCTTCACAACTTTCTTGACCAAATTACACTTGAAGATTAAACACAGTTTCCATACCATGATGATTTTTTTGCAATGGCAGGATCTAAGAAAGGGTTTTAATCCTAGTTATTTTCTGTTCCACTTAATTGCCTTACCCGACACTTTCACGTCGTATAAAGACAATCCATCTTTTCCCCCTCACTTCTGAAATAATCATTATCCTACACTGCAAAA
>NW_017728931.1:136635480-136638612 GCF_001723895.1 Crocodylus porosus | reverse complement strand
CTGTTGTCATAAGGTCTGTTTTCCTGACCTATGATCATGTGCGTGGCTCTTCTCTGGATTCTCTCAAGCTTCTCCACATCCTTGTCTAGCCGGGTCTTGAAACACCCCCAGGGATGGAGCTTTTACCACCTCTCTGGGTAACCTGTTCCAGTGTTTTACTACCCTCCTAGTGAGAAAATTCTTCCTAATATCTAACCTGAACTTCCCTTGCTGCAACTTGAGAGCATTGCTACTTGTTCTGTCATCTGCCACCACTAAGGACAGTCCAACTTCATCCTCTTTTGAATCCCCTTTCAGATAGCTGAAGGGTGCTATTGAGTCCCCTTTCAGCCTCTTTTTCTCTAGACTAAATAAGCCCAGTTCTGTCAGTCTTTTCTATAGTCACATGTCATGTCCCCCAGCCCCCTTTCCATTTTTGTCACCCTCTGCTGGACTCTCTCCAACTTGTCCACATACTTTCTGTAGTGGGGGGGCCCAAAACTGAACACAGTACTCCAGATGTGGCCTCACCAGTGCTGAATACAGGGGAATAATCACTTCCCTTGACCTGCTGGCAACACATCTACCAATGCAGACCAATGCCATTAATCTTCTTGGCAATAAGGGCACATTGTCGGCTCATATTTAGTTTATTGTCCACTGTAACCCCCAGGTCCTTTTCTGCAGAGCTGCTGCCCAGCCAGTCAGCCCCCAGCCTGTATCAGTGCATAGGATTTTTCTAAGTGCAGGACTTTGCTCTTGTCCTTGTTGAACCTCATGAGATTTCTTTTGGCCCAATCCTCCAGTTTGTCTAGGTTACTCTGGGCATGTCTACATGCACTTTGACTGCATAGTAATTTACTGCGCAGTAACTTACTGGACAATAAGCGTTTTTTAAGCCAACATCTACACATGCAGGCATTACAGCGCAGTAACGCTATGTGTGGACCAACTTGGGAGTCAAGTTAGCCCAAAGTCAGTCCATACACAAAGTGTACTGTACTGTAATGCGTCTACATGTGAGTTACTGTGCAGTAACTACTTGGGTGTAAATTTACTACCTGTATTATGCAGGTAGCAAATTTGCACCTGAATTGGCGTAAGTCACCATAGTTACTATACAGTAAGATAAATTACTGGACTGTAAGTGTGCACATGTAGACACATCCTCTGAATCCTAGCCCTACCCTCCATCATATCTACTACACCCCCTCCAGCTTGGTGTCATCTGCAAACTTGCTGAGGGTGCACTCTATGCCATCTTCCAGATCGTTGATGAAGACATTGAACAAAACTGGCCCAAGGACCAACCCCTGGGGCACTCCACTGGATACTGCCTGCCAAGCAGACATTGAACCACTGATTACTACCCTCTGAGTCCAATGCTACAGCCAGTCTTCTATCTACCTTACAGTCCATGCATCCAGCCTGTACTTCGCCTGTGAGAATGTTGTCAGAGACTGTAACAAAAGTTGTGCTAAAATCAAGGTATACCACAGCCACCATTCTCCCTGCATCCACAGAGCCATTCACTTCATCATAGAAGGCAGTCAGGTTGGTCAGGCATGACTTGCCCTTGGTGAATCCATGCTGACTGTTTCTAATCACCTTCTTTTCTAAGTGCTTAGAAATGAATGCCTTGAGGATTTTCTCCATGATTTTTCCAGGAACTGTAGTGAGGCTGTACAGTACGGGCTAACAGCAGAATTTAGTTAGGTACTTATATGGACTATAGGTAGTTTCCAAAAAGGGGTTCCAAATGTCCCAGTATCAGAAGGAAAAAAAGGGTCCTTAAACATCTCCATTAGGATTGAAAAGTCTTGTAGGTATCTGCAGTAGGGTTTCTAGATAAGCCAATAGTGACTGAGATGCACTATGGCGTCTAACAGTTGCTTAAACTTCATTTTGATTGAAGAGGTTGCTGGATGTCAAGCTGCCTAAATCCCTGGCGAAGGCCCTGCCAGTAAGCTAAAACACCACACTTACATCAACAGCACTGGATTCAACTCCAAGACAGTATGGTAGTGCTGGCAGATAGAATACTTGACCGAGAAGTTTAGAAATCTTTGTTTTAGTTTCACTTCCTCTTGCTGGGATTTAAACCTACATTTCCTACTTTGGAAGAGATAACCTTATAGGGCAGGCTAAGTGAAGGCCTTCTCCAGTCTCTTGTTGATTTGGGCCACTGGGCCACCAAAAAGGCACAAGTCTTAGGAAAAAGAAAACAAGCAAGATAATGCATGTATCCTCTAAATCACATCTCATAGCAGAGGAAGGTTCTGGGTTCTGATCCTTGTTTCCAAGTATTTTTTTATTGATCAACTGTCTAGTGTAAAATATGCAAACAGTTCTGGCATCATTAAGAAGAATATAGCATTCTCCTCTCCCAGGAAAGTGGTTTGACCTGTGGCTAGTGGGCAAAATGTGAATACTACTGCCATCACCACAGGCTTATGTTCAGAAACCCACTAGGTAGCTGCTCAGAAGTGAAATCAAGCATTATGAATAGCAAGCAAATAGAGAAGTATATGGGCAGCTTGAATTAGGAGCTCTGGAGAGGGATGGGATTTTGCAATCAACCCTCTGTTCAGTATTTCCTGTTGGTCAATTCGTAGCATATTTGGGCTTTCTGAGCCACCTTCTGGAGGACCCTATTACTCCTCACTCTCTAGGTAGAGCACCCAGACTTCTGATCACTTTTAGGTGCCTCCAACATCTCTCCATGGGCTGGTCAGGGATTCTAATGTCTTAACCTCATCAGACTAATCACCCTGAATTTGGTAAGGCACTTAATACTTAGGTATTGCAATGCTGATAAATAAGAGGCCAGGGAACTAGTCTGAATCTTGCCCTAAGTGCCTGAGCATTTACTCCACTTTTTGGACAAGTTTCACTGCCCAAATTGAATTCTGTGCTCTCCTGTTTTCATGGCTATCATTACCTGAGATACCAAGTTTAAAGCTAGCTTAGGTGTATCTGCATTACAGTAGATGTACTCTCAGATGTAAGAGCGCGCCGGTGTTTGCGGCGGCGTTCGCGCCGGCGGGCGTGCAGGCGGGGCCCAGAGGTTGACCCCTGCTCTGCTAGTAAGGGCAGCAACTCCTGCGATGGTGTCGACACGGAGTTCTGCCAGGGCCCCTGCCCGGGGGGCGC
>NW_017728931.1:136626417-136635469 GCF_001723895.1 Crocodylus porosus | reverse complement strand
TTATATAGGAAAGTTTTGAGTATGTATTCATCAATAGCTTTGAAGTGCTTCATCTGTGGCCTTAAAGTGATAAGTGCAATAGAAAATTGGTTTTTGTAGCTGGTTTTATGTTCCAAATCCACCTGCTTCTCATGGCCATTAAAAATATTGTTGTATAGTAACTTAAACTTGACAAGGATATTTCATGCTGGTTTTGGTTTAAACAGTGCTACTTACAGTTCACATTTCACACTAATAGCATACTGGATTTCCCATGAAGGTTTGCTTAAGTCTCAAACAAAGAAGCTACTTTTCTTCACATTTAAGAAAAAATATCATAATAGAAGCTGCAAGTCTGACCCCCACTTTGCTAACCCAGACAGCTGGTTACCTTTTTTTTTTTTCAAGTGGAATGTTTCAAGACAACAACTCTTGATTTATGCCTGCATATTTTTTCAAGCGAACACAATTTTGTGATCAGAGAAATGATTCATATTTCTTTGGTATTTGCCCAAGAACATACTTAGAAATATGATTCTTAGAAGTTAAAAGTTCCCTTGTGTAGGAAGGTCTGTGGGTGCTGTGCCCAGGTTCATTATGAGGAGGCAATCTCCTCAAAGGGTACATGAGATGGCTTACAGTAATAAATAATACTACTGCATTTCTGATGCCTTGAAGAACACCCATTGCTTTATCAACAGTAGGTGCTCCTCTTAGACTAAAGAGGTGCCAGTGGGTGCATCTAAATAAGATGCACATTAGACTAATCTCCTGTCCAGTAAAATGTCACTGTTAACATGTGGGGAGCAATTACTGTGCAGTGTATTAGTCTAACTTGTCATTTTCTAGTACCTGTACATACAAGTACTAGAAAAATGGTGCACTATAATGCACTATACCACATGTGTAGATGCTGACTGGGAACAATTTGCTTCTGGGCAGGCTAGATAGTAGGGGGCCACAGGGGGCAGGGAGAGCTGTCTCGACTGCTAGGCAACCTCCCAGCCACACGGGCTAAATACAGTCAAAAAGCCTGAGGCTGAATGGATTCAGTCTTTGCAGGTTAGCCTAAGCTGCAGAGATTGAACTGAGAAACAACTGGACAGACATTCACTTTTGATTAAGCAAATGCAACCACATACTTGCAGTGGCTCAGGCCAGAAGTTGGGTGGCACTAGAACACAGCTTTCTGGCATGTAGCCAGCATGGACTATGTGTTTGCTTCTTCTTCCTGTGGTCCCCAAGGTCTCTGGATTTTGTAGTCCAGAATTATAGCAGCAGGACTCTACAGGGTTGCTCATCACTTCCTCTTACTGCTTACAGGTGCTTCTGGGATTTATAGTCCACAGTTGCAGACAGCAGTAAGTTTTTAGTAGTGAAGGGCAGCTCTGTACTCAGGGAAAGGGAAGTTTAACCCTCACTCCCTGGTCCCAGCCCCCAGCTGGGGTTTTCCTGGGGAGCAGCCCCAGCCTCTTCCCCCCCACCCTATACCCCAATTCTGCTCTGCTGGAGCAGACAGCACAGCCCAGCCCAGGGCTAGAAAGCATGCTGGAATGCTGCAGGGCTGTGATTTAGCTTGAACCAGGAGACCAGGACCCATCCCCCATGCAGGGCCAGCCCGATCTCCCCCAGCTGAGACAGATCTGCCCGCTGAGCTGGGACAGCTCAGAGCTAAGCTCCCTCTAGAGCTAAGCTCCTGTGCCTACTGCCAGTCCAGGGCTGGCACCTGGAGGAACCTGGAGCTCCCCCTGGCTACTGCAGGGGCAGAGCAGGGCAGGAACAGTCCTGGAATGGACTGCTTCTGTTGGGCTCAATTTGTTCCCGATGAGGCAAAGTGCTTTAGTGAGCCTGAATTTTATTGCATATGTAGACTCATTAAGGTGATAGATAAGGGAGAGTTTCCCAGCAATTATGGCACTAGTCTGGGATTTCAGATTTGTTTAAATCCTGTCTTCCTAATTGATTTCTTAATTCACAGAATCATAGAATCATAGCAGTCGGGTCGGAAGGGACCTTGTAGATCTTCAAATCCGACCCCCCGCCTGAGCAGGAGAAAAACTGGGCTTAAATGACTCCAGCCGGGTAGGCATCAAGCCTCTTCTTAAAGACCCCCAGGGTAGAGCCAGCACCACTTCCCTTGGAAGTTGGTTCCAGATCCTGACCATGAAGTAGTTCTTACGGATGCGTAACCTAAACCTCCTCTCCAACAACTTGTGGCTGTTATTCCTTGTTATGCCAGGGGAAAAAAACACAGTGGCCCCTTTCCACTGCAAGAAGATCTACTTTTCATTAGAACACCCACCCCAAACTACCACAGCTGGGACTTGAACCCAGATCTACCACATAATAGGAAGGAACACTTCCATGCAGCCACCACATTGACTTTAGGTACAGCAGCTAGTCTTTGAGCCTCAGTGTTTTTTATCTGTAAACCTGGGTACTTATTGATACTTTTTTTGTTTGGCTCATCTATTCAGTTTGCTTGCTTTTTAGGGCAAGGCATGTGCTTCCCTCTTAGAGTTCATACAGTGAGCAGAGCAGGGAGAGAGGAGAGCCTTTATCTTAGTTTGAAACTTCCAAGGTATGCCTACAAAGCGTTAGCGATATGGTAGGTGGGAGGGCCTCCACCTCCTCCTTCTCAGGCATCAAAGAGTTGGTACTCATGGTTTGTCTCTGACTAAAGTTTCAGGGACTTAGAATAGACTTACACAGAAATACGTGCTTTCCCAGGCATAAAAGGATGGCAAGAGAGTATAGGTAGCTGCAGCAGATCTCCTTTTGAGTATGGTCTGAAAGACCAGGCTAGTGGCACAAGTGTAAGTAGGATCTAAAATCCCTGTAAGTGGCACTAAGCACCACTTCCACATCTAACTTTAGGTTGATAAATGCCACTTAGATGCTGAAAAGGGTAGCTGGATTTGGCCCCATGTGTTCTGCCTCTCCACATGCCCAGAAATTCCCCGGGTAGGTCCTGAAAGATGATGCAGCAGTGTTTGCATTCTCCTTCACTTGTATATCATGTGAGCTCTCAGTATGGGGACTGCTAGTTAACATGAGTGTTGGTAGCAGTCTAGCTCAGAGCTTAGGGTAGCTTGATTTACACTGGTGAGAAGCAGAGTAGATTTTAGCTAACTAGTAATCCCAACATCTCTGACTGAAAAACAAACACAACCTGAACAATGCAATGCCCGGTTTATGCCTAAACCCCTTTGGGACCCAGAAATCAGCAATTTCTCTACTTAAGCCTGACCTGGTGGACAGTCTCGGAGCATACCTAGTACCCGACAATAGAACCAAACTTCTCACAAAATGAAGTTGTGCTACTTTTAATATGCTTCGGGAGGAGGAGGAGGTACTGCCCACCCCTGTGTTTACAGCACTTGCCCAGGTACTGGGAAACCTGAGTTTAATCTGTTCCTCTGCCTGAAGGGGTCTAAACCTGCTCAAAACATCAAGCTATCAGGTATTTTTGGTGGGCGGAGGGTGGGGAACAGAAAAGGACTCATGGTTTCTTTGGACGGAGAGAGAGAGAGAGAGAGGACAAGAGGGAACTAGACTTTTTAGCCTATGGGTTCCAGCCATCAGGTGGGAGAGAGAGGTCCTGGATACTAATCTCAGCTTCAAGTTATGAGTAGTGAGACATTAATCAGTCATTTGATCACACATCCAAAAAGCCTTTGGTGCTTTTAAATGCTGAAGTCTTTTATTGGATCTTGGATCTGGCACATTGTCTTGAGATGGAAAGTCCACATCCATGAAGTTCTAGTTACACCTTACAGAGCCGTGGAAATGTTGGTCGGTATTAGTGCTAGCCTGGAGTTCAAAGCAGTTACACCCTTAGTCTTTGACTGTCTCCTACCTGCACTACTGTGAGCTGCCACTAGACGGATGGTGAGCCAGGATAGGCAGGGTGTGGGAGATCCTGGGATACTGGAGGATTTCAATGTGGGTGGCACATCTGTGGGGAGCAGTCACACCTGTTAATGGAACAGGATCTGGGTAGTGCAGATCAGAGATAATCCTGCCCTAGAGTGGCATAACTTTGAGCCATGTAACAAGTGCTTAAAGACACTTTAAGGTGCTAATGTGCAGACAATCCAGGGGTTAAGAGCTCCAGGGGTTAAGAGCTCCAGGAGCTGCCCAAAATTACCATGTAATCAGGCTCTGAGTTGCATGGTAGCTCCTATTCTCTTTTAGGCAGGGTTGCACCTTCCTGCCTCCCAGGTCTTGGCATCTTGTTTCAAGCAAGAAGTCCTACTAAAGGGAAAATTAAAGTTCACCCAATTATTGCTCTTTATAAAGAACACAGACATCATCGCAGGCTATGTAATTATAAAGGCGAGGGTGTCTACGTGAGTGATTTTAGGAGCACACCTGCTTAGGAATTCTTTATTTTACATTAGTTTTAACCACTCTGAAGCCAACACTGCCAGATACTTTAAAATTCCTATGTCTGTATTGTACATCCTTGAACCAATTTTGGGGGGGGTGAAGGGTAATTCATCTCTCTCAACCCTGGCCTAAGATCTAAGACCTTTGATTCAGTCTTACCTTAGTCTACTCTGGACAACTGCAGCTTTTGGCAAAAGACTGTTCTGAGGAAATATTACTTTATTCTAAACCATGCTTAATTCTTCGCCTTTTGGACTGGCGTACATGCAGCCTTCAGCTTTTTTTTTTAGGGGAATCACAGAAAAATGTGCTGTTTCATTTATTCCTTTGGACCAGTATCAATGGCTCTGCATGTTTTATGAGCAAATGCACCAGTGAGCATAAGTGAGTTTTGTTCCTCATAGCCGGGTCCATGCGAGTGCACAGGTGAGTTTTGTGGCACCTGAAAGGCTTCTGAGCCCCCCCAAAATGCAACATGCACATGTACTTTGGTACTCTGTGCTACGCATTGCAGTACGGAGCCAAATTTAGACATGGGGAAATCCCAGTATCAAAAAAAGGCATGCAGAAAAAAAGCAGAGCGGCGCATGTAGCAGCAGCGTGTATGACCCAAAACCAGAGCTTGGCTGGCCAGAGCCATGCTACAGCTACCAGCCAGGCTCCACTTGCTTGGATTGCCACTGCTGGAGCCCTGGGAGGCCCCCAGTACCCCAAGTAAGGCTGCTGCGGTCAGATAAGGTGCTGGCCCAGCTTCCCCTACTCTGCTTGGAGCATTTTTCCCCACGCTAACCCCACATGCAGGGCCATGCACCAAGGCCCTGTTCATGTTTCTGGTTTTTCCCCCATGGCAACTTCACGTCCCTGCTCATGGGGTTGCAGCCCATGGGACTATCCTCAAGTGGCCCATGGAAACATTCACATTGGTCCTTGCTGTGCTATAGTTTGGGAGCTATTTTAAAAAGCCAGGTTAAATGGACCCTTTTATACCCCCATATTTTAGAGGGCTTTAAGTTCAAGCAGCCTCACTTTAATATATGAAGAGGTAACCAAATGGACTCTGTTTGTGATGCTGCATGGGAATCAAATCAATTGCTTAATGCAAAAAAAGGATTTTATTAAAGGTAATAGAAAGTAGACATAAAGATATTGTTCTCAAGTAACAAATACATTATAGGTTAAGATAATGGTCTTGCCTCACTCCTGTAAATAGCATAAGGTTTAATTCTCCTTTTTAAGTAGAGATAACCAACCCTCTGAACAAATAATAGCAAACAAACTTAAACAAAGCAAACACGCACTAAAATAAGTTAGTAGCTAACAAAAAGAAAACTAACAACTTAATGAGCTACTGGCATAGTACAAATGTCCCGTAAGGACCAGGAAATAGGCCATCAAACCTTCATCTTTAAAGTAAAGTGCCTGCTTGTAAAACTTCTCATTGTTGCAAAGTCCCTTTGACTCCAATCAAAATCCCACCTCCCTTCTCCCTCTCCTAGTTACTTCTGAAGTGACTTAGCAGCAGGTAAGTGGAGAAAGGCTCTCAACTGAACAAATACAGACCAGTGTGTAACCTCTTCCTGCAAAAAATAACAACAAGAAGTCCTCTCTGGATATTAAGAATGTAAAAAACAACAACTTTTGATGGTTTCAGTCTGTGTTCATTTGGTACCGTACCAGTAGCTTTTATCTTCAGGGGTAAAGTGATGTTTAATGTGATATGTTGTTAACCACCTCTGAAGTCTGTTTTAGTTTCTAATCTTCACTTCAGAGGTGCCTATTGTTTCTAACTTTTAAATAAGATATTATACTTGCACACAGAGAGATAACAATAAATCTTCTGCTATGACTCAATGCAAAGCTGTGATTTTTCTTTAAATCACATATTCCCTGGTATAAGGAACCCCCGGCTTTACTGCATTCCCTGCTGTGACGAATCTACAGACATATCTCTGTTTCAGCTCTCAAGCAGAAGGTTTAGCTCTTCAGGTCTGTTGAACCTGACGGTGTCCAAAGCCAGTTGGGAATCATTTGATCATCTGGTCTGACTACCTGACCACCACCAGACCTTAAATTTCACCCAATTATTTCTGTAATGGGCCCAACCACATGTGTTTGACTAAGGGCTTCATATAGGAAATGTAGTAAGGAAGTAGCCTATGGCATCAATTAATTACTCCATGCTAACTCCCCATGTGGGCACTCTTAGTGTAACGTTGCACTAACTTGCACCCCATGCGCACACAGGGCAGGATACTATTTCACTGCCAAGATTGGAAAGAGACACTTATACACTTACTGGGTGTCTAAGTGATCCAATCTTTTTACCATCTTTAATTTTCCCTGAGCCTGAGGAAGGCCATGTGTACCCAAAAACTTGCCGAAAAAGATTTTTGGGGGGAGATTTTTTAGTTGTGCTTACAAAAGGTATCATCTCTGAACCAAGAGCTCTACAGCTTTCCATTTCTTTTTGTTTCAGACTAACAGGGCTACCAAATACATCCCTAAGTCATACAATGACATTCTACTTGTCATTGCATAATGGCTTCAATCACCTAGGCATGATTAAATGCTTTACATCGCTGCAGTTTTGGCCTATATGACTTAAGTTTGTCCCTGTTTTCAGAAGCACTTAAGTGCTGTCTGAGGCATCCAAATAAACTTCTGCTCCACTGCAATTCAACTTCACTATGAGATGCCCAGTCATCCGGTATAAGACCCCCAGTTGTAATCTACCAAAAACCATGCTGGTGGATCTGCCAGCCAACCTATCTTTTGCTGAACACCAGCATAATAGGACAGGGAGACCCAAACCTTAGGCTCACCTTCCTTTGAACTCCAAACTCCCAACACAGGGAAGCAGGCTAATCACCAGGCCATGAGCCAGTCAGGAATGGTAGCATTTTTCCCTTGAGTCTAGGTCACCGGATAGCCAAGAAGGAAGCAGAAGAAAAAAATGTATCTGCTGGGGGTGGGGGCATGGCTGAGTGATGGGAGAATGAAGTGAGCATCTGCTTCCAGTGTTCTTTATGCATTTTGCACTACAGGGTGATTCGAAGGAGGAGGTAGCAAGTCGGGTTTCCCAGGGGTCTGTGCTGGGTCCAGTATTGTTTAACCTCTTCATTAATGATTTGGATGAAGGGATCAAGCACATGCTTAGCAAATCTGTTGGAGTTTCAGACACTCTGGAGGGCAGACACTCTGGAGGGCAGGGCTAGGATTCAAAATGACCAGGAGAAACTGGAAAAATGGTCCACAACCAACCAGATGAAATTCAAAAGGCCAATTCCTGAACTTGAGATGGAATAACTGTAGGTAGAAATTCAGACTGGGGAACACACTGGCTAGGCTGCAGTACTGTGGAGAAGGACCTCAGGGTTACAGTGGACCAGAAGCTGAATAGGTGCCAACAGAGTGGTCTTGTTGGAAAAAACCCTCGCAACAACACACTGAATTGTATTACCAAGAGTATCGCTTGCAAATCCAGGGGGTTGATTCTTTCACTGTACTCAGTATTGCTGAGGTCTCACTTGGAGGACTGTGTCCAGTTTTGAGCCCCACACTTTAAGAAGAAGATGGACAGATTGGAAGGAGTCCAGCAGAGAGTGACAAAAATGGTTATAGCCTAGTAAGAATGACTGATGGGAAAAGGCTGAAGGAACTAGAGTTATTTATTCTGGAGAAGAGAAGACATCAAGCCATTGATAACTACTCTCTGAGCCCGATGCTCCAGCCAGTTTCTATTCACTTTACAGTTCATTCATACAGCCCATACATCCTTAGTTTGCCTGCGAGAATGCTGTAGGAGACTATATCAAAAGACTTGCTAAAGTCAAAGAATAGCACGTCCACTGGTCTCCCCACATCCACGGAGCCAGTCACCTCATCGTAGAAGATAATCAGCTTGATCAGGCATGACTTGCCCTTGGTGAATCCATGCTAACTACTCCTAATCACCTTTTTCTCCTTCAAGTGCTTAGAAATGGATTCCTTGAGGATCTGCTCCATGGTTTTTCCAGGGACTGAGGTGAGGCAGACTGGTCTGTTGTTCCTTGGGTCCTCCTTTTTTCCCTTCCTTAAATATGGGCACTATATTTGCCCTTTTCCAATCATTTGGGACCTCTCCTGACCACCACGAGTTTTCAAAAAGGATGGCCAATGGATCTGAACTCATGTATTGATTCATGTAAAGGTATCAGGTATACAGCAGCTCATCTAAAACAAACCTATTTCCCCTAATTTCCTTAGAGCTGTGTAGAGTTATATCAGCTAATGATTGCATGGTTTCATAGTTTCATAGTTTTTAGGGTCAGAAGGGACCTAAGTAGATCATGTAGTCTGACCCCCTGCCATGGCAGGAAATATTACTGGGGTCAAACAACAAGGTGTTCATCTAACCTCCTCTTAAAGACCCCCAGGGTAGGAGCCAGCACCACTTTTCTTGGAAGTTGGTTCCAGATCCTAGACGCCCTGACCGTGAAGTATTGTCTCCTGATATCTAGCCTAAATCTACCCTCTAACAGCTTGTGAGCGTTATTCCTGGTCACTCCTGGCAGTGCTCGGGGGAACAGGGACTTCCCCAGTGCCTGCTGGTCCCCCCTGACTAATTTGTAATAGGCCACAAGATCCCCCCTCAGCCTTCTCTTGTGGAGGCTGAACAGGTTCGGGTCCCATAGCCTCTCCT
>NW_017728931.1:136518729-136626317 GCF_001723895.1 Crocodylus porosus | reverse complement strand
TCATCTGGTGTGACGACCAAATTTCCTAACGTGTCCTGCAGGGGCCCCACATTACCCAGAACCTTCTTTTTACCCCCTATGTATTTAAAGAAGGATTTCTTATTGTCCTTAATCCGGGAAGCTAGTCCCAGTTCCATCTCTGCTTTGGCCTTCCTGACTGCCCCCCTACATCTCCTAGCAACTGCAGTATAGTCATCCTTGGTGATGTCCCCTCCTTTCCATTGGGTGTACGCCTCTCTTTTAGCTAGGAGACATTCCTGGATGCTTTTGGTGAGCCACGGAGGCTTGTGTGCCCTCCTGCTCCCTTTGATCCTCATTGGGATTACCTCCCTTTGGGTTTGGAGGATCGTCTCCTTAAGAAGCGACCACTCTCCTTAGTAAGAAATATCAATCCTAAAATTTACATCAATAGCCCTACTTTCAGTTTTAAGGCAAATTCACCAACCTGTAATGTGAATTTCTCTGTAGAATTGAGATTGCTAACTCGTATTTTACAAGCATTTTAGCGGTATGAATGGTAGAACAGGAGTAAAAAACCCCATGTTTCTGGTGTAATGTATGTTGCATTTATTTCGACTTTGTTTAATATCTAGTCTTCTTTTAGAGCCTTCATTAAGCATTAAAAAATAGATAGGAAGAGAGACAGGCAGAAACTTTGGGGGCAGAAGGTTAGAGGAAGAATTGATACTGTTCAATATGTCATAGAAATGATCATCTTCTCCGCAGACCATTTTGCATGGCTTAATGTGGGAGCTGGCATTCTTTTGCAGGAAAGTCAGCAAATGGGAGACAGCCTGAAAGTACTCCCCTAGGGAATGTGGGTCTGTAATTATGTCACCACTTAGTGGAATAACGAACACTGATGGGTTGAAATGAATCCTGGTCCCAACAGATTGAACTTTTTAGTCTGTCCCATATCAGCCATCTCTCTGTTTTTAGGGATAGAATTTCAGTAAAGTAAAGGGCAAGGCCAAGTTCAGAATGGGACCCTGAACACAGCTTGGTAGGAATAATAATATCAGTTTTACTTATATGTCTGGATTTTTTTACTACCATCTATCTAACAGGAATTTAACCCTTTTTTGGATCCTCTGGTTCTGTAAGAATTTATTTTTAAATTAATCAGCTGTTCATATGCACCGTGGTAAATATATTGCATCATTTTTGCAATTGTCTCTTAACTTGGCTGTGTCATTCCACCCTCTATGAAAGGGAAGTAATGATACTTACCTGACAGTGATACCCATGGTTCATTTCTGATAGCACTTTGATAAGGTAAATTGTTGCGTTGCCAAAACCGGGGCATTTCTCCACAGCTGACGTGGTGACGAGCTGTCTGTGTGACTCATAGTTTTGCTATATCACCTCCACCCCTTCTTTTCATGTCACCGAAGCAACCCCTGTCTATCTAGAATTGCTCGTGTGTAATTACATGTATGGTTGCATTGCCCCCTAGTGTTAATATTGCTATGAGTGAGGACAAAACCATCCCTCTTGGGGCAAATCTGTCATCAGATCCGCTGTAGAGTTGTGGGAGATTTCAAGGTGAGCATATCTTTTACATGATTCGGAGTCCGTGCCAACAAACTCCATGCACGATGTGAGGCTGAGACCAGGGAAAGTTGAACCGTGCCGGGGCAGTGAAAGATCTTAGCGGGTCAGTGAAAGATCACAACCCAACTCACATAAACTCAGGATGAGTTTTAGGAATAGGATATGGTCCCTACAGGAAACTGTTCTCCATCTCAAAGGCTTTTACTTTTGGAGATAATGGTCTGAGTAGTGTTGTTGGGGAATTTCCCAGTGAAATATTGCTTTCATCAGAAAATATTGACTCATTGATGCCCAAACGCTCCATGGGAACATACATATCAGGCTTGACTCAGATGGAAATACTGCTCCCCAAGGAAGTACTCTCATCCCACCTCGTGATAGTCAAAATCCACTAAACTGCGATATAGGAGATCCAGATCCCCTTACCTCCCTCCCGTCCACATCCCCCCACTTTAAAAAATCCTAGAAAGGTTCCTGACTTCATCCTGGTGTAAAACAGAAACAATTCTGAAATATCCACTTTTGGAGGACAGGAAGCATATTCCCCACCTAGCTGTAGTGTTGAGTTGTATTCAAATATCTAACTAGAACGGAGCCTAACCCTTATCCACTTACAAATGAAAGAAAAGTTTAACCTAAGGCTTCTGATGTGCATGGTTCATGCAGTGGACTTGGCCTCTGCTCAGTCATCATATTATTTAGCTTAAAACCCCTCACTATTTGACACACTTGCTGCACACCAGAACAAAGTTTTTGTACAGGGGGGCACAAAACCCCAGCATTGAGGCTGACTTGCTGTGAGGCATTCCCAGGTCAAAAACTTGATAGCAGGAAGAACAGTGATGTACTCTCCCTGTCTAACACTAGTGCCGACTTCATTAGCTGGCCCTTTTCACCTGTGACAGTCATAGCAGATAAATCCCAGGCTGGCATTTTATGCCCCACTCCAGCAGCACAGTCATTTTAATGGCTTGAGACGTGCAGCTGATAGACAGACCTGACTAAATGCTTGAGTTGTTCACATGTCTGAATAGCCACAATACTGATGTGTCTATTCTCATTACAATGCAAGGGACTGAGTTCTGTGCTTCCCATTAACATTAATAGGAGACAGGCATGACAGGCACCATGCATTCAGATGAGAGTAGGTGGGAAGGCCTGCTTGTGCCGAACCTATGCATCACAGGAGCATGTCCCCTATCCCCAAATTTCCCTGCTCCCTTGAAATGCATCCGGCAAATGCATGCACACACTCCTGAAAGCTTGCAAAGAAAGGAATTTTTGCTATTATTGAGTTGGTCTAATAAAAGATAATAACCTGACCCAAGAGCTTTGTGTATCTCTTTTTTCTCAGACCAGAACAGCTACAAAATTGATCCCTGCACACACTCCCTGCATTTTTCTTTCAAGTTGCATTGCAGAATAATAGGGAATTTCTTGGGGTGTAATTTTTCCCACAGAGTATGTCGTCTTTTGACCCAGGTTTGGTGCTTGCATTTGTGATCCTCTGACTAAGATATATTGAATGGAAGTCCTTAGTCGTGTAAATGTGGAGTTAGCAACGTTATTGATCAAGGTTTCCCAAAAAGGGCCAGTGATTCTGGGCGCCTCCATTTTTAAGTGCTTAGCCAGAGGCATCTTAAAGGGATCTGGTGTTTTTGACATCTTCTAAAAATTGCATCATTAAAATTGAGTAATCCCACTGGCTAGTTTCAAGAATTGGTGTGAATTTTTCCCCCTCCAGAAATGATTGATTTTGCTCAAAATTCAAAAAATGCCAAGAAAACATGTACCTTTTATAGAAAAAAAAATGGTTTGCTTGAAAAAGATTGTTTTAAAAATCCAAAAGTAAAGGGTTTTGGGGGGTTTGTTTTTGATTTTATTTTTATTTTTGGGGGGGGGGGTGAAAAATTCAACAAACCACTCTAGTCACTTTGGAAAATGGTGACCATTCACTTTACCTTGATGACTTCTCGCCTTTGAAGATGCATTATTATAGCCAAACAGTATTAAAAAAAAAAAAACCCCAACCTTCTAGCTCAACAACAGAAATGTCTTAAGAGAAGCATGGCCTGAAATCATGAGGTGGGAAAAAAGGAGAAAAAGCAACTTTATAAAGTAACCTTGAAGTCTATTGTGGGGGGTTAGTGCTGTAGGTCTTAAGGGAAATTCCCACCACTAGCAAACATGTCTGAACAGCCTCTATTAACTTACTGAACAAGTTAATAAAGAGTGGAACATTATTGTAATGGATTACTTTATTATTAACAGGGGACCTATACCGCACACAAAACATGATTCAGCCAGCTGCAAACATTACCATCATAGTCCTCTGAGGCTTCTTCCTTTGATGCTCAACTTATCCAAGATACTTCCCACTGGCTGCCTCTGATTTTGCTTTTATGGTAAGTTGTTTAGACATAATTTAAAAAGCATGATGGGTAATAAGGAAAGATAAGATGTAAATCAAGCTCAACCAGCCATTCAGTCCAACAATAATATGCTTACTTGTTGTGGGATACTAGAACCTCTGTCAGGATCCCAAGTGAGAACTCTTGAATCAAAATCAAAGTGATTGCTGTTATCATGATGCTGTTTGAAGAGCTGAAGATCCTGCCCTATCTGCCATGGGCATCTTGTGTCATGTTCCCACACTTCAGAAACTGAAGTAAACACTTTGATCGAAAAGAATAATATACCGGGGTATATATGGTATGGTTTAGCCCTTGTATATTTAACCCATCTTAAAACAAGTAGCAGGTGGTTGGTCAGGTTTAATGTGAGTAAAACAATATCGGGAAAATCCTACAGCACACATTAGCCCATATGAACATTAGATGCTTCGGCTATTCCAGATTTGGATCTGCAATAAGGATTTGGCAATAGAACAAGTTGCAAATAGTTTCATAGTTAGTAGGGTCGAAAGGGACCTGAGAAGATCATCAAGTCCGACCCCCTGCCATGGCAGGAAAGGATGCTGGGTGACCCTGGCAAGGTGTCTATCTAGCCTCTTCTTACAGACCCCCAGGGTAGGAGTGAGGACCACTTCCCTTGGAAGTTGCTTCCAGATCCTAGCCGCCCTGACTGTGAAGTAGCGCCTCCTGATATCCAGCCTGAATCTGCTCTCTGTCAGCTTATGGCCGCTGCTCCTTGTTACTCCCGGTAGTGCTCGGGGGAACAGGGACTCTCCCATCCCCTTGGCCAGTTTATAGACAGCCACCAGATCCCTTCTCAGCCTCCTCTTGTGGAGGCCGAACAGGTTCAGGTCCCATAGCCTATCCTCATAGGACCTGCCCTGCTGCCCCCTGATCATGAGAGTGGCACCTATACCCTCTGGACCCTCTCGATGTTGTCCACATCCCTCCTGAAGTGTGGTGCCAAGAACTGGATGCAGTGTGTGTGTGTATATATATATATAGATATATATATACATATATATCTATATATATATATAACAAAAAAATAAAGGCTTAGAACCCATTAAGTGGGGAGCACCGAAGCTATACTAGGCCATCCACTCTTATTAATGGTTTAGGGATGAAAATACCAGATCCCTTTAAGATAGATTTCAGGGATGGTCAAGAAAGGAAAGGAAAGGTTTATCCATGGATGGTTTGGAATTTCACTTGAAATTTCGGCATTATATAAAGGAAGCCATGGCACAATGGGATGCATTCCTACAAAATCTCACAAGAAAGGTCTGGATTGGTCACTCCAAAGCATAGATAAGAAATCTCTGGCACTGCAGGAATTAATATTAGTGGTTCACTAGACAAGACTCTTTTCCCTGCATCAATAATGACCTAATGCCCTAGTACGGTGATGGCAGCACCAGAGTTTTGTAAATGCTGTACCTCATTTGCTTCACTTTCACTGAAGTCCTTGGAGCCATGCCAGTATAAAACTAGAGTAAAGGAGAAGTCAGATCAGGTGTCTTTAGAACAAGAGGGACAATAGGATCCTGGCCAGTGGCCAGTGGATGTCTTTGTTATTAAAAAGCTCATGGAGCTCTACGGCAAGAATATTATCATCACTACTGTCATTTCTGATAGTCTGAGTAAATTCTATTTCTCAATTCCCCTTGTAATTTCAATTAGATGCAACAGTCCTCCTGGTTTGCTGCATTAGCTGTTGTGTTGTGTTGATATACTTGGTTAACAATTACCACATTTAAAAGGACAGAGTGTCCCAGATTTTCTAGGATGTGTCCCCATATCCCTAAGGGCTCCATGAAAGAGGACTGCATCCTAAATTTGAATAATTGGGCTTAATGTTTGTGATGGTTGTTATGTCTCCAGCACAGATTGACTGTACCCTTGTATGCAAATGTTAATTGTAAGAAAGAATCAGAGTTATCAAAGCAGGGTTTTTATCCTGTGGCTTTAGTTATCTTCAGGTATGTCGGGCACACATCATAGAACACCCTGGAGACAAAGAATGAGACCGGGAACATGACTTGCTTTTCTGTGGAAATCTAACATGTGTCTACTGTGGACTACGATGTGTCTACTGGGGGTGTGTGAGGCGGGCCCGATTCGGATTTGGCCTGAATCAGGGACAGTGATTTGATTCATTGATTCGGATCACTGCCCCTGATTCATTTTGGACTAATCTGAATCTCTGCCAAATTGAATCAGGGATTGAAGCTTTGCACAGCCCTAGTGTCTACTGTGGACTATGATGCTGGGTAGATGTACCGCAGGGCTCTGTATTTCTCAGAGATGATGACTTCATGCCCAGGCACATTGCATTGCAGTGGTTCAAACAGGAGTTGGTGAGGCTCACCATGCACCAGGATGGTGCAGTTTCTTAACCAACAGCAGAAGCTACCAATGCTATGCAAGAGCTTAGCATCCGGGAGGAACCCAAGAGCACTCCTAACAGCAAGATGAAGTGAGTAACTATGGATGTAAAGCATTCAACCAGAGCAAATTGCAACATGGCACCACATTCCTTTACGAGCTTTCCTTATGCGCCAGCATAACCCCTGGCTTTTTCTACTTGCCTTCATCCAGCTTCAGTGGCCTGCAGTCATTTTAAAAATAATATTACCTAGTCTGGTCGAACACATGCCCTGGCCCACCATTCTGCACTGTTATTTGGCGACTTAGGCCCTAAGTGGTGAATAGTAGGAGCCTAACTTGATTTAGCCCAAACAAAAGTTGAACTGCTTCCCAATGCTGCATTATTCCAGGATAAGTGGCAGAGCCACAGGAAAAATCTAAACAAATGTGGCATGTGAAAATGGCATTTAAGCCTGAATAAAGTGTTAAAATAAACGAATTAGGCAGAAAAAGGATATGTTTTGTAAACACATCAGGATTTGTGAACAGATTGTCATATTATGTTAAAACCATTTAGCCCCCATTTTTAACTGCAGTCATTTCATAACATCTCTTTCTAAGTGGCTAAAGAGACATATATGTTTAGTCTATTAAAAAAGACAGCAGGCATGCTCGGGGAGTACTAGTCCAGCTTGCTGAATCTCGGTTACACTAACACGTGAGCTAGCTGTAACCCATGTCACCTCTTCATCGCTTCTGTTAAGCTGAACTGCACCCTCCAGCTGCCACTGGCAGGCCCTTTATGGAGAGTTGCCTCACTGGGCTCAAGAGCCTTTCTTTCCCCTCATATCGTTTGGCAGGACTAAATTCCAACCAATCTTCAGTGAGTAACACTGTTCGTAGAATCAAAGAGCTAATGCCAGAGGTGCCAAAGGTGAATGCAAAGGTGCATTCACATGTGCTTAATTTTAAACGTGCCTTGACTTCTCCTTGAAGTCAGCAAGCCTTAGATTCATGCTTAATTACTTTACTGAACTGGGGCTGACATGCAGAATATCTGCATTTCATATACATATTTACAGAAAGGAATATGACATATAATAACATGTATTATTCCTGCTGTGAATTTATAGAAAATGGGCTTTCTTGCAAATTCTTCTTGTGGGATCTCTCTGTCTGACATTCAGGGTGCATATAAGCATTACATTTAGATAAGCCGATACCCAATCATACATTTGATCACCCTAACTGAGCTTAGGGTGATCAAAATACCAGGGTGTGCAAGTATTCACAGGGTCTAGATCACCCAAAAAATAGCATGCCCAGTATAAAGCTAGTCTGATATAAACTAACTTTAGTTTGGCATGGGTTTGAACCCAACCTAGCAAGGGTTAACTTGCCCTAGAGAACACTTTCATGGGTCATCAGCAGAGCCCTGGGATTGGGAAAGTTGGGCCACTCTTTGCGGTCCCAGGGTTTTCCTCTGGCTGCATGTGCAAATATGTGCATGTGGTGATCCTGAGCAAAGTTTAAGCAGCTTAAACTTAGCCACCTAAACCTGAGTCAAGTCTTCTGAATGCTTGTCTACACCCTCAGGCTCAGATGTTCAGTGGCATCAGATACTTGAATCCCTTTAATTTTCTCTTCCTTTCATTTTCATTTCATGAGATTCTGATGCTTGAATACCTTTGAGGAGCTGGGCCTCTAATATTTCAGGAGTGGGTGTTATATAAACACTAAAATAGAGAAACGATAAATGTGTAATATAACTGAATTAAGATATGAAAGTAGTTGCATTCTCAAGAGGCAGCATTTTTAAATTTAGCTAGATCTGTTAACCATAGGCGTATTATTTTAATGGCATGGGGCCAATAGATGAGTGTATTTGTAGATTCCCTTATCCATAAAAGATTGGAGGCTGTTATAGCCCTCAGTTGGTATGAACTGAAGTAGTTCCACTGATTTGGGTGAAAATTGGTTTTGATGGAGCTTTACCAATTTATGCATTGGAAATTCTGCACTGTGATTTTATTCCTAAACAAAAATTAACGAAGTTCATTCATGCACTGATTGCTTACTAGGGGTGTGCTAAGTGGGCAGTATTTGATTTGGATTCGGCCCGATTCGGGGGACAGTGATTTGATTAGCTGATTTGGATCACTGCCCCAATTTGATTTGGCCAGATCTGAATCTGAAGATTCAAATCTGAATCTGAGAATCAGCGATTCAGCCACAGACACAGCTTTATATGTTTTTTCTACGTACCTCGTGGTACAGGCACGGCTGGTGAATGCTGAGATGGTGGGATGGATGGAGCGTCCCACGGGAGTGTGTGGAGGCGGTCCCCTGCACGCTCAGTTGGAGACCCCCCCCGCATCCCCCTGGCTCAGTGATTGGCCGTGGGGTGACCCCAGGTGCCCCCCCAGACCCAGGAGGCACCAGTTGCCAAGCTGGGGGGCAGAGGAGTCCCACAGGCACTCTGCAGCAGACCGGGAAGTGGACTAGAAGTGCTTCTGGTCCACTTCCGGGTCCACTGCCAAGCACGTGGGGGACCCCCTGCACTCCTGTGGGATGCTATATCTGCCTCATCATCTCAGCATTCACCAGCTATGCCTAGTACCTCAGTGTACATAGAAAAAAACTCATATAAAGCTGTGTCTATGGCCAAATCATCGAATCTCTCTGAATCAATTCAGAGGATTCTGCTTCAATTTGGAGAGAGTAAAGGGGCTCCTGATTTGATTTGGATTCAGAGATTCAGTCGCCGAATTGGGCTGAATCTCCTCTGAATTGAATCAGTGACCAAAGCTTCGCACAGCCCGATTGCTTCCCTCAAACTAGTACTGGCTCCTCTTCAGTATTGGCAATCCCCAAAAGCATGAGAAGCATTTCAGAACCTGGATAGTATTAAAACAAAAAATACATTCTGGAATACTTTGTTTTTTCCTCTGGTTTTTAAACCTCTGCGACGTTAAATATTCAAACTATTTCCTGCAACCACAAAAGCGAGAAGCCTATCTATTTTTAATGCAAGCTGAAAATCTCATGTTATAACATGACTCCAGGAGCTGAAGTTTTCTGAAAAACAAGTGCCAGGATGCTGCCACCTGGGGCTTGAGAGTGCAAGAAACAGAGAAACAAGCCCTTAAATGGTTACTGCTGACTGCAGCGTGCAGTGCATTTGACCATTTGTTAGAAGAGGCTGCAGCCTGAGTTATCAATGTCACAGTGAGTTATTTTATTCTCTTCTCAGCATGGTGTTTCTAGGTTTGGTCACTGGCCTCAACCGTTGCTTTCTTACAATAGAATTTCAGTCTAGCTGAAGTTAATTAATTTAGATTTGGCTCTGGCTTCAGTTCATCCCTTTTTAAGCCATGCCTTTGCCCTGCCTCAGCAAAACCCCATTACCTCATTTTCTGTAATGGCATTGTAGCTGTGCAGGGCTTCAGTCCACACACAGGTGTTAACCCTTTTTTGACTCCTGGCTCTCAGCAGACAGAACACTAAAAACAGTGCATTACTCTGAAACTTAGGAAAAAAATATTGGCAAATATATAGAAAGCGTCACCTCATTGACTTGATCACAGTGGGTGCATCTACACATTCATTATTGTGCCATAATTACTGTAATAACAGGTACTAACTTAATGTGCCATAATCACCACTGCTGTGCATTAGCACTCACGAATGCTTTTTGTGTGACTCTTAATGTCCATTAGAATAAAGCGATTGTGCATTAACACAGATGAATGCTTTTTGTGCGACTCTTAATGCCCACTGGACTAACCTACTGTGCATTAGTGCATTAGCACAGGTTTTGCCAGCCAGGCTAATGCGCAGTAGAATTATTCCAGTGGGCATTAAGCATCTCATGTAAACATGCCCAGTGTGTTCAGGTGACCTAGAGACAGATCTGTGACTTCAATGGAGCTATGACAGTTTATACCAGCACAAGATTTTCTCATAGATCCTATTTTTCATTTATATCACTGTGACAATGTAAAGAGACTTCTAAGGGGATAAAATGGTTTCATTTTGTTGTGCCCACTTCAAACACCATTAGCAAAAATGGGGCCTTAGCATAAATGAGAATCAAGACCCTGTGAAATTAAAACTGCAGCATCTCAGTAACTGCTACCATGCTGCCCTCTATCCAGCGCATTTCAGCACCTGACACTACATTTACTGAGGCAGATCTTTATGAAGCTTGGACACTTCTGTTTGGGTTATTAGCTGTGAATAAGCTCCCAGGATAAGCCTTGTGTGCCAGATTTTCCCTTGACTTTACTCTTTCTAGACGATCCAGTTCAACATGTCCTTACTCTAAAGCTCTGTTGTTCCAGTGCACCTCTGATATGTCTAATGAAACCTGTCTTTCAACTCCACAGACATTTATTTGCTGGAAACAATCCTGCTCTTTCAGCCACTTAGCCATGGCAGACACATTCCTAGGCACAATAGGACAATCCAGCAAAGGTGATGCCATGTTTCACAGTTGCCATAATCATTATAGACGTGGATGTGCAACATATACAATGAGAGAAAGGCAAGAACTCAATTAAATTTGCCATTTTAATTCAAATGATTTAAGACTTTCCCTTACTCGTAAGGATGGATAAAGAGGTTTCCTATCTTTAAATTTCAACCCACTGGCTGATAAATTCAAGACATTTCTTGTCTGCAGATATGGCTGGCTGCTGAGGCTGCCATGCCATCAGAAATGACTTAAGAGAGACAGCCGGAGAATCAAGTAGCTTCTTAGCACCACTAAATAGGTTGATGCCTATAATTCCTAAAACCATAACAGCTCACTAGTAATTTCTGTCATTTCAACAATATAGTTTTAGAAGAGATTTAAAAATGTATCACCACTATTTCATCAAATGCCACATTTCACCTTCTGTAGCCACTATTTTGTATCCTTCTTTGCTATTAAATTGACTTCAGTTCTTCAAATGACACATCTGTTTAAGCCTTATCTGTTCAAAGAAAGCTAATAAGCATAGCTAGGTTTAAAAGGATTAACTTGGATGGGAATTCTAAAAGTTTTCAAACATTCTTGATAGTATTTGCTATTTAAAAAAAGAAAAGGAAAAATGAAAAAAAAAAAATTACCTTCTTAGGAAATCTCCCAAACTTTCCATCATATGAGATTAATTCTTTATGAGGTTAAATGACCAAGAAACAAACTTCTGTGTGTAGGTCATTCCTGATTTAAGTCTACTGTAGTTCCGAGGTATCCATCCCACTTCCCTTGAGCATACATACTTTCAAGATCAGCATTTGAAGGAAAAAAATATTGGATTTCTACACTGAACTCTGAAGTTCTGAATGATGTTCATATAAATGCAAACTATCTATGGAGATTATATAAATAATTTTATTAATAAATGCAATGTGTTGCTTCCAAAAGACAAAGAAGAAGTCCTGAAATGAGGAAAAATACTTTAAAAATGCTTATTTTCCTGTCTCATTCTTACAGTGAAAAAGCTATTCCAGACCAGGTTCTGATCTTACGTTGTGTAGAATGTGGGTAGACCCAAATTCATAGCAGTTCCTATTGACATTAGTGAGGATCCACTTACCTGTTACACATTGCAAAACCAGGGTGATGCTGATTTAGAAAAATGTTAAGTGCAGGATCAAGATGATATAAGTTTAAGACAAATGCAGTCGTCCAAACTGAAAGCGATACTGAGCAACTTCACCCCTATTGGGATTAGTGGCAAGATTACCATTGATTCCCATACAACAGAATGGGAATCATGACCCTATAGAAGCATGTGTAGCTTAAGACAGGTGAGGGCCAGTTTGAGATCAGTGACACTATTCATATCCATGGAGATATTCATGTGGACAGATGTTTTGGGGACTGAAGCTGAGGATCAATCCCCAAATGGTACCCTAAAACTTAGTATAAAACTTCACAATCTTTTAGGCAGAAAGTTGAGCTCAGGGAACAAACCTTGGACCTGAGAGTACATCCTTACACTCCAAGGCTAGGTACAGACAGTCAAAAAGCCTGAGGCTGAATTGATTCAGTCTCTGCAGGTTCGTCTAAGATGCACAGATGAAATTGAAACAGAAGTGAACGGATATTATTTACCTTTGATTCAGGAAATGCAGCCACATACCTGCAATGGCTCAAGCCAAAAGCTGAGGGGAGGGGGAGGTGTTAGAGCACAGCTCTCTGGCTGTGTGTTCACTTCCTTTTCCTGCTGCCCCTGAGGTCTCTGGGATTTGCAGCCCAAATTCACAGCAGCAGGACTCTGCAGGGCTGCTCATCACTTCTTCTTCCTGGTGCCCCTAGGATTTGTGTTTCACAGTTGCAGCCAGCAGTAAGTTTGAGCAGGGAAAGGGGTGTTTAACCCCTCTCCCTGAGCCCAGACGCAGCTTGCTGGGGGGTGAGGGGGAATCCCACTCCTGTAAACTGGACTGCATCGCCAACTGGGCTGCCCCCAGCCCTTCTTGTCAGCCAGCCCTCACTGCTCCAGCTCAGTAGCAGGTGGGCAGGGCCAGCCATGCTCTCTGAAGCAGACAGCATAGCACAGGCCAGCCCAGGGCTGGAAAGCATGCTGGGGGGCTGTGATTTAACTTGAAGCAGGAAGGGGATCTGGGACAGAAGTTTCATAAACCAGCTTGACCCAACTCAGTTAAGTCTACATTCAACCAGGTTTACCTTAAACCCATTTCAGCCATGTTGAAACTGGCTTATGTGCATTGAACTTATGGTCTGATACAGGTTTAAACCAGTTTCTAATGCTTTAAACCAGTTTATGTGTAACTTCTGTCTCTAGCACAAAAGTTCACTGGTATCTATACCAAGAAAAGCAGCCAGATGTTTCAGACCCATACCAAGTCAAGACACATATTTAGAGTTAAACAAAGAAAATAATTTGGAGTAGTAATTCATAGTAAAGAAATAGTGAAACACCATTGATATATTTCACTTCTTCTCTCCCACTAGCCATACTTCAGCCTGAAAATATACGGCCTAAAGGTTTTCTTGGGTGGGGAGGGAAGGGGAGTTAAATGAAAAGTGAAAGCATAAAGCTATAGCCACCATTTCTACAGAAGAGATTGACTCTGACTTTCCCTGTGTATGGATTTCAGATGCAATTACAACTGAAAGAGAGGGAAGCCAAGCAAAACAGACACAGACGCTAATACTGTATCTGTCAGTCACAAAGATGAGCTGCTCACTTCTGGCTTTTACCAAATTAACACATCAGTGACTTATGCATAACGTGTGGCTTTAATTCATAGCTTGACAAACCATAAACAAGAAACCAAGTTACAAATTTCGCATTTCTAAATAAATGTTTCAAAATGTGTTCAATATTGTCAGCTGGAGCCTGCAAGTGGTTTAAGTGATGCAGGAGATGTGTTTCCACAGACATGATAGTCCACATACTCTGATGATAACGTTCTGTGTTATTGTAGAGATGTGCTGAGGTGGTAGTCTTTATAACTGCATCCAAACAGAATAAAGCCTCAGGTTTCAATTTGGGTAGCAGTGAACCCAGGGACTATACAGAAACCTCATCATATTTTTACTCTAAGTTAAATCCATAAAAAAGAGCTAGTTTTGGGTCAGAACCAAAACCAAGGATCCTTATTGGCAAGGATATAAATCAGAATACAGCTACCCACATGAGAACTTCAGACTAGCTCGTGAGAGAAGATCATCTCTCTGAGATTCTAGCCCTTTCATTTTAAATGACTGCAAAGTTTATAAACCCACCGAACACCTACCCAACAAATTCTGCAGATCTGGCTTGTATTTTAAAACAGTTTTAAAATAACCCTATTTTTCTGTCTTTACTATATTAAAGATCTAGATTCTTAGCCAATGTAGACAGAGCTTCAGAAGAGTTACACCAATGTACACCAGCCAAGGAGCTGACCCCTTATTACTAAGTCCAAAATAGTTATCCTCAAGGAAAGACCATAAGAAAGAAACGTGATCTACAATTTTTTTCGGGCGGGGAGGGGGATGGAGGGGAGGGGAGAAAGGAGTCATGTTCAGTGGCTGCATTGTGAAGCCTACTATAAGCATAGGCCTAGCTGTGAAATCTGGACGTAGATCTCGATTTGTGTTCTAAACCATTTCCCTTCAAATCCAGAACTATTCAGATGTAGGATACTGAGTCACACCAGCCTCTCACTATCAGTGATTTTTTCACTCAGGCAAGTAAATTTTACCTATTTATCTGCTAGATAATTCATTTGGTGGTTGTCTTATGGCATAAAATTATTTGCAACAGGTAAATATAGCATATAGATGTCATACAATAAGCTGTAATTTTATCATCTAACTGAGTTACTTTCCAAAATATGGTGTATTGGTCTAGTAAAACTGCTTTCCTTAAAGTGATAAATTGTAAATCTAAACACTGCTTTTTCCATTTGATTTCATACCGATCTGGTTTTACCAATGAGTCATTAACAGTGTTGGCAAAGAGGCGGATTTTGTTCTACTTAAATTAAAAAGAAACAAAAAGAGAAAGGTTGAATAAATGTGAAAATGGATGAGTATGGGAATGAAAGACTCTGGTCCAGCTTTTGAATCCAGTTGGTATATTTTCACTCATTGAAATACAGCAGACATGTTTGTCAATGATGCAGGTGTCCTATTCAACTGCAGTCACTCATAGCACATTCAGACAATCAAGGAGAATGTTACAGACAAGAAGACGACTCACTGGGATCTGGGTGACCATTCCCTGAACCCGATGTAATGAGTGGATTCACTTACAAAGCTGAAAGGAATAGCCACATATAACTATTATCAGATCACTTGTATAGGGAGGATGTAAAACAAAGTCCAAAGGCCCAAGCAGCTCTTGATTACATGCAGCTGGATAAATATAACTGAAATATTGTTCAACTGGGGTTATAGAAAGTGTAAAAAAACCCCGTCCTTAATTGACTATCAGGTCAATATTGTGCTCTACTCCTCTAGCCCTTAAATATTATTGTTGCCTTGCTATAATGCGTATAAGACCTGACCCAAAACCAGGTTACATCAAATACTTCCATTAGCTTGGAACTGAGCTCAAGTTTAGGAAGAAGTCCCATGCAAAGAATCACATGCTGCTCTTGGGTCTACTGATGGATCAAGTACCTGCAACATGCTAACTGTCACACAGTGCCAGTTCCTGCTTTATCCCTGTTCACAGTGACCCTCAGCTGGTTGTACACTAGGTTGGCCCCCAAAATAAGTGTGATCAGTTACATGAAAGCACCGTGTGGGAATGAACTAGGCTAGTTTTAGTGAGTAGGAGTGAAATCATGGCTTCATTTGAATCACTAGCAAAGCTTTCCTTGAGATCAGTGGAGCCAGGATTTCATAGATGCTATCTACACTGCACCCAGTCTAGCCCAATCACATGTGAGCACTCAGTGTCCTTCTGTTTGTATTGCAAGAAGCAAAGAATTTCTTAGGGTGATATCCTTTATTAGCCCAATCAACCTGTTTGTATTCTGAGCCTCAATCAGCAAGATACTTCAGCTCTTGCCTATATTTAAGCATGTGGCGAGTCTGGTAAACCCAACCCTTATACTCTTCTGCTTACCGTTAATGCCACTAAAATTTGCAGTTCCCTCAACTACTGATTTTTGTTTTTAAAGATAAAATGAATAGGGCCAAAATAATATCCGATATTAGATTATTACTAGATATTATGAGAGAATGTGCAAGCAAAGAAGAATATAGCACAAAATACCATCCAGATTCTAGTACGCTCCCAAAGACTCAGCAAGGCTTCACTGAAGGTAATCCACACAAACATCAAGCAGTTGCATTCCCAGGAAGGACTTGTGACCCGTGGTATGATCTGCCAATTCGTGTGGACTTGTATGGAAGTAGAGAGTTGCAGTCAGGACATCTACCTAGAATAACATTATTCCAAAGAATAGCAGCTGGTCTGTGAAGTCTGGCCTCATCCTGAGCGTAATGATCATTGGAGCCAGAACAGGAAATTCTACCCCTCTGTCCCTTCCCAAAGTCCTGGGTTACCAGAGAGTTGCCAGGAAAGCCTGCCCTTCCTAGCTACTGCCAGGTCTTCTCCTATTGAAGGCTGGTAGTCTGATTCAAAATGAACCAGCTTCAGAAAAGGAAACATACTGCCATTGTAGAAGCACAGGAACATAGGAGGCCCAAGTGGTGTCCAAGGACATGGTCACCAATTGCATGTAAAAAACTGGCCACAGCCCAAAGGGAAGGCATGAGAATTATGTGCCAGGACTAAGTGCCTGAGTGTGTTGGGGCAGTGGCGATTGCGAGCAATGAAAGTAAGAATGTCTTCTTGCCTTAGCTACTTTTTTCAATGAAAACAGGGTACTGGCCATGCTGGTAAAGACATCTCTGCACTGGAATGACTCAGGGTGTGTGTGTGGCCGGGGGGGTGGGGCGACTTCCTCCCTGTACGATTTTGGAGCAACCAAAGAAAGAGTAGCATCTGTGCAGAAGCCTCAAAGTACTCCAGCTCAGAGTCATTTCCACAAGGGGCCAGGATCTGGTGTGGTGTACGCTGCAGATGTATACTTTATTCCAAGTGGCTACCAGTAAAGTCACTTTTACACAAGGTTGTCGTTGAAAGCATCGCTAAAGGGACATTTAGGCTTCATTAGCCCTACATATAAGATAAAGCTCCTCTGTTGCTTGAGGGTCACCCAGAGAATCTGTTCCCACAGTTCTATTTAGCTAATGAAGTCATACAAACCATGCACAAAGTGGCACCAGTGACCCTTACATTACTGAATGCCAAATTTTAAAGGTAACATGATAATGGTTTTGGATGAAGAAACAATGAAAGTCTATGTGTAACCACAAGGAGGGGACTGACAAACAAAGATGCTATAGAATGGACATAGATAATTTTGGACAAGGAGAAGGTAAAGTAATCCCTACTGCCTGTTTTACTGCTCATTGCCATGCGGTTTTAGCTTTCTGTTCCCCTTTACTACTTTTTCACCTTTTATACCAAATAAAGAGATTTGTTTTGTAACACGGAGCAAAACCACATAAACAGAGTTACTAATTTCACCCCAATTTCCAAATACAATTGAATGTACATGCATGCTAACCTGGCGATGAGACACACAGTTCTCTTGTATGAGGAGGTTCGACATAAGATACTCCGAGAGGGCTCATTAAACATTTATTTCTTTTTTTTAATTTGTGTCCTAAAACAAGTTCACTTTTCTTCCATTCTTTATTCCTTTCTTTCTCTTTTAATGGACCTTTACAATAGGAGAAAAGAAAAAGGGCTTTCTAGTTTTTGTGTGTTTTATATGGGAACACCTTCTTTGCTAAGAAATGTGGCATCTTCAGTGGGAAACAATATATCAAAATAAATTTGGGATTTAAAATGTTCAGTTAAATGTGAAGTCTTTGTATCCTTGTATCTGGTTAGGGTTTGTCCGCACTATGTTCCTAGCAAGACCCAGCAACCAATCGCCAGTGCATGTCCCACCCCTTGCTATTACTTGCATTTGCCAAACTCAGGAATATGCTTGTGAAGCCACCCAGGAGGTATTCTCTCACAGTCTCTCTCAACATCTCAGTCTCTGGTGTGCTTGAAAGTCCTGGGAACACCTCCAGAGTGGCTTCACTTGCAGGTTTGATACCTATAAGCAGAAATATATTGTAACAGTGTGGTCTGACCCTTTAAGAAGGAACACGCAGCCCTGTTGAGAGCCTGGATGCAAGGGTACTTCCATACACAGGAAGTGTCCCACTGGGAGCTTTAAAAGCTCCAAGATGTGTAAGCAGAGGAGATAAGGAAGTAATCTGTGGATGGAACAGAGTTCTGCGAGGAAGGGTCAGGCTGCTGCATCAGGGTTGGAGCAAAAGTGACTCCCTACCTCTTGCCTGAGATGACTGGATGAGGAGCTTCTCAGGGAATGAACCCACCTGCAGAAGTCAGGAGGCTGGGCAACCCACTTACAGGCATCCTTGGGAGAATGCATCCCTAGCGGTGATGGGAATATGGTGTGATGTCATCCTAAATGCCTCAAAGAACAATTACATTTTCAATTGCACCAGGTGTGTAAGCAGATATGCAAAAGCCCTTTATACTATTGCAGTTGTTGTCCATCTGTCTATAGGGCTGTGCAAAATTTTGCTGGCTGTTTTGTTTTGATGCTGTTTCGACTCATTTCGAGCTTCAAACAGAAAAATTGAAATGAAAAAAAGGGCTTTGAAACAAAAAAAGGGCAGTTGAAACTTTTTTAAAGTTTCAAAACGTTTCAGGTTTCGAAACTTAAGCTGGGTTTGCCAGGGAAACAAAAAGTAAGGAGAAGGAGGGGGAAGAGGGAAGAAGAAGGGGGAAGGACTGATCTCATATTGACTATGTATCTGGCCAGTGACTGTGATCCTTCCTTGAGGTCCCTTCCAATCCCAGTGCTTTGGGGGAGGGATGGAAAAATAGCATAAAAGGCAGCATTGTTTGACTTGCCCTGCTTTCTGCCTTGGGGTCTGACAGCTATCTTCCAGCAGCTCAGGAGTGTTAGACAACAAAGGCTACTAGCATTGATCTGAATGATTTCCTACTTGCTAGCCTAGCTTAGCAAGAGGGGTTCCAGAATACCTTTTTCTTTCTTCTAGATGCTTTTACTTTATTATTATATTCATTGATTTATTCTTTTCAATGTTATAATTATACTGGATATTACACTATAGAATTTAATTTATATAGGAAGGGAGATACATTTATATTTTATTTCTATACATTTATACCTTGTGGCATAGACTGCACACCTTAGGGAATATATATAGGAATGCAGATACATTTATACCTTGTGGCATACACTACACACCTTACAAAAGTTACATAGGAATGTGGATACATTTCTACCTTGCAGCACAGACTACACACTTTCTGAATTTATATAGGAACACAGATACATTTACATATTTGTATAAAAGCAAGACACTATGTAACATACCCTGAAGTGTGTTGGAACGGCAGCTGGCAAGCCTTCAGGGACAGGTGGAAGAGGGGGTAGAGGGAGAAGTGTAAGTTCCCCTCCTCAGACACGGCATCTTTCCTACAACTAGCAGGGATGAGGCTTCCACAAGCAGGAAGGAGAGGAGATTGGTGCCGATGCTACTGCCTGTGCCTGAGTCTGCATCCCCTCCAAGAGCACCAGCCATAACACCCCCTCACCACCACCACCACCATGACAACAAACAGCAGCACCAGCACCAGTGTGACTGTCTCCTTCACCCCCATTTCACTTCCCATGCTGAGCCTTCCAGTGCCAGGGGAAGAGCTGGAGCTGGAGCTGGAGCTGGAGCTGGATCTGAGTGCCCTAGCAAGGGAAATTCTGGGGAGACAGAGTGGTCTTTTTGTGAAAAATGTGCCCCCATAGGTATCTGTCTTTGATAGATTCTGGTGTGCAGTTTGTGGGGGTACCGGAGATTGTTGGCAGCTTTTGTCTTTTGAGCTGCAGGAAGTTGGCTTCTGGCGAGGAGGTTAGGTTAGCAACATTTGGTGCTTGTTTCAATTTACAAACAATTTTTGAGAGCCGGGCCTATGAACTTCACTTCATCAGCCTCCTAGGTAATAGGTACAGAAACTCATGGTTTCAATATAGACATTGGACTTATGACACACTACAACCTGCTGGATATGTGACTCCCCAGGCACCCCTCCACATTTACCTGTGCTACTACATCCCCCCCCACCCCAGCCTTCCCTCACCCCCTGATGTCTCCATTTCCAGTTTCACTGACTGGCTTCCTTGCCTGCCTTGCAAGCCAGCCTCTGGCTCCTTTACTATTTCTTCCATTCAGGAACAGCACACACACACCATAACTGCAGGTGCTTCCTCAGCCTGATGAAGGGTTTTTTTAACCTGAAAGCTTGCTAAGATATATTTCTCTAACAAACTATTTAGTTGGTCTGCTAAAACATACCAGATTAGATTGACCCAAAGCAAAGGACCTTGTCTGCCAGTGCCATGTCCTTAGACCAACACCCGTGGTACCTGACCAGAAGGATGCAGGGCTCTGGGCACATCTAAGCCCCGGGGCTGGGACTAGCAGGGAGAGTCCTCTGGCAGCTGCTGGAGAAGAAGCTCCTGCAGGAGAGGAAAGAAAGGCTCTGTCACAGTTTGGCTGCCTGAGATGATGCTGGTGCTACTGTGCTGCTGCTCACTAAGTAATTTTATACCTGTTGTCATTAAAAGTGGTGGACCGGGCTGAGGCACACTACCGTGTCATGTAGAGGCCTCAGCGCCAGTGAGGGTGCACCTTAACACACGCACAGTGTCACCCATGTCACAAGTTTTGCTTGTCAGCAGCTTGAGGAGCAGTTTCCCAGAAAACCCTGCACCAATCTCCTTGAAAGCTGGCAGGCTCCATAGCCTCAGCAATGGCTACCATTCCTGCAGTTTTCACTCCCCTTAACACACAGATGTGACATGAGTTTTGTTTTTAAAGGTTTGAGGTACAGTGTCCCAGAAACCCCTGCACCTACCTCCTTGAAGCTTGGTAGACTTCATGGCCTCAGAAGGGGCTACCATCTCTGTGAATTTCATCTAAATCAAACAAGAAATGACAAAGTTATAAGCAGTTTTGTGCTTTCCCATTACAGCCTATGGCCGAAACGTTGAAACAGCATCGAAACAGCGAGACAGTTTCGACAAAACAAAATGAAACAGCGGTTTTGAAATGAAACAAAACTTGAAATGAAATGCTGTCCTGTCGAAACATCGAAACGGAAGTTAAAGTGGAACGGTGCTGTTTTGCACAACCCTACTGTCTAAGGCCTCGTTTATACAGGAACTTTTTCTTGTTGTACTGTACTGCTGTTTTTATACTAATATAACTCCCACAAAAGCACTTCTTATTTCAGAATAAGAATGGCATTTCTGGATTAGCATGAACCTCCTTCAAAGTAACAGAAACTAAATACTGTATTCAGCCGCATAGTACAGAAACTGTTCTAGTTAAAAATCAGCCCTCCAAACTTGGGGTGCATAGCTTAAGCAAAACCACTGATTTTTTTTCACTAGAGTAAGACCAGGGAGATCTGTGCTGTAATGGTTACCAAAATGGCTACCTGTTCTTTCTGAGCTACCAATCAGCATGGCTGGAGTTGAGTTTTAACCCTTTCACAGTCACTGCTGAATCGGCAGTAAGCTTTGGCTGAGCAGTGGGGGGAGTTTACCAGAATAGGAATAACCACACAGGGAGTGATAATGATAAAACTATAGCAGTTTAAATTCATACCTTACCTTATCCTGATGGGATTTTCCCCATACGAACAAGGTTTTAGGTGCCTTTAAGGCACCTTTCACTTTAGTGGCTGAGAGTCTCTCAGTCTTTAATGCACTTATATTCAAAGCACCCCAGGAAAGTATGGAAGAGTTGTTCTCCCCTATGGGTGAGTAACTGAGACACCTGGGACACTTTGGAGTGCCATATTGGAGAAGGAAACTGATGCCAGGTGTCCCTTGACCTAGGGTACTCCATCAATCACTGAATCATTGTTCTTCTGCTTTACCTAAGTAGAAAACACAGGCCAGAAGCCAACTTCTTCAGAGTCACTACTCTTCCTCTTGGGTCAGTGGGTGGGTGGGAGGTAACTGAAGCCTTGACTTCTCTTCCCAGCTTACCAGGGGATGTATCCTGTGCAAGGTATAGGGCTCATACAAGGTATTTCCACTCCCAACCAGTTGGGGCAAAGATGGAGGTAGATTGGATGTAGATTGCACCGTAGATTGCACTCTCCGGTCATAATCAACTTCCTGGTCTGCTCTGGGAGCTTCCTGGTTTTGCACTATCCCACATTGAGGGCTCACAGTAAAACCGCTGTTGACCCAACTACAATTTTTGCCAAGTGACTGAGTCTCGCACATGTATATTAATACCTTCATCTTTAAATAAATCTACATCTCTATAAATAATGAGTTATTTTCATAAGACACATGAGTAATGTTTCCCTCAAAATCTACAATCTGGAAGGACACATTTTGTCTTAATAAGATATGAGGTGGTTTTCCTGTATGTGACACTGAAAATAGGGAATGTTTCCCTATGGACCATTTAACTACAATAAATCTGAAGTTGTTCCTTATAAAGCAACATTGTCAGCAACAAATTGTTTAACAGTTGTTTTAAGGTCATGCTTTCTTAGCCCACTTGTGCTTCCCACAGTATTTATGGCACCACTACTTGATATAGTTAAAAAGTGATTGATTGTATATGTTTGTCTATATTGGGGGTGGCAGGATATTTTCATTGCACAAAATAGTTTTATTCCCATCTCATTGGGAATTATAGAAATAAATCAATACAATAAGAAAATGCATGGTGATTGTACAGGAGGTCTATTCCTAACAGAGACAAGTACAAAGTGGCATACCTCTAATTTTGATCTACAACTTTTCCATCCGTTTTACAGGTATTTGGGTTTATTTTCCCCTCCATCTCTAGTTGCAGTCTGAACAGACCTAGATCAGAGGTGAACTTTCCTCATCCTGCATGGACACAACTCCAAGTGGTAGAAGTTTCACCTCAAAAAGCCTATTCTGAGAGACAGTTTGTGAGTTTGGGCTGATACCTCACAGGAACAATTTTTTGACATTTCTGCACTGCTGAAGCCAAACATAGCAGAGTTTTTTTCTATAAACACAATTCCAAACTTCCTTTACATCCCAATAGCTAAAAAATATAGTGTCCTTAATTTCGACAACTTTGTCACTTCTGGATTCCCAGATACTCATATTTTCTTCTGTTGCTTCAAAATAATGAAGCCAAGATTGCAACTCTTCCCAGCAAAGCACTTAAATATTTTCCCAATAACAAGAATTAACATGCTACTTTTCTAGTGTGTAAATTGACTTCAGGGTATTTTACATTTAAATATTACACAAGTATTGGCAACACAAATATTTCAGACATCATCCAGTCAACTGGAATAAACTGAATTTGCACATTCAGATACAGAATTCTCAAATTCTCAAATTGATTTTAGGTTCGTATTATGGGCAAACTAAATGATGGAAAAAGCTTCCCCTAAATGGCAAATCAAGCCAAATTTCACCAGAGGAAACTGTGTAATACATACAGTGCATATCTAGCTTTATTTGATCATGCTATGTATTAGGCTGTTACTTCTATGTGTCCTATGGTCCTAAATTAGGGATAAAATTGGCCAATTTTAGGCAGCTGTTTTTACCTCTAACTGTGAGATGTTATATAAAGAAAATTTGGGGCACTCAGGTTAAAAATGGTCGACCATAAGCTCCCTGTGCCTCAATGTGTCCAAAGGTAGTGATTTCTTAGGTGTTTGTGAAGTATCTTTCCTCATACCTTTCTGTATTTAAGAACCTGCTCCTATGGGCCTATAGCTCCCAACTCCCTAGTTAACCTCAGGCACGTAAGGAGTATATGGAGTACCTGAGTATACTGGTTTACTCCAGAGCGAAGACATCTTGTATCCTCACCATCAGGGACAGAATCAAAATGTGTTCATATGGTTTTATTTTTAACATGATAGCATCTGAGGTCCCTTTGAGTTAGGTATTATTCCCACTTAGAGTAGCAGGTCTTTCCTCCCTGAGGAGCTCACAGTCTACAAAGATAACACAAATAACAGTAGAGGAAGACACAAGAGCTCAATGGCAGAACTGAGAATAGAACCTAGGCCTTCTGTCTCTGGAACTAAGTACAGACCATCAAAAAGCCCAAGGCTGAATCGATTCAGTCTTTGCAGGTTAGTCTAAACTGCAGAGATTAAACTGAAACAGAAGTGAACAGACATTTAGCTTCAATACAGGCAATGCAGCCATGTACCTGCAGTGGCTTGGGGCAGAAGCTGGGGCAGTGGACACTACAGCACAGCTCTCTAGCATGTAGCCAGCATGGGCTGTGTATGCACTTCCTCTTCCTGCTGCCCCCAAGGTCTCTGGGATTTGCAGTCCAAAATCATAGTACTGGGACTCTGCAGGGATGCCCATCACTTCCTCTTCCTGCTTCCAGGTGCCTCTGGGATTTATTGCGGGACCTAAATCTGTTCAGCCTTCACTAAAGAAGGCTGAGGGAGGACCTGGTGACTGTCTATAAACTCACTAGGGGGGACCAGAAGGGTTTGGGGGAGACACTGTTTCCCCTAGTGCCCCCTGGCATGACAAGGAATAATGGACACAAATTATTGGAGAGTAGGTTTAGATTAGATGTCTGCAAGAACTACTTCACAGTCAGGGTGGCTAGGAGTTGGAACCAACTTCCAAGGGAAGTGGTGCTGGCTCCTACCCTGGGGGCCTTTAGGAAGAGGCTAGATCCCTACCTGGCTGGACTCATTTGAGTCCAGTTTTTCTCCCACCCAGTCGGGGGTTCGGACTTGAAGATCTACAAGGTCCCTCTGACCCAACTTCTATGATTCTATGATAGTCCACAGTTGCAGTGAGCAGCAAGTTTGAGCAGGGGAAGGGGTACTTAACTCTCCTCCCTGGCCCCAGCCCCCAGCCAGGGTTTGCCTGGGGGGGGAAGCGTTCCCCACCACATATTGGGCTGCATCCCCAGATGGGCTTGCCTCCCCCCCACCTCCTTGTCAGCCAATCCTCACTGCTCCAGCTAGGGAGCAGAGGGGTGGGGCTGGCCCTCCTCTTAGGAGCAGACAATACAGCTTAGTCCAGAGCTGCAAAGCATGCTGGGGCACTATGCCTTAGCTTAAGCCAGGAAGAGGTCGGGGACAGAAGTTTCAAAAACCAGTTTGACCCAAATCAGTTACGTCTGATACTACATTCAACCAGGCTTGTGTGCACTGAACTTCTGTTCTGTTACAGCTTTTAACCAGTTTCTGATCACTTAAACTGGTTTATGTGTAACTTCTGTCCCTAGCCTCAAGCCCCAGGAAACAGAGCAAACTTACCATGCCAGGAGCAGTGCCCTCCATTTTGCTCTGCCCAGGCTGCCTCAAAAACTGGATGCAGGGTAGATGTTTCTACACTGTGCTGCAGGCAGGCTAATTAGCATAGAGGTGGGTGATTATTAGCACCAGCATTTGGCACTCTGGCTGGAAAGGGTGTCATGGCAGTTGTCACTTGACTTCTGCCTCAGGGCAGATGGGCCGCTTGGAGCTTTGTAACCAGAAATGGACCCCCCCCCCCCCCAGGGTGTCATCCTAAATAGCCCACCTGAAGCTCCACAGAGACCTAGCCTCTGGTTCAGAAGGCAGCCTGGCTTGTTACATAGACATGTCCTCCTCCTATAAAAAGCTTAAAAATGAACAGACGCCCTCACACCTAACATATATTGAACACGTTAACAGCATGCACCCAGTCTGCCTGAAGAGAGCAGCTTGCCACATGACCTCATTACCTCATGGGGCAGGGGTGCCAGCGGTGACTATAAGCTATCTATGTCTCCTCAGCAGCTCACTAATAATTTAGACAGCCCTTCTCCTCTCTAAATTATTTTTGTGAACTGAACTGGGAGAGCACTTGCGAGAGAAGAGCATTTTGTGAGTTTTGAATGCCATTCTGAATGTGACTGGCAGCGTGTGCTGGCAATTCTCCATTTGGACGGCATAATAGTGTCACTTCTAATAATAAAGAATGTACAGACATTTCATGAGCTTTAAAGCACCACTTTACTGCAGACTTCTTATTTCCTGGAAGTGTTAATCAGTAGGATGGGAAAAATAGGCCTTATTAAAGTGAACTTTGTCTAATGCTGGATAATCCAGTCAGTAAAATGCTATTTTTGAAAGGATGGGAGTTACTGTGTTTTACCTAGAAATACCTCCCTGCTCAATTAGGCACTGGATTAGGTATGAGGAGACCCAGGTTCTAATTTCTGGTCTACCACTGATTTCCGTGTGATTTTGAATAAATCAGGACACCCACCTGGAACTCTGTTCCTGCGCCCAGCCTTCGCCGATCTCATCAATTTTAACTGCGAACTCCCCATCTAAGGGTGTGTTTGCATTTGTGTTTGCACAGCATGCTTAGCACATCTGATCCTCAGTGAAGGCTATAGGTGCTATTGTAATACAAATGGCAATCCAAAGCAATGGCAACATTTCTGTTGCCGTCACGAATCAAGCGCTTCCATCCAGCTTTTTAAAAAAATGGCTAGCAATTTTGAATGCCAAGCTTGAGAGTATGAAGGAAGCCTATATTCAGTAAATGTTGAGCATCTACTCAAAGCCGCTGCTTTTAGGTAGCTCAGTTTGTCCTCTCATATCACCTGCTGCTTTTGCAAATCTTGCTTGCAGGTTCTGTATCTGTAAAGAAAACTAAATGACTAAAAACCATGCACAAGGAGAAAATACCAGACTATCAACTGTTGAACGGGCTGTGCTGTTAATGACTCAAACCAATGGAGATAGTTTAGACTTATTCTTTTTTTATTTTAGTCGTCATCTTATTCTTTTTCTGAGTTTTTTCTGAAGTTCAGAAATACAGAATATGATGTTCTCTGATGTTTGTATTCTCCAGATGAAGCATGCTTGATTTCTTTTTATGATATACATGTGCTAGAGTTTCCAGTTGTACACTTAAGGTAAAAGTAGTGTCTTAATCACATACATCATATACCATAAACCATGATTTTCAGCCTTTAAGGGAAAAAAAAACATTGCTGTTATCTAAATGATTCCTCCTCACCTTCATATGCAGAATCACATCAGAGAATCACAGCAGAGCTCTTGCTTAGCTTCCAACTTAACATAGACAACAGAAGTCCATTCAATAATTTTTGCATGTAAATGCTGTCCAAGTGCAGCTGGGGAAGTTAGTTGAGCAAGAATTACTCAGGTGAACAAGGACTGCAAGAGGCTTGATCCTTGAGATGGGTTTTGAGAAGGGCTGAAAGATCTTTCTCTGCCACCACCTGTTAAGTTCAAGACCTTTGACTCAGCTTTCCGTTCTTCCGAGGCAGATAAAGGCCCATGTAGTTCGTCGTGTGTGGGTTTTTGAATGAAACTGAAGTCTTGTCCTCACTGTATTGTAGCAAAAATTCCCAGGCCATTTGCTCTTCATAAGAGCAGGAGTTCACCTTGGTCTAAGATATTCCTCCTTACACTCGTATGCAGGATCACATTAGATGTCTTTATCTTAAGGGTGCTATATGTGACATTTATAGGCCTCAATTCAGCGGTGCTTATATATGTGTTTAACTCTCATTATAGTCAGTGGTAATTAAGCTCATGTTTAAGTGCTATGCTAAATGGGAATGGTGTGGGATTAGGAATCAGGGTTTTTGTGCGGAAAGGACTTTGGGATCCCTCAGCCGGAAGCTAACATTATTTATGTGCTATCAATATCTACTCCAACAAAGCCATGAGAAATGCAAAATAAAGAGAATAAGTTTCTAGCATGCAAGATGATCTAAATGTAATACATTTCCAAGCAAGAGTTAGGTACTACTCAGTCAGATAAAACCCTCCACAGTTGCCTATATTCAAAACCCAAGCTCCCATTGTTAATTCAAGCTACTATGTTCTCTCCTTTTAACTAGCACTTATATCTGACAGCTGTAAAGGCTTTCAGCCATAATAAATCTCTCCCTGACTTCCCAAAGCAAACACTGTTGAAGAGAGTGATCCCTCCAATAACATTTTGTCAGCTCAAATCACCACTTTGCTGTGAGTTACTCAGACAGTCTGTGCTGACTGTTTGCTTCCCAGCCTTTCTCTACTTTTACATCCTACTTCTACTTCTGTCTTAGGCCTGATAGTTCAGAGATCCCAAAGCAGATACTTTTAGTTCAATTATACCTGTTGTTTAACTGAAGGACAAGTTTCTAGACCTTTTTTTCGGTTTTTACATTTGAGCTGCAGCTTCTAAATTCATAGTAAACCCCACCCCCCGCAAAAAAACAACACCTAGCAATCCTTCAAATCCAAGCTCCTGTCTTCACCATGAGCATGCCAGCCTCTCTGCTGAGTGGGAGACTGGTTTTTATTACATGGTTCCTTGTCATTCATTGGGAGCAGAATTAAGACCCCCCTGAAGTTATTTCACATAAACTGTTTGACTTCATGGGAAAGACCTTTGGTTTCTACCCGCCTTATCCTGGATTTGCACCTTTTATTGTGATAAAACCTTGAGGCCACAGCGTCCCTCCTTGTGCAGTATGGTCTACCGCTGTCTGCTTATCATCATTCAGGCCAACTAAGTTTTGAGTCATAGAAAATGAGGGTTGAAGGGACTTCGGGAGGGCAGCTAGTCCAATGTCCTACTCGAAGTAGGGCCATCTCCAAGTAGATCATCCCAGCTAAGGTGTTGCCTACCGTCATCTAAGGGAAGGAGGAGAAAACTGGCAAACTGAACATGGAGCTCTTCGTCTTAAAACCAAGAGTCGCAGTTCAGTTGGCTCAGGGTAGGGGATCATTTCTGGGACCACCATTCCAATTGGGCAATGGTTTCTTAATCTCAAATTAGGCAGCAAAAGGCTTTTCTTCTTTCGTTCCAACAGCCACACACATAACAATGCTCATTATCCATTGTGCGCATGCCAGTGGGGATATCAATGCAACAGTAGTCAAAGGCTGTGAACACAAACCCCAGAACAGGGTAAGATTTAATACTGGCAGATTTTAAATTCAGAGACATTGGATCCTTTCTGATAGAAAAATTGAGGCCTGCACTGAATACAGTTTGGCTTCTATTTCGATGTATTTCTGATAGCATCAGTTTTGAGACCAAAAGCCTCAGGAAGGGTGCCTTTTGAGTACGGTTGTCATGGAAGGGGCATAATCCCCTGCATTTTAAGAGGAGCCCCTACATATTTACATCTAGCCCTTTTTACTGCCCACAACATCTAGCAGAAGGGTTATACTAAGTAGAGTTTCCAAGGGCTGTTCCAAGTTGGGGACAGGTAGAGAACACTACTGAAGTCCAGGCAAAGTCCTGAATAATTTTGGGGGGAAGAGATTATCGCAGAAGAACAGATGAATGAATCTAGCTAGGAAAATATATTCCTGTTTGGTTTTTTCCTGGAAAATGAGATCCATTAGAGGGAGTAAACTGTTTTGATGATAGCTGGGGAATACCTTCCACTGAGAGGTGAATGACTGTCTGCCACTTGTCAGAAAGTTTCCCTTTGCCAACCAGAGTCACTTCGGTCCTATCCAGACTGAGCATCAGCCAGCTGGTTGTCATTGTTTTCTCCTTCCACCTGACTTTGGTCAAGCAGGAAAACAGCCAGGGTCTGCTAAGAAAGGGAAGACAAACAAATGCTCTTCACATACTGATGAAGCAGGACCTCTTTGTAGTCCCCCCTGCTGGTTTTACACCTATATTAAAGGTGTCCTAAGCCAAAGAAGTGAGTATGGAGAGCAGGGGTACCATGTTCCCTGCACATCTTCCAGTTGTTAGGAGCTGGAAGGGACCTTACAGATCATTGGGTCCACACCCCCTGCACTTGGACAGGAAAGACCGCTGGGATCAGATGACCCCAGTGAAGTGGGCATCAAGACGCTTTTTAAAGATTGCCAGGATAGCATCCTTAGCTTTCAGTGACTTCTCCAAAGGAATTAATGGACATGTATTAATACCCACAACACTTTTCATCAGCTGATCTCAGAGAGCTTAAGACAGTTGTATCAATCTTGTGGCAGGTCCTGGCGAAGCATGAGACGTGGTGATGAAAACATGAAAAGACTTTTGTCCAGAAATGGAACTTGAGGAGCAAGTTTATTCTGGCAGAAACCTGTCAGAATGGGTAATTCCAGTATTGCCCAAAGAGACACGCACCCGAGTTCTTGGAACTAAATTGAGTCCCCAACTTTTATCCAAGTTGAATCATGTCCTACACAGCTATGAATTACTGTCTTTTTCAGTGCTTTAAATTGCCTTGCTCAAGGCTTCATGTTCCTGACTTAATTTAACAATGCAATTACTATAAAGCAAGAAGGAAAATGAGAGAGATTAAAAAAAAAATTAATATGTTTTTCTACTAATCCTGTATTAATTTCTAGATATTGACACATTGTTCTAGCTACACTCACATTCTAACCCCTGTGCCACATCCAAAATTAACTACATTAGTTAACAAATGTATTTAGAGACAGCTTTTCTTACCAACACTCGGCATGGGATGCTACTTTACTCAGTCTGTCTAACGCAGTGATTCTCAACTAGGGTGTTGTCACACCCTGGAGATCCCTGGGATCCTTTTCAGGGTGCCAGAGGGTGCTGCATACCATTAGCACTCTTAGGTGTGCAAACACTTACAAGGGACTCACAGAATAAAAATAGAAATTTCAAATAGGAGCCCATGGTGTCAGAAACATTTTGAGCCATTGTAGTCTTTCTTTGCAACAGAAGCATTGCTCTGTTATTTCTCTGTAGTTAAAAAATGAGTGAAATGTAAGAAATGGCATTTTCTGAGGGGTGCCTTGAGTCTAGTGCAGGGTGCCGTGGCCCTAAAAAGGTCAAGAATCACTGATCTTGTGACTCACAGGATAAGACTTTATTTCATCTGACTAAGGGTATCAGAATTTGGTCCTTATTTGTCAGTGTTTATGCCATGACATTTGTTATACAGTTTTATTTGCAATGAGCCTCATAACGATCAACAGAAAGATATGCTGAATTTCTCCAGATTTCAAGTGGAGCTGCCAGGGAACACAGCTGAAGCAATAAGCAGTTTGTGGTGTAAGCTTCCAAAAAATGGAGTCTCTCTCCTACCATAAGAAAAAGAGCTGAAATCATCACCTTTGACAGATAGATGTGCTATTTTGCTGGGGCAAAGGGGAAAATAAACTGTGTTGGGCGCAGTCTTGAACTAGACAAAACACGCAAAGGAGAATGACTGTCGAGAAGAAGCTACCTACAAAAATGGGCAGGTTCAGTTCAATATTTTTAAGTAAATATATCAGGTTTAGTAGTTCTGGAAATATAGTTGTCCAAATAGGTGATCTCCAGTATTGTCCAGAGTGGTGTGCACTAGAGTTCTTCAAACTCTGAATGTCGAGTGCCCTAGATCGAGATGCACTCAAATCTTTTTTTCCCTTCTTTCTTGCTTTCTTTTGCTTCAGTTAATTACAAAAACAAACAGGCACAGCATCTTTTGGTCGTGTCTATCATTCACTATGTTGCATTTCAGATGCTGTATTTTCTAACGAATAGAGTAACAGATTGGGACTCAGCTCTGCTACTGGCATGTTCAATGAGACTGGACAAGTCATTTCATATCTTTGTACCTTGGCTTCCTCCTCTGGAAATAATAGGCAAATAAAATTTTGGAGAAAGAACCTTTTGAACCTTCGCTTCTGAATCTAGATTCTGAAATGCACCCACTAGAAAGATCACAGAGATCTGAAGTCAGCATCCCATTACAACTCTTCCAAAAATGCATGCAGAAGTTATTTCCCAGGCCCTCTGTCGGGACAACCAAAGAGAGACATTCCAGGACGGAAAGTGGGCCAGGAACGTCACTTGAAAATGAAGTGGATGTGCCAAATAACCCACCATTGCCTCCGACGGACAGTCCCAATTTCAGATTTTTCCTGACCTTGGGTGGAATATTACGCAGATGGGTCTGTGTGTGGCTGCCTTAAATCTAGAATATGAGTTCTATGGCAGCCTCCATTAGGATGATACAGCTCCAGTACTGGTTTGACTGTGGCACCACATTAAGGTGACAACACTACTTCCAGTTTAGAAGCTGCTTAGCTTTGCCCCGTGGTGTGGTATCGCTTGTATACTAAAAAGCTATGCCTGTTGGCAGAGCTTATTCACATGTGCATATTGATGCACTACACCTGTTACACTCATTTTAGTTGAAGAGACAGCATGCCAGGAATAGACCTGGACTTCTCACTATACCACTGCCTTGTGCCAAGTTGAGATGAAGTAAATTTTGGGGGGGCAAAATTTTGAAACTAGGATGAAAATCCCCATGTTTGAGTCCCTCAGGATATCTGTACAGATTTCTTTAAGATGGTAGTATCCCTGCTAAACCACATAGCTTGGTAGTTTTATGTTAACCATTTTTGTAGCTCATATGTGCCTCTGTGTGTATTTATTCCCATCTGGAAACAGGTTACAACACTTGCCCCAGTTCTAGCCAGAAACCAGCTTACCCTTTAAGATGGTGCATGTGTCTGAATCACTTAGGATGGGATTTGCTAGGGTACAAAGGACTGGGATGAGTAGTAGCTCCTAAACCATAGTAGCACATACATCATACTTGCACCCTCAGATCCCCAAAAGACCTTGTGACCTTGTGCTAGCCAGGTAATACTTGGAGGGAACACATCATACCCACAACAGGATCTAATCTGGAAGCAACGTCACCATTTCTACCAGCAGAAGCAACATTTCTTAATATAGCTTTGATTTTTATATGTGCACTTCCCAATCCTAAATACACTTACCTTCACAACACCTCTACCAAGTGAGGAAGTGTTATTATCCCCATTATACTGGTGAGGAATCAAGGAAAATATTTTCCAATCTGTTGAGGTGGATTTGGGAATCAGTAGCTGGTTCAGGTCACACAAAGGGGCTGGGAAAGAACAGGCAGTTGAACCCCCTATCTCCTAGGTCCTAAACAAGCACCCTAACTGCTAGATCATTCCTCCTTCATGGTAAAGACAGGGACATCTGTGCCTCAGACAAATTGAGTCATCGTGTATTTGCCTCTGGCTTGAATTCATCATTTTCATAGACAAGTTTCTTCCCTCCTCCCTTCTCCCAAACTGAACCCAGAAATGACCTTTTCCAACAATGAATCAAAACTACTTTCTACTGTTGGGTTTTTTTTAACCCATTAAAAGGGAGATGAGAAATGGTTTGTTTTCATGAACCTGCAGAACCATGATTTTCCCTCAGCCCTGCACTTGGTTATGAAATGTTTCCTCCCTACCCCCCTTACTGCTAATGCGAGACAAAACACTAGAGACGTGTCCAAGACTAGTTGCAATCACATCTGAGTCCTCTGCATCATTAACCAGAGACAAAAAAGAGAAAGAAGGAGGAAAATAAAGTCTGATAGATAGATAGATAGATAGATAGATAGATAGATAGAGCGTGTGTGAACATGTATGCTCTCTGGAAATATTCCTACACAGAGAGAGAAGATTTAATGAACAAGTGCTTGTAAAATGACTAGAAAACCCTAAGTGACTAGCAAACCCTAAGTGACTAGTACAAAATATCTGATCCTCAGCTGCTGCTTGTAAATATTGCTCAAGTGAGATGTTGCCTAGAGTTAGGTGTCCAATTTTGGGCACCACATCGCAGGAAAGTTGTGCCCGTATTAGAAAGCTTCCAGAAGATGTGAAAAAATAAATAGAGATCTAGAAAATATCCTGCAAGACTAAGGGTTTTAAAAACTGGGTTTGTCTAGTTTAGAGTATGTAGCACTGCAGAGCAGATAACAGTCTTCAGATGCGAAAAGGGTTATTATAAAGGGATGATCATCAACTGCTCTCAAACCAAGGGGAGAGGATAAGAAGTAATGGGTTTAAATTATATCAAGGTGAGAACTAACTATGGTTATGTCTAGCAAGGTGGTGTCATTTCCATCACTGGAAGTTTTTAAGCACAAGTTAAACACATCTATCTGCAGCAGCTGAGACAGGGGTGATCCTGCTGGAGTAGGTGGTAGAGGAGACCCACTTTTCTATTATTCTCAGAGAAAACAATGAAGCGACATCAGCATCTAGCAAATGAACAGCTAGCTTTATGTGGTCTTACTGTACTGATGAAAGTGAGAAAATCACAGTGAGGAATAAAACATACATGAAGAAACACTTGAAGAAGCCCATGGAACCTATGAACCGAACCCATGAAGAAACCCATCAAGAAACAAAAATGAAGAAGCCCATGCACTAAAACCTATTTGGCTACATCTAGCTATTCATAGAAGAAAAATCACAAAATACTTTTCTTTCTTTTTTTTTTTTCTACTATGCTAAAACCGGTAAGCGTGGTGACATTTAATCTGCAGAATCTCTAGGTGCTAAGTGACAGCTTTCGGCAACTTAGGCAGCTCCAACACAAATGCTGTATAAATGGAGGAATGATTATTGAAAAAAAATGAATTGCTGTATTGCAGTGTGATATCCCAGAGGAGATGATTGTCCACTTGAGTCTCATGGCTACTCCTTTAAGGTCAAGGGGAGCTGCCCCACTGACTTCAGAAGACATAAGAGCAATTCCATTGAGAGCATGACACATGTCATATGGTTTTGATGCATCTCTCCTGATTCTCCATTCATTTTACACCTGTGGATCTCAACTAGCATCACTGGAGTCACCTTGAAGTACCAAGGTGGAGAATGTGTGTCATTAACACCAGTTTCTCACAAAAGGATCAAGCCGAGAATTCAGGAAGGTTGAACAAAATTGTTAGACGTTTCTATGGTCTGTAATATCTGGAGTCGGAGTTATTGGTAATAAAAACTGTAGGCGAGAGATCAAAAAGGAGTGTTCCAGGCTTCAAGACAATCCCAAACTGTTAGCAATTAAGATTAGGACGTCATGAAGAAGCAGATAATCTCCCGTCCACCTACTGCATGACTCTTATGTGGTTCCTCTGAAACACCTGGCCACCAGCAGAGCCAGCACACTGAGATGGGGTTGCCTAAAGTAATTAAGAGGAAAAGCAGAGGAGAGGGGTGTGTCTGAAATCCTACCTCTCCCAAACTTAGGCCAGTACCTGGCTCCTGTGTGAGACTGGAATTCACATCTAGACACCGCCTCTCCGACTTGCGTGCTCAAGTTGTCCCTGTGGCTACTGATGACTGACTCGTATTCTAGGATTATATATTAGCGTTACTGAAATCAAGTGTCGACAGGCTTAAAGATAAGCAGGTGTTTTAGATCTAACATCTGAATTAGATTACATTTTTCTGCCTTTTTTCAAAAACGGATACCTCTCCCAATACATTGGTTTGCTGGGATGATGCACTTCTTGACAAGCAGTAACCCATCTACCTTTGCTTGCATTGTGGCCTTGCTTTAGCTGACTTTTTGGTGAATAGGTGTTTAGGAGATAGCGGGGGTTACCTTTTATCACCTACAGGGCTCAGAAAATCACACTCGCCAATGGTATAGTTCACAGGATGTTTCCACTGGAAGTGCCTTAATGCATTCCTTGCATACACATTGTCACCTAGAGAAGATATGCACTGAAAATGCAGGACTAAGATCTAATGCCTCAATGAAGCTGATTGAAATCACCAGTGAAAGTCCCATTTGTTCTGGATCAACCCTAAATGAGTCCTCAGGTCAACAAAGCACTTAAACCCAGGCTTAAGACCCAGTTATTGCACATAAAGTGCTTCGCCTCTGTCCTGAAGGTGGATGGTTTTCTGAATAAGGAGCTAAGCCCTTTGCTGAACTATTTACAGTGATCTCATGTAACTAAATAGCTTGCCCTCTTCATTCACCACCCAGTAATCTGGCATTTTGTATACCCCTAACAGAAAACTCATGTCATATCTGAGAACATCTTTCAGAATGGCTGCTATAAAATTTTGCAAGTGGTGCTTACACCTGCAAATGCACAACCCAAAACGTTCAATGCTTTATTTCTAAAGAATGTAAGTGAAACGTTTTGCAGATTATCTCAGAGCCGCTGTAGATTTGTTGTGTTTTTTTCCCAGAGACTAGTAAAATCACGCTGGCTCCAGAGTTTCAACCTTCTGCCCCTGCAAGAGAGGTCATCGGTAGCGTGGAGTCAGCTTTGGATATCTCCCAATCAGAAACAAATAAAAGTCAGCCCACTGGGACTTCAGCTAGGCCATAACTGCCCTTCCAATGAACAGTTAAGCTTTGTAGTGTGCCTGCTTGAGAAACAGCTGTTTATCTAACCTCTGAACTGCTCAATATATTAATCTGAAGCATAATTTAGCTCTGTCTAAGCTTCTGAATATGGCACCAATAACTGGCTAGAATAGATTTACCCGTCTTAAAAATAGTTGTTTTTGAGGTTTGTTTAAAAAAGAGTTCTTCTCCTCTCAGATTAATTACACCCAATAATTTTCAGCAAGAACATGCCCGGCATGGAGTACACATAGTTCAGACTTTTTCAGAGAGATGCTATTCCTCAATTTTTCATATTACAATTTGTTCTTGACGTTCATCAAGCAGCTGTAAGCATCCCTTTCTTGGCCTTGGAGTTGAAGAACACGGTTCATTTTGTGCATCACCATCCTGTTTTCTGGCCAGCTAAGAATAAAGATCCATTCACAAGGATGGGAAAGGCCCATATTCTTTCAAATAGAGATGGTTCAAGTAGAGGTATTCAGATCTGGATCTCTCCCAAAGCCTGAAGTTCAATATGATTAGGATATGAGGCTTTTTGGGAGGGGCTCATCCCTATTTTCCCCACCCTCCCTTTCCCCACCGATTGTAAGAGACTGATCCAAAAATCACTGATGTGACTTATTAGGATCAGACCCCAAAGGAAGATAATCTTAGAAGAAAAAATGATGCTGATAGTAGTAACTGAAAATAAATCCTGTTCTTAAAAGATGGCAAATGAAATGCTTTTTGGCTGATTAAATGTTAAGCAATGCAAAATCCAATCTGAGGAGAGGTTTTTCTCTTAAGCACAGATATTAATGCTCCCTCCATTTTGTGCATTTATATTCTGCCAGTCTCCACAGGGTCCCACAGAGGGATGGAGAAGGGATGAAACCATCACTCCTATAAGAACGTTTGAGGAATTGATTGTTTTCCGTATCATAATCACGTAGTCACAGTCAGAGAAGTAGGGCTAGAAAGGACATCTAGAGGTCATCTAGTCCAACCCCTGCCTGGGACAGGACTGTTCCCATCCAAACCATCCCAAATGACCATAGTAACTATAAACTCTACCTAAGACAACCCTTAACTCTGGCGCAACATAAACCTAACATCCTAACCTGCCACAGGTAAATAACCCTCTTCACTGAAATTTTTTGGGATTACTAGTGACCCATACTCTGAGAGGTAAGAGCTTCAGGATGCTGTGCCTGTCTGGTAAATTGATACCACGTGTTGGCCCAAATCTAGTCAACCATGTGCCAATGCGGATGTAGGCTGTGAATTAAATCAGTCCTCTCAGATATACATGACTTCATTGTGTGGTTCTGGCATAATTCTTATTACATGCTCAGTTAAAAAGCAGCAGAAGACAGGACAAAAGAAGACACAAAAGGTCAAATCTTTGTGGAAAGCAGAAAGGTCAAATGGTTTCCACTTGAGTAGCTGCAAGTGTTCAGATGACTCCACAAAAGTCCCGTAGGCTCTGTGATCCAGTGGGATTGCTGAGGTACACATGGATTCCCCAAACTGTATGGTCAGAGAAAAGTCATGGCTCGGGATTGTTTGACCCCAAGGGAGGAGGCCTCCCATCTTCTAGCCCAGTTCGCTAGCGGTTACATCACTCCTCCAGGGAGTAGGAGATCTACAGGCTAGATTTTACTCGGGATGCCTTTCTCTTGAAAGGCAGCCAAGGAAAGAAGATATCTGGGGCCTGGAGCAGACTTTTTTGAACTTTGCATTCAGGACTGAATGGAATAAATAGCACTGGGACAATTTCTTCTCCATCAGAGGCAGGGGCCAGAAGCCCCCATCTTCCAGGGCAATGCCCAGCTCCCTGACATGCACTCTTTGTGGCCTGCTTCCATCCTGCCCTTATGCACTTCCTTCTCTTGGCTTTTCAGGCACTTGAGGGGCATGGAACAGACGCATACATAGGTACAGAAATCCATTTAGGCAGACAAGTTTCTTTGGGCAAAATGTGATACATTTTATTAGGCCAACTAAATAGTTGAAAAAAAATGTTCTTTGCACGCTGTTGGGTACAAACACCCGTTTTCAAGGAGAGGGAGAGCCCCCCTCTGCCTGAAGATGGGTGTTTGTACCCAAAAGCTTGCAAAAGAACCATTTTTCCCACTATTTAGTTGGTGTAAAAAAAAGATATCGCATTTACCCAAAGATCCTTCTCTGTCTATGTCCTTAGACCAACGCAACTACAACCGACACCCATAAAATCCATTTAGAGATCATTTAGGTTGCTAGGGTCTCAGTTTCTACCATCCGGCAATCAAAAAAGAATCTCTGCTTCTTAAAAAGTAAGAGAAGGAATAAAAAAAAAAAATTAAAAGACTGAGCCCTAAAAAATTTAAGAAATAAAAAAAAAAGACTGAGCCCTGAGCCCAAGACTGAGCCTTGAGTGCCATAGGGCAAAAACAAGAAATGTACTCAGCAATTATTATTTTATTAAAACCACAAGATTTTAATCCATTCTCAGTACTGGAAGTTTGCTATTACTGACAATGTTCTTGCTCTAGATGCCATGGACCTCTTGGGCACAGCTTCCCCCACAACCCCACATTTTTTCAGTGTAAAAGATATAAAATAAGAGAGAAGACTGGTCCCCAAGAAGAATTATGGAAGGAATAAGGAGAAGTTTCCTTTTATTTTCTTACAGCAGTGATTCTTAAGCTTTTTAAACTCAAGGCAACTCCTTGGTGCATGTCAGCTCTTTACTTCCTTTTCTTTTTGTTATGAAGAGAAGAATAAAGCAATTCTACCATTGCAAAGGGCCCAGAAAGACCACAGCAGGTCTGAATGTTTCTGACACTGGATTCCTATGTGAAATCTCTACATTTTTCTTGCAAATCATGTGTAAGTGCCTGTGCACTAAACTGCTAATATTGCTCAGCACACTGGGGCCCCCTTAAAAGGATCTCAGAGCATCGCCAGGTGCCTACAGATTAATTTATAGTATCTGGATAGAGCTGGGTAGAATTTTTCAATCATTTTTTTGTTTTGGAAAAATGTCCAGTTGTAACAATATCAAATTGTTTTGCGAATTTGTGTCAAGCTTCCTGAATTGCCCATTTTGGGGGCAAAAAGGTGCAAACCTTTTTTTTTTTGGAATCTTTGAAATGAAGTACTTTGAAATCTTTAATTTTAACTTTTTTATCTAGGAAAAAATCCTTATGTTAAAAAAATGAAGAGGTCAAAATTGCTCTGAAATCTAAACGCTTTGTTTTGATCAAATGAAATGTTTTGTTCAACCAAAAATGTTTTTTGGTTCTCCTCGCTGCTTCACTGAAAAAGTGTAAAAAAAATTTGATGCACCAACAAAATTGCAAAAAAAAATACACACCAGAAACATCTGTGATTTGCCAAGCTGTAGATCTGAATGAGAGGAGGTTGGCTCAGCAAGTTGGGACAGGGCACAGGAGTTGTACACAAAAAGCGGGTAGTGGGAGCAAGGCAAGGAGATGAACTGAACATCTCCCTATTTTTACCTAAAAATATCCTTGCTTTTGCAATTCCATGAGGGAATCATAAAAGGAAGGAGACGCTGGAGTGGAACTCAAAAGGCTTGGGTAGAGAACCGAGATTAGCCACACTTTTCCTGTGCGACCTTCAATAAAGTCGTTAATCACTCCATGTATAATTAAAATCCGGTTGAGGTCAATGAGACCTCCCATAGATCAGGGGTCAGCAACCTATGGCCAGTCCATCAGATCTGAGCTATGAAGCTGGGATGCTGGCAATAATTGTGTCAGCAGTGGCAGTACAGTATCATGAAGGGAAGTCCGCCTTCAGAGCAAACTGCACTAATTTATCTGGCAGCACCTGAAAGCTTGCTGACCTCTGCCACAGACCGCAGGTGACTTAAGACCAGACCATCCATACCTCTATGTGCTATCTGTAAAATGGGTAGAATGGTACTACTGTACCTGACACGTGGGAGTGAATGACTGACATACTGATCATTGAGCTGGAATGTGGTACATGCCTGGAGAGAGAAGATGAGCTGCTATGAGATTGCTAAGGACATCTTGTCACACAAGAATCCCTCCCAGATGGGGAGGGGGATGTGCAGTTAAGCTGTCATCAGCATTGTTACAGTCCCTACACCTCTCCAGCTTGACAGAGATGTTTAGCCAAAGTGCATCACATTCCCCGCTGCCCTCGTTTTGCTTAATCTGCATTCTTACAATTCTATAATCCTCATGGGAGACTTCCTATAAATAGTACCTTGGCAATTAAACCCTCTTGCCTTTCCTTGCAAACTAAGCTTTAATTGCTATTAGCAGATAGCTTGTAGAAGTGTCTCCTATAGAAGAACTCGAGGGCGAAACACATTTTAAATAATGAGGGCTTATCTTTGCAAAGAAAGGAAAGTTTATCTTAAATGCTAAGGCTCTTATCTCATTGAGAATCTAATGTTTTCCGATACTGTTCACCCCTCCTGGCACAACCAAGAGCAGAAATGTCAATAGTAAGAAAAACGCTTGCTGTGCTCACAGAAATGTTTTGCATGTTTGGTTTTTTTTATGAAAACCGGCTCAAAAATGACATCCCAATGCATTTATACCAGTTTGCAGTCGTGACTTTAACCCTAAAATCCCCAAGTCACCGAGCTTTCAGTAAGAATTACGAAGAGACAACAAATGAATTAACACACAGCACCAGCTCCTTGGACAGATTCAGAATTCAATGGACTTATGTTGATTTATACTGGGGGCAGGTTTAGCCCCCTGTGTGATATATAAGATGAAGCTTTGCAAATGTCTAAATGAGTCACTAGGGAGACTGTACAGTCAGTGTAATACCTGTCAGGAGTAGGCAAGGGGACTCAGGCTATTCAGTAGCAAATCCTAGGATTATCTTTCTCTCTCACTCTCTCTCTTTTTTTTCTGAACCAACTGCATATACCAGCAAGGATGTTCTTAGGATACTTCTGGGCAAGTGTAAAAAACAGAGGCCTTGCTTCTTCACAGAAAGTTTGATGCGTTTCCATTTAGGTTAGTCGTCCTCCTGATTTCATTAGGAATGAGATCAGACCAATTATGTTCCTCAGACCAAGGCTGTCAAAATTCAGGCGTGACATGCATGCCTTCTAAGTCTGTCCATATGTTTAAGTTACATTAAACCTCCAAACCAAGTTTTCATTTCACGAATTGAAAGGCTAATCAACAGGCCAAGTTCCCCATTTGGGGTCTGATTGTCTAATGTGATAGGCTTCTGAATGTAACGGGCCCTAGATATAGGTAAAGGCTGGGGGGGTGGAGAAAATCTGCATATGATCATTCAAATTACTTTGAATTGCGCATAGCCATTGGTGTTCATATTTTACAGTTGTTCCGGTACATGCATTTCCTGGCTGGAATATTGTGTAAACCATAAATACTAAAATAACTCTGAAATTGAATTTTCATTTTACTATTGCATTAAGTTAATCATTTTTTCTAAATTTGATTCCCCTAGGAGTTATACTCAGCCAATCAGGGAAGAGAATCAGGACATCTGCCCTACTTGTCTGGTCAAACCAACCTAGCAGCTATTCTGAGCAAACTGCTGCACACAGATAAAACTTATTAGCAGATATTCCCTGGTTAAGAATTTTAAATAAAGAACACATTGTAGAAAATCATGAACTCTTTCCGGGCTGTTCTCAAGGAATTTGATGAATCCTGCAAACTCTTACATTCCTCGAGAATTCCTTGAGAATTGTCCATAAGGACTTCATGATTTTCTCCCATTGATTTTAATGAGACTGCTCATGTGTGTAAAAGTTACTCACGTGCATAAGTATTTGGAGGATTAGAGGGCACGTGATTTATGAATAATTCACTCAGTCCTAAAGGGCACATACTTCACAGTGAATTTTTCTGAAGGCTTGGCTTATTCTGCGTCATCTCCCCCAAGATGAACATACTGCATATCCTGTAAATTAGGGCACATATGCCAGCAGCACGAATCACTGAGTGAGCGATTCACATGGGGCACCAGAATTTCTTTAGTCATTCAGCGCTCTCACAATGCAGTTTAAATTCATCTCTCAAATGCACAGCATCCTACCACACCAAAAAAAAAAAAAAAAGGAGCTTTAATGAAATATGGAAAAACGTCTCTCTCTCTCTCTCTTTAAAATAAAGAACAGGAAGCAACTTTCTGCCTTGAATTGACAGGCATACTTGAATTTTCCAAGAAAAACATTACTTAAGGCTTTGGCTCTTATCCAGGACTGTTCTCTTACAAGGGAGGGTATGACAGGTAGATTTACCATTTATCCTAAATGATTCAATCAGAGGTTAATGGAAATAAGTATCTCCAATTATCATTAGTGTATTCCCTTAAATATGACACCTTCTTCAAAACAAAATATTGTGTTTTATGTTTGAGTATAAAAAAGGCTAAAAGCATTTACAGGTACTATGCAGGGTCTCTGTCCTTGCAAACCATGTCTTTATTTTGATGGCTTTTCTTTTAATTGAGAGTCAGGAAATTTGGAAGCAACGGAAATTCAAGAGTGTCTTATGTCTGAAGGAATATGGTACAAGTGATGGAAAAAATAGCTTCCTTCAACATGTTTCCTTTAAGTGCTTTTAACTGGTTGGTCACCATTAAAAGAGTTACATAAAGGGGGAAAAAAACATGCTTCAGGGCATAAGATAACGCATAGATAATGGAAGTCAGAAAGAAACTTGCCTTGGAGGCAGCTCATCTTGCAGATGTGTGTTGAGAGGTCTCACGTCCTTCTCTGAAGCATCTACTCTGCCCATTGCCAGCAATGGGGACTGCACTAGACGGACCACAAATCTGATCGAGTCTGGCAACTACTATATTTTTAAATGCTTATTTTTGGTTTAATATGTGGCCCAGCCCTGGAAAGGAGACTTCAGTACCTGAAGACTGGTTAAGGCAACTCATAATGTTGAGATGGTTGGCTCTAGCGAAACCCACAGCCTGAGCTGAAGGCCTCACACAACCCAGGAGAGAGCCAGACAGCTTAGGAATGGAGTCCACAAAACATGCTGCCTACGGGAGTTATAGGAATATAGGGCTTGAAGGGACCTCACAAGGTCATCTAGTCCATCCCCCTGCTATAGGCAGGATCATTGTAGACTAAGCCATCCCAACCAAGTACCTAATTTGCTCTTGAAGACTTCCAAGGAAGGAGAGTCCATAACTTCTCTATGTAACCTTTTCAATGCTTGGTGACCCTCATAGTCAGAAGCTTCCTCCTGCCTACATTTCCCCTGCTGCAGCTTGAGGCCACTGCTCCTGGTCCTGTTCCCTACCACCACAGGGACAATCCTTTCTCCATCCTTTCTGTAATCACCCTTCAGGTATTTGAAGACTGCTACCAAAATCCCCCGGTTTTCTCTTCTGCAGATTAAATAAACCTATTTCTTTCAGCCTTCTTTCAGGCCCCTAATCATTTTTGTTGCTCTGCATTGGACTCTTCCCAAACTGTCCATACCCTTCTTGAAATATGAGGCCCCAAACTGGACACAGTACTCCAGCTGGGACATCACCAGTGCTGAAAAAAGCGGAAGAATCACTTCTTTTGATTTGCAAGTGACAATCCTCTTAATATAATTCAGTATGCTGTTGGCTTCTTTTGCAAAAAGAGCACACTTTGGGCTCATATGGTCTAGTATAACCCCCAGGTCCCTCTCTACAGTAATGCAGCCTGGCCACTATGTTCCTCAGTCTGTATTTATGCATGCAGTTATTCCATCTCAAGTGCAGGACTTCCGCTTGTCCTTATTAAATCTTATCCAATTAATTGTGGACCATTGCTCCAAAGTATTCAGGTCATCCTAGCCCTCCCCTCCAGAGTATCTGCAATTCCACCCAACCTGGTGTAATCCACAAATTTGCTGAACGTGCACTTGATCCAATCCTCCAAAGATATTAAACAGTTCTGGGCCTTGAGCAGACACCTGAGGCGCTTCATTTGATACCTCCCCCAAACAAGAAACCAATGCATTGATAACTATGTGTTGAGCATGATTGATACCAGCTGGTTGGGGTTTTTTTGTTTTGTTTTGTTTTGTTTTGTTTTAAATCAACCTTACAGTATTTACATTTAGTCTGTATTTCCTTAGGGAAGCACTGAAGACAGAGGTGTCTCTTAAGCCTGGACTCTTCCTGGGCTTCTTCAATTATCTTTACCCAAAAGGTGATTGGGTAAAAATGGTGTGCTTTCATGTATAGCCAGCATTGAACTGGGATAGAAACAAACGTTTCCATGTGTATGTGGCATTACATCCATCTCTATTTTCAGTTGGTCATAAGACCTTCTACAAAGTGTTCTTGGGAAACCTCCTTGGCCCTCCTGGCATGAGGGGATTATTCATGGCTCTAATTATTTTTAGGCCCTTGTTTGAGAGGATGGTACAGAACTTGTCCTTGGATACTCAGATTAAAACACACCTTGGCTATAAACATTTACACTAAACAGTGACTTGTACTTGCTCTGGTCAAGAGAAAAGCTGAGTGGAAGTGTGCAACAAAAGGCACTCAAGGTAGGGTTTCTTTACTAGATATCTACCTGCAAATCAATACCTTTTCAAGTAACATGAACTCCCTTTTTCTACCTTTAATACTCTCTCTTTCCTCCCCATAGAGAGGAAATAAGTGAAGACATGGATGACGAGGGGGAAACCAGCCAGGGTAGGATCATCCCAAAGGAGCACAGAGATGTCCCAGCACTATCCTGGTGCGGAGAGGATTGTAGAAGGCACCTAGTCGCTGGAGAAAGCAAAATTTAAACACCCTTTGTCCCCAGTATTATCCTCTTGGCTTGGCTCCCAGTTCAGCAAGCTGACTTTGCAGATCTCATCGTAAAACACCTGACTCCACCCATACACCACGTCAGGAATTTAGCCCCTACCACAGGGTTTGGGATTCCACTGCCAAGGCCACGTGCTTAACAGTTAGCATTGCCACAGTCATTGGGACTGGGTCTTAACTGCACTGAAATGAATGAACGTTAGGGACTTAGGTATTTTGGGGATCAAGCACTTCTTGCCATCCAGCTGTAATGGACCAGATCATGGGTCATCTGACCTAGTGGATAGGACACTGGGTGAGGACAGGAGCCAAGCCACAGGCCCCATCGGGGACCAGGAAGCAAGGATGAAGTTGCCATGTCCGAAGAAAAACCTAGAGGCGAAGCCCAAAAACATAGGCTAAGTCAAGGTTCAGGAGTCAAATACTGAGTTACCAAATCCAAGGGGGAATTCAGGGGCAGGGCCCAATCATAATTTACATCAAGGTGCAAGATGCAGAAACCAAATAACTAGACTTGAGGGGAAATCCAAAAGCCAGGAACAGAACCAGACTAGGGTCAGGAGCAAGGTGTCCCAGAGACTTGCTAGAGGGCACCTTCAGCAAAAAATGTTGGCTAGCCTAGAGTCTGTTATCACAGCTGGAGCTAAATGGGGAAGCCAATCAGGGGGGCCAGACAGTGGCCAGCTGCAGTCCTTAGCTGCCAGTCAAAGCCTCAGGAGCCCCACGCAGGTGTGGCAGACTAGGCAATCAGCCCAGGTTGGGCTGCCTGTTAGGGTCCCTGATAATACCTGCATTTTCAGACATCTAAATATCATTAAAATCTAGATTCTTGGCACTTTCTGAAAAGCCACATTCCTGTAAGGTATTCCAACTGGGCACCGAGAAATTTGGAGCAAACAAATCCACGAATTATTTACCTACATGCCTTATTGCAAATGCAAATTAAGAATACAACTTTTAGTATAACTATGGTTGGTAAAAAAAGCTTTAATTTTTCAAACATTTCTTTGTTGTTACATTTATAATCTACTTTTCCTTGGGGAAAAGACACCTATAAAACTGGCAAAAAAAAAAAAAAAAGGATAGAAAGACTAATGAGTCTATATAATTATTTATAAGCATACAAACTAATAGGAAAACATACCCAGGCACATTTCTTTTAAAAATAAGTTGCTGCGAACAACACGCAAATGATAATTTAATGTAATGAGGTTTTTCCCTATCGAAATGTTGTTCCTTTTAAAAAACCCCCATGAATAATGACAATAATGTGTAATAAATATTAATAATTACTCATAATGGGTAATTAAAGTTTAATAATTAGTGTGGAAGTCAAAACAACAAGAAAGGACCATTTGATCACCCTCAAAAACATGCAGTATTTGAAGGATGATGTAAAATCATTATAGCATAGGTTAATGATTGTCCATTTGAAGTCTGCACTCATTTATGTTCACGGTTATTGGAATGTAACCGTTGATAGAGTAGTTTGTGATAGAAAAATTGAATATGTAAATATTATTCCAAATGTGAGTCCACTGCAATGGGGTTATCACTGCAAATGCAGTTCTAATTGGAGATATTCTGCAAGCAGGTTGCTTTAGAAGTGCTGTTTCTAAAATTGGCCTTAACTTGGGTGAGCAAAGTGCCACCCATTGCATTTGAAGAGAGAGATTCTTATGGGGTGTAAGTCACCTTGGACCTTGTGATTCGAATGGAGCGACACTGAAATCATGCTAGTGGAGGATCTAGTCTGTATTTTCTAAAGTCTTAAGAAATGACAGCTGAATAGTCTCCAGCTAGGTCATTAGTGTTTTATTCTGGTTCTAAGGCTCTTGCTATAATGCCTTCCTTTTGAGGAGAGGAGACTCTATTAAGATGCCAATGCTGGGTAACGGGAGGAGGAGGTAACCAAATTATAACTTCTCTGACTCATCGCAGCAGCATTTCCAGGGTTGGAATATTCTTTTGCAGAGAAAGTAGGCACTTAGGAGGGAAATGCTCAGTTTTGTTTAAAAACCTGTTTTTTTCTGTCAAAAATTGGTTGCCGTGGAAAATTTTCTGCCAGTGCTACTTAGCAACTCCAGGAATGGTTGTGTACTTCCAGCTATGACTCATCCCCACTCAGAAGTGCACAGCACCTGCCAGGATTAGTCCCTAATGACTATCAACTACAGTCTGTTCCCTTCTTTTACATTAAGATATTAAAAAAAAAAGAGGTAGAGGGTTGAAATTTAATAGTCTATGAGTTGCCATATCCTGAGCTGTTAGTGAAGTGGGGAACCTTCTTCTGTAGTCACAATGCTTTGACTATTATTTGTCCTGAAGTAGCACCTATAGGCCACAGTCAGAGATATGTCATATTATCAAGTTAGGTGCAGAGTAGACACAATAAAACAGAACCTCACTTCTCCTCTCCCCAAATCTTGTTGAGGAAATATGCAGGAGGAAATAAATATGCAAGGCAGATCTATGCAAGAGGGAAAGTGTCTTATTCAGCATAGTAAGTGGCAGTCATATTATCCTCAGGCCCTGCACTGCATGACCTGGCATCCATCAATTCACAAGGGTTTTGGTATGTCTGTTGTATACAGGCGTGTAAACTGAGGCACAAGCAGGATAAAGAGATGGCACGCTGAGTCTGTGGTTCAGCTGGGAGTGGAACTTGCAGATGAGTTTGTTAATCCATGCTTCACATACCCAGTGCCCCAGCGGAGGGATGGTCATAGAGACGTGAAGACAGGTTGGTACCCTCCTGATTCTTCACCACATAGAGTCTTTGAATAGTTGGGGCGAGTCAATACTGCTTGCAAGTCACCCACTCCATACACCCCGACCCTGGAACTGATATGCTGCGGATACTCCAGGGACATCTGCTGCCTTTCACTTTCAATACCCTTGGTGCAGTGTGCTGGGAATCAGCAGCCAACGGTGTCTCCAGAATATCCCCATTACCAGAGTTGGAACCTGCAGAGTCGATGGCTGCTCGAGGCTTTGTTTTCTGGTGACTGTCTCAAAAGCGGCTCTGAGCCAGCATTGACACACGGGTCTGAAGGTCTGTCTGATTTATGGCTGCCTGTACAGATTAATCTCCATGCTGCAAGGTTGACCGGGGTTTCTGGGAGGGGTGTGGAAAGCAGGCCCTATTTGATTTGGATTCGGATTCAGATTCGGCCTGAATCAGGGACAGTGATTCAATTAGTTGATTTGGATCACTATCCCTGATTTGATTCGATGCTGATTTGGAGAACCAGCGATTTGGAAACAGATACAGCTTTAAAAGATGTTTCTACATACTTTGAAGTAGTAGGCACGGCTCTTGAATGCTGAGGTGATGGGGCGCACGGAGCGTCCCACAGGGGTGCAGGCTGGCCCTCCACGTGCTCAACGGTGGACCCAGAAGTGGACCAGAAGCACATCTGGTCCACTACCAGGTCTTTTGGGGAGCTCGCTGGGTAGCCACCATACACCCCCAGCTCAGCGATTGGCTGCAGGGGGACCCCAGATACCTGCCCCCAGACCCAGGAGGTACCAGATGCTGAGCCAGGGAGGCACAGGGGGGCCCCCGCATGCTCTCCAGTGGACCCAGAAGTGCTTCTGGTTCACTTCTGGGTCTGCTGCCAAGCCCGCTGGGAAGCCCGCTGTACTTCTGTGGGACCCTCCATGTGCCCCAGTATCACAGCACTCAGGAGCCGCTGGGTACCTAGAGGTATGTAGAAAAAACATTTAAAGCTGTGTCTATGTCTGAATCTCCGAATCTTTCTGAATCTGTCTGAATTGGTTTGAGGGGTTCCGATTCAATTCAGAGAGATTAGAGGATCCTCTGATTCAGTTTGGATTTGGAGATTTGGCCATCGAATTGGGCCGAATCTCCGCCGAATCGAATCAGGGACTGAAGCTTCACACAGCCCTAGTGTCTGGGGTCCTTGGAAGACACCTGAATGTCTGTTGTCAGCAATGACTGTGCTATGGGAGACACCCCGCAGTTGGGTGCTACACTCTTATGGGCTGTTTCATGGCACTCCGGCTACATTACGAAGCAGAGTCTGAAGTGGGTGTGATGAACTCACCCTTCACCTCCTGGCTTCAGTGCCCAGGGAAACAAGGCCACTATAAGTATTTAAGAACTCTCCTGTCCAACTCCCTCCATGTTGTAGTTTAAGCAAAACATGCAATATAAAAAAAAAATTACTGCGGATGTGTGCGCAAGTGAGTGAAATTAGCTTTTTCCTAAAATGGAGAATTAGAATGTTTCATGAAATTAATGGAAAAGAGGATCTTAGAAAGAATAAAGAGGGGCCTGGATAAATTAAAGATTTTATCTGAAACCAAACTGGAGTAATTGACTAAATTAACTTGTCTTAAAGAGACATGTACTGAGACATGGCAAAATAAAGAAAAGATAAAAGGAAATTAGAGAGTGTAATATGGCATATAAACAGCACAAGGAAGAAACTGAAGGGAAAGAGTAAGAAAGAGATTGTCAAAGGGGAAGCAGAAAGGTTTTACATGAATATAAGTGACTAAATATACCATTTCATTTTGCAACAAGAAACCTAATCATTTTTTCTGCTGATTCTAAGCAAAGAAATATAGCAGTCAAATGTTGTATATGGGTGTATAATTCAAATATATTATAGGCAGGTGCAACTCTTATTCAAGTCATTGACTCTTTATTCATTTAAAGGGATGACGTCTTTATCGGTATTGAGCCATCTTCACAGATATTCAAACCTATGCAGCCTTTCTCTGAAAAGCTGACTCCAAACTATTTCTGACAACAGTGATTTCACATCAATAATGTTTCCCAGACATACAAGTTTATTTGGCATCTTTTTATTTTGATAATCCATTTTTGTGAAAAGGTAAAGAGCCAGTAGAAACCCTTTGGAGTGGCATGTTTAACAGGACATAAATCAATATAACACCCTCAGTTTAGAAAAGCAATTTTTTTTTGCAAAAGAATATTAATGATTCAAATACCATAAATATATTGAGAAAAAGTGCCTCCCCACCATCAAGAATCCTTTTTAATTCCTGATCAGAATACTAAGGTAATATTGCATGAGGAAAATAAGGATGCACTTATTAATCTCCCAGCCTCGCAATGGATTTCCTCATCCTTTTATTTCAGACATTACTGAAATTTTGGGTGCGGCACTTCGGGAGGGATGTGGATGGCTTGAAAAGGGTTCAGAGGAGGGCCACTCATCTGGTTAAAGGCCTACAGAAAAATCCTTACGTGAACTGATTGGGAGACCTGAACCTCTTCAGCCTCTGCAAGAGGAGGCTGAGAGGTGATCTGGCGGGTGCCTACAAATTCATCAGGGGCAGGCAGCAAGAAATAGGGGATACAATATTTACCAGGGCACCTGTCGGGGTAACTAGAAATAATGGCCATAAACTGGAAGAGAGCAAATTCAGATTGGACATCAGGAAAAAATTCTTTTCAGTGAGGGTTGCCAAAATATGGAATAAGCTTCCAAGGGAGGTGGTGTTGTCCCCTTACTTGAAGGTGTTCAAACGGAGATTGGACAGACACCTGGCTGGGGTCGTCTGACCCCAGCACTCATTCCTGTGGGGGGCAGGGGGGCAGACTTGATGATCTGATAGGTCCTTTCCAACCCCAACATCTATGAAACTATGATGATGATGATGATGACGATTAGTTTCAGTGTTGCTTAGAAATCCCAACTTGGGTTAGGCATTGCGTGTGTACAGGGACACACACATACACACCGAGAGTCCTTGATCCAAAGAGTGTGCTACAGATTCCTGAACTAATGGGATTTACAGCTGCTTCGAATCATTTAGAAGTTCTGAGTGCCTGAAAGGGTTGAGCATTTAGTGTAGAAGTAGATGGGGACATATTCGTTGTTGGCTTATTAGTTGTACTGTAGCTTGCTTTATTATATAAATGTGTAAGTTAGGAATTTTGTAATGGATTTTTCTCGCTGCAAAAAAAACCCCTGTAGTTGTTGCCTAGGAATTGAAGTGGGTTTTGAGAAATGGGAAGGAGGCTTCAAGTGCATATACTTCTGCTGTCATGGTGATGCCACTTCCTGCCATTCCATGGAAATAACCCTCTCCATCTGCAGAAAAAACAAACCATGCCACCATTTTTTATGTCTGTGGTTACATCAGATCTTAAGAATGGGTGCTTAAGTAAGTTTAATTAATAATACATCCATGTGGTCTAGATATTATGGATCCCAAAGAGCTAAATTCCCACTGGCCTATGGAAGTTAAATGGACTATATTCTCATCAGTGAAACGAGGCCACCTTTCTAGTTATCCTAGCTCCCATGACGCTACACAGCTACTTAGGACAGAGAGGGTTCAAACAGGATTTTCTTTCTCTAGATGCAGGGAGCAAGGAACATAAAGAGCAAGTGAAGTTTTACTGCACAGTGATTCACTCAGAAGGTGCTAAATTCCACCTCCTACCAGCCCTCCATGCATAGGGTTACTGCACTTTTGCCGGCCTCTCCAAACTCATGTGTCATAAGGCGAAGGCCCCTGTAGCCCAGTTCTGCTTCACGGCATATGGGATATCTTGGGAGCAGGGCAGGTGTTAAGGGTGGGATGTTGAGAGTCTGTGGACTTGTTATTATGTGGACCCATTAGGGAACAGGGAGAGGAAGGTGGCCAGGTGTTGTTGTAGCCCATGGGTCAGCAGCACACAGTCAGAAGCCCCTTCGCTTACCCACCGACTATGGATCCCCAGAGGTCTCCCCATGCAGTTTTTTTGCTTTGCTAAGATGTTCCCCTTCTCTAGTTAAAACCAGAGGGAGAATTGAGGTTGGTCACTATGTAATGTACCTGGGAAGGTATTCGGTCAGGATGGAGACGCTCACCTTGCAGGTTGGAAAAAGAGTCATGGCATCCTATATGCTCAGAAGACCTGTCGTTTTGTATCTCAGCTGAGAGATAGCGCCTCCTAGGAAGGTCAGTTTAGTGACACTACATTTCTTGTCCTATTCAACAGTGGCATACACTTTACAGAGTAAAATGAACACAGCACAGCAGTTTATTTCAACTTTGGGAATTCCCAAACTGCAGTATGTGTACTCCTAGGGGTATGCAAGACATCTCTGCGGGGTATGTGGGAGAAATTGTGTAATGGCGGATTTAATTTTCACTGTAATAACAATTGGCATCTATAAGGGGTTAAAATATAAAATGTATGCTGGTGGGGGTACATGGGCAGCTGGTAAATCTGAAAGGGGCGATGCAACAGGAAAAAGTTGGGGAGTCTTTGAGTTACACCATGAACTGTCTCATGCACTCCATTGCAAGATCTACCCACGTCTTGCCTGGGTGGAGAATGCAATCCCTGTGGCTTGCACATCTCCTGAGAAAGAGGAGGTGAGAAAAAGCAAGCAGCGGGACAGACCTCTGACTTGACCCCCTAGGAGGAGTCTTGAAGTTGCGCTGGCATGAGACAAGGAAATCAACTGCACCTTTTAAAGGGTTGCCACACTTCTTTCCCATGTGGGAGCAGGGGATGAATTGCAACTTTTGGAATCAAAAATCATTTCCTTTCCTGCTCCTATGGTGATGCAGCCATGTGTAGTGCCTTATGACTCAGTCCCATCTGATGTCATTTGGTCTTTATGAATATATTTCAGCAATTAAACTGTGTGATTTCAACAAAGTCAGACCTGTAATTCCAGATGTTCTCACTTCAGTTAGTCCAAAAGAGGGTCACACGGCATAACATATTCTTATTCTTAAAAGCAGCTGTTCTTATTCTTAAAAGCAGACTCAGAATTTGATATTCCTTTCTGTGTGGTTTGCCGACATGTGATCCTATTGCACTTTCCTCAAATAATATAATAATGTTAACAGGCCTATCTTTGTAACACACTATCATTTTGCCTTTAAGACTAAGTATAAGGAACCAGGTCATAGGCAGTCTGGTCTAATGCCTAGGCCACCGGAGGAAGGCAGAGACCAGGGACTGAGTTAGACTCTAAAACACTGGCCAGGGGCACCTTCTGGGAATCAGATGCCGAGTTACCAGATCCATGTACCGAAGTCCAAGAATAGAGTTAAACCAGTGTCAGGAACCAGGAGGCTTTCCAGATCAGATCAGGGTCAGAACTGCTGGCTGGCCTGGAGTCTGCTGCCAGCCAGGACCAGGTGGGTAGGCAGTCCTCCAGCAGCCAGCTAATTAGCTGTGGCATGGCTTGTAAACCAAAGACTCCAGGCAGGTGTGGTTTTGCCAGTAATTAGCTCAAGCTGGATTGCTTGCAAGTGTCCCTGCCACTAGGTCACAAAAAAAAAGTAAGGAAGAGGAGGACCCATCCACCTTTTGTACTGTTTTATTGTCTGGGATGGATGTAATAGGGTCGTATTTAGACACCCAAATGGATACAACAGGATCTGGAACTAAATCCCTTCTCAGCCAGTTCTTAACCCGCAGGCAGCTTAAACTCCCTACGTACTTCCCCTCTTTTAATTTGAAAGCTCCCCGGACACCTGCAATTTTGTATCACAGGTGAGTCCAGACCTGCTGCAGCCTTCTCCCACCTAGGATACATCGCCACCTCCTTTCCTAGAAACAACAGTGATCCCTTTTCAGTCTCAAATACATCCATAGACCCCTGCCCCCAGGAGAGGATGCCAGCTTCTGGATGCAGAGTGGATGGAGATGCCTGGTCCAAGCCCTTAGCTTTCAAAGTGCAGCCGGAATTCAGCTATGCCCATATGCTTAGTGCTTCCTATTGACTTGCTCGGGCAGCGACCTGCTTTGTGTGCATGGTTTTTGGATGCCCTTCTGAGGCTCCTCACGCTGTCCATGGATCTTAGAAACCTCACTCTGGGTTTTGGATGCTACTTGGAAGCCCAGGTCCTTGTAGATACGGTCCTGTATGCATCTCTTTCATCGAAATCAGTAGCATCCAATCCTGTAAGTGACTTTCCCAGGGTCATCAACCAAACTGTAGGCAGATACTGTAGCTACGTGAACCCAGAGAGTCCCAGAGACTTCCCTAGAAACTGGACCTGCCTTCTTTGTGCCCTTGGCCTTCATTATTGTTACTCCTATGACAAAGATGTCTGTGGACACTGATAAATGTACATACCGACTGACATCTAGACATTACAAGGATCGGTGGGGAGATGTGTTACCCTCTGGCAAATACATCCAGCAACTGTTGCTGTAGACTTTAGATCAGCGCTCATATTTCTTCCCTCTGGTCCTGCAATGTCCTTTCTACTGACACACAATCTAGTCTTTAGTGATAGTATTATTTACATTTTTAATTACTTCGTGTGTACTGGGTATTTACTCTGAACACAAGTGGCAAACTGTTTGGGAGCTAGCATTTCTGCAGCCCTTCTAATTAATTGATGATAAATAAGTAAATAAAGGGTCTAGCAAAGCCACAGAGCCAGCCCACTTCCTTTCATTTTCATTCTATCGCTCCTTTGTCGCCTTTCCCCATCCTCCCCGCCCCCCCGCTTCTGTTAATTTTATCGTTCACCTTGTTAATTGAAACAAGGTTGCACAACTTTCTCCAGCCAGCGGAGCATCCTGCTAAAGGCAGGTCTTCAAGATTTGCCTTTCCGGGATTTCCTTTCTCTGCTCTCAGTGTGGGGATAATGGCTGCATTGGCTACCCTGAATGAATACACACATAGCTACCCTTACATGTCAGGCCAGGAAATTCTGGACACGTGCTGTGATTTGAAATCTAAGTCTGAGCACCAGGGATCAGGAGCTATTGTAAACACAGAGAGGGCACTAGGATCACAGCGGTAGAGCTGATAGAGCTGCGACTCATTTTTCGCTGAGATTGAAAAGATTCCACTGGAAATTATTCTATTTTCCCCCTCTATAAATCACTAGACTTTCTTCTGAATAAATATGAAAATAACTATAATACATCGCTTCCAGAAGGGCTATCATTTCAAATACTGGCCCACAATTGAGGCCAGATCTAAAAAAAAAAAAAAAAAAAAGGATCGCCACCCACAACTTTCCTTGAATCATTCTGGTCACTTCCAAAATGTGTCAACGGCTTTGTCTAGACTTGTTACGTGGGTGGGGAAAACAGGTTTGCCTTGCTTGCTGCTTCATCCTCGGTCAGGAGACATTTAACTGCATTTTTAACACACGCTCGAGAGGCCGAGTTCAAACCTGACCTCTCAACTCGAGCTGCCCGTGTTAAAACACAACCCGCCTTGAGCACAGGTTTTAAAAGGGGTTAGTTTGTGCGAGTTAACATGATCTAATAATAACCCAGGAAGTGGAACGCCGCAACGGGAGCTGAACTCTATTGAAAAATCGAGCCTGGGTCTGAATGGCTGTGTTTTTATACCCACTTTTGCACAGATGGGAGTGATTATACAAAGGGCAGGCCAGGGTAATGAAGAATCAGACCCCGCATGTACCTCCCTTTTGTATCGCCTGCAGCCACCCCAAAAACAAAAAAAGCCATCATTTCGGAAAGGCCAAGGGCTTGAAAACTTAAAGGAGCAGAGCACATGAAACTAAAGCGATAGAGTGACATGTCACCAGAGACTACCTCAAACGAAGAAAGAGCTGAATATTATTACTGAGATCCTGCAGAAGAAATGGGACCCTTTAGGCAGGGGTGTCTTCTCGGTGGCAGTGGGGTGGGGGGGAAGGGATAGCAGGGCCATGTCTTCAGCAAGTCATTTAGAACCAGGTTATTACAAGGATATAAGCGTCTCAATCTGCCGTGCAAGTGTCACCGATATTTTCCAAGTCATAGGTCGGGGGTTGTCAAAGTCTCCCTCCTCCCTTCCTTTGCAGCTATGTTTCTACTGGTCAGCTTTTTCCAAACAGCTGAAGTGTGGCCGCTTCCCCGTGGCTATAGAGCTGCTTAAACCCTGAAGACCTTACCGAGGGGAGATTTAAGCTAGACAGAGGAGCACCTATCTTTCCAGCAGGACTCAATCCCTTATGTGTACTCTGGGCAGGTCTGATGCCTGTCAGATCACCCGGCAGGAGGGCCAGATGCAGGGAATTGATAGAAGAAGAGGCAGTTCAGCTGAGCAATGCTAAAATCCCTTTAAAAAGGCAGGCCTTGTGCTTTCTGTGCTTCAGTATAAATAGAATATTATAATTCTTCTGCCTTATAGCCATGCCATGAGGAAAAAAATCAGGACAGATCCTATAGTGATGGGGCCATGGATAGAATTGGGGTGACATTCATTTGTGCCGTAATGAGGAAAATCAGGCCTTTGTCAGCCGCACGCAGGGGAAACAAGGCAAGCACACAATTAAAAGACGGATGCTTTGGACCTGATCCAGCAATCTTGATACCTGCACGAGTGATCACAAAAGTCATATGCTTGCTTTATAGGATCAAAAGCTACTCAAAGGTTTAAAAGGTGCTGCCCAAAATATAACTGCTCCTTTACACAGACAACTTGGCAAATGTCTATTTCAATGTTACAGGGTTTTTTTTCCAGGTTTTTTTTCCCCTTTTGTTCTCTGTTTTGCCCCCTCCTCTTCCTTGTTTGGCATTGGGAAGGTATGAAAAAAAGAGAAAATCTTCCATAGCAAAAGTCAAAATGCTTTTGCTTTAAGATGCATCAGAATAGTTTTTTGTTTCACAGAAAGATGTGAAAACAGTAATAACAAAAATTCTAATGTTCGGTTTGAAATCATTGCTAGAAATACTTTGATGAAAAATTGAACTAGTTTGGATCTTTGCTTTCTGTTGTAGCAGTAGACCAACATCTGTTCACAGACACTGCAGCGGATCCATTTTTTAAAGCATCTAACATTTCTCCTAATCTTCTTAGCAAATGGGTATTGTTAATTTCACCTAAACCATTTACTGAAAACCTTTCACTTTTGCTAAAAGAAATCATTTTGAATAATGAGTAAAAAAAATAATAATTGTAGAAGAAATCAGGCAAAGCCCTGCAGAACCAAACCCCCTGTAGAATGCCTTGTGGTTTTCATTGCACATCAACATTTTAAACTACCTTTATTACCTACACTGATGAATGCAGTTGAACGAGTTCTAGATAGAGTAATAGAAGGAAAAGTATATATAATCTTTTTCCTGAATGAGAAAAACAATTCCAGCCAATTCTATGAGCAAATTGTAACTACCCAAATGTAATAGTTACTATGATATTATTCAGTGTATCCATTTGTTATTAGTGCAACTACTATTATATAAGAATTTAAATAATATAATAGTAATAATCATCATCATGAATACATAGATCACTGGGAATATTTGATTTGGCATAAGTGTGTAAATTACAAGTGCTGGTGAAAGACTGAACTGTATTTGTTGGTCCATGAATGTGACTTTGGTCAGAATCATAGAGGTCACATGACACAGGTCAATGTCTATTCACACTGGTGATTACACCCCATACTGGTAACATAATATTTTATTTATCTGTCAAATTGGTCACATAGTATTCATTCTGATCCAGGATTGGGTGAAAGTTTCATAGTTGTTAGAGGCTGGAAGGGATCTTACAGATCATCAGGTCCAGCCCCCCTGCATGTGAGCAGGAAAGACTGATGGGAACAAATGACCCCAGCAAGATAGGCACCAGGACATGTTTTGAAAATAGCCACGGTGGATGTTGTACCACTTTTGAGGGGAGCCTGTTCCAAATCCTTGGCTCTTGACTTGTAAAGAAGTTTTTTGTTATGTCTAGACTGAAGAGATTTTCAATCAGCCTATGCCCATTATTTCTTGTCCTCCTCTGGGGTGGGGTTTGGTGAATAGATGCTCCCCCAAGTCATGCTGTACACCCTTGATACACTTATAAGGCTGCAACCAAGCCCCCTGAGTCTTTTCTTCTCCAGGCTGAACAATCCCAAGTCTCTCAGCCTCATATGTCTTGGTTTCCAGGCCTCTAGTCATGAGTGTAGCCCTCCGCTAGACTCTCTTGTGCTTCTCCACATCTTTCCTGAAGTGCAGTGCCCAGAACTGGATGCAGTACTCCAGCTGCGGTCTCACCAAGGCCATCCTTTGCCTTGCTTGAGATGCCTTGGTGGATGCATGCTAGTGTTTGGTTAACTCTGGCAGCTATGGTATTGCATAGGAGGCTCATATTCATTTTGTTGTCAATCATGACACCCAGGTCTCATTCAGTTATGGTGCTGCTGAGCCTGTATGTATGCTATGGATTATTTCTCTCCACTTGGAGCACTTTACATTTCTCTGTGTTAAATGACATCAGGTTGAGGTCTGTCCACTTCAGGAGCCTGTCCAGGCTGGCCTGCACTGCCAGACTGTCTTCGAGCATGACAATGCTCGCCCATAACCTGGTATCAGTGAACTTGGCCCAGATTGCTTATAATACATGTATCCAAATTGTTAATGAACACGGTGAAGAGCAGTGGTCCAGGTACTGAACCTTCAGGGATGCCACTGGTCACCTTCCACTATAATGGCTCAGTTTTTTCAATCAATACTCCTTGGATCATACCATGGAGCCAGTTAACTAGCCACTGAACAGTGAAGCAGTCGAGGCCACATTTCCCCAATTTGACTATGAGGACATTGTGGGAGACAAGGCCTTTTTGATGTCCAAGTATATTCCATTAACCTCATTTCCACTATCCAGGTGGTGAGTAACCTGATTGTAGAAGGAAATGAGGCTGGTCTGTCATGGCCTGCCCGTGATGAAGCCATGCTGGCTGTCCTTCAGAATACTGCCTTCATGAGTCTTCAAATAACTTTACCATTAGTCACGCAATGACGTTGGCCAGATCTTTTAGCACTCTTGGGTGTAGTTCATTTGGTCCTGCTGATGTATAGTTACTTAGTGTTGTAGGTGCTCCCCCCAAAAAAGTATGCCAACTATGGCGGGGTGGTCACCCCAAACACGGTCATCCTGTATCCTCTCAGGCAGGCCAATACCCTTGGACTGATGGAATACCGCTGTGAAATATTCATTCAGGAGTTTGGTTTTGTCCTGAGTGTTGGTTAATAGCTGTCCCATTCCATTTGAGGGTGGGGGGTTATGCTTCCCTTGTCCCTTTTGCGACTTCCTATGTATCTAAAGAAGGACTTTTTGTTGTCCTTGATTCCGGTTGCCAATTTATGGTTACAGTTAGTGCTTTTGCTGTCCTGATCTGCTCAATCTAGGTGTGGGCTGCTTATGAATACTTTCCTTTAGTAGTTGTTCCTGACTTCCATTCCTAGTAGGCTTTTCACTTTAATTTCAGGTCCATGACTTCCCTGTTGAGCCAAGAGGGTCTTCCAGCTCTTCTGCTGCCTTTCTTGTGAGAGGGAATATATTCTCTTTGAGCTTTTAGGATTACCTTCCTTGAGGAATGCCCACTCTTATACTCCCTTCCTCATTGGACCATGGTCCCTCAGGGCTTTGCCAGCCAATCTCCTGAGTTTATGGAAATCAGCTTTCCTAAAATCAGGGATTTTTACCCTACTGGCTGATTTCCCTGGCTTGTGGTGGATGGAGAAAGTAATCATTTCATTGTCTGCTGTCGCCCCATTTCCCTTCAATCTGCAGGTTGCTCACTAGATCGTCTCCTTTGGCCAGAACCAAGTTTAGAAGTGCCTTGCACCTGGTCATCTTGTAGACTTCCTTAGTTAAATAGAGATTTTCAATGCCAGTGAGGAAGCTTTGTGAGTGATCAGACATAGCTGAGTGCTTATCCCGCAAGATGTCTGGGTACTTGAAATCACCCATGATGACCTTGTTCCATGGGTATGCAGCCTCTGCCAGTTCTCTAGAGAATTCTTGGTCAAGCTGTTTCTCTTAGTTCGGTGGTCTGTAATAGACTCCTACGGTAAAGTGTCCTTCCCCACGCTCTCCCCATATCTTGACCCAGAGGGCCTCAAGTCACCCTTCTTTGCATCCAATCTCCACTGTAAGGGAGGTGTAATATTCCTTTATATAGAGAGCAACTCCTCTGCCTTTCTTCACAATACGATCCCTCCTGCACAGGGAGTATCACTCTATGTCTGTGATCCAGTCATAGGTGGAGTCTTACCAGGTCTCTATGATTCCTATAAGAACCTATTGCTGTTGGTTAGTATGAGGGCCAGTTCCTCCTGCTTGTTTCCCATGCTTCTGGCATTAGTGTACAGGCAACTAATCTTGCCAATGGAGGCCTTAGGCTTTCTGGCAAGTGGTGGAATAGCATGTCCGTTGGCTGGTGTTGGAGAAGGCTTCCTATTGTACCCCAGGATGCTGGTTACCAGTTCACCATTTCTCAGGCTTGTGTTGGTGGCTGATGGTTGGTGGTTGGTGGTTGATGGCCCATCCCCCAACAATCTCAGTTTAAAGCCCTGTCCAGGAGATCCACCATTCTGGCCAAGAAAAGCTTCCTCCCCTTGGACAGGAGGTGAATACCATCTCTTCCCAAAAGGCTGCAGTCCCTGTGATGTGTGCCATGGGTGAAGAAGCCGAAGCCCTCATGGTAGCACCATACTTCTTCTATGCACCTAACCCTCCAATACCCATGACCTGCAACTGGGAGGACCAAAAAGAGAACTACTTGCACCACCAACCCCTTGAGCCTAGGCCCCAGGGCCCTGTAGTCTCTCATCACCTGGTCAGAGTTGTTTCTGGCTGTGTCATTTGAGCCCATGTGGATGAGAAGCATGGGGTAGTGGTTGGAGTGCCAGACAAGCTTTGGGATCCTCTTGGCCACAATCCAGATGCGGGCCCCTGGAAGGCAGCAGACTGCACAGGTTAGGAGGTCAGGATGGCAGATCACTCCCTCAGTCCCCCTCAAGCAGAAGTTGCCCACCATGACCACTTTAAGACTCTTCTTTGGCGGGGGGGCTGTCTGTCTTGCTTCTTGTAGAGTCAGTACTTCTCCTGATGACTCTGCTGGTGCTGTGAGGAGCACATACCTGTTTCACAGTTCCAGGGGGGTAGTAACCCTGGTGCACGCCTTGGGGCCAGAGACATCCATCTTCCAGGCAACTCCAGGATGGGACTCTAGGTCAGTCTCATCATTGCCCTTCATCCTGCTGATGGGCTTCTGTACTCTTCTCTTTCTGTTCTTCAGGCATAGGGCCTGGTAGCAATCATCAATCTCCTTTTCATGGGATGGTGCAAGCCTGATCACCTCTGCTTGAAGCTCCCTCACCTGGCATTCTAGAGGCCTCACAGGGGAGCATACCTCACAAATGGAGGTGCCCACACTCCCATTCCTAGATGCTGGCAGCTGCGCCAGGCAGCCTCCACTGCCTGGAGCCATAGACTGTGTCTGGGTGGAGGCTGAAACTGTGCTCTGTGTGGGTGGAGGCCTCAGTAGTGCAAGGCGGGGGGCTCCAATGATGGGATGGGGGGGAGACAGGAATCCTTGCAGAGTGGTCCATCCCCACCATTTTACAGCATAGTCCAAGCTACTACTGAATACCTGAGTACCTGAGTTTGCAGGCTCACTACCCAGAGCCTCATGCACTTTCACGCACCCTACCACACTAACTCCAACACAAACTCACACTGGGCCCACAGAGTGCCTGTTTACATGGCTTTGGTCACGCAGCTTCCTGGTGGGCTGGGCTAAGTAGGACCCTGGGGAAGGGCATGACTCTCCTCAGCTCTGCTCAGCTGCCACTCACTGCTGCTGCTGCCTACCCGCTGTGCATTGGGGAATTAGGGTCCACCAGAGGGTCTACCAGGGGTCTTCTGCTCTTGGAGGTGTGATGGACAACCACCTGTGCATCTCCACCAACATATAGTCTTAAACTGACTTTTGCTGTCAAGAAAAGGCTTCGGAGTCCTAAAGTGACCCTGCTGTCAAGAAGAGGCTTTGAAGCCTCATCTGAAGAAGTAAAACCCTAAGGGAGAGGTCACAATTAAATTACTAGGAAGCAGCATTCAGCTGATAAACTGGCCCACACAGGTATTGCTTGAGGCATCAGCAGTCCTAGGAAAATTAGGCTACTGTAAGATTTATTAGCTGAGTGCAAACTTTGCATTACATTTTCCTTTGTCACTTCCACCCAGAGTAATTATATGTGCATATGCAGTCCTAGCAGCAAAGGATGTGGTTCCATCTTTGTGTAGCTTAGTTTGGGACTCTTTTCATTAAATAACGAGTATCTTCCATGAGCAGCTTAAGATTTTTACAATACTTTATTAGCCTCTTACTAGACTCTTGGAAGGAATTTCAGGAATGCAGTTAGAACGATCAACTCATAGAAAAATAAGGCTGGAAGGCACCTTGACAAGTTATCTAGTCCAAGCCCCTGCCATAGGCAGAATCATCCTGCAGTGGTCGGTGGCCTGGATGTGCACCAGCGGGCAGATGGGGCTAGGCAGTCAAGTGGGAGCCTCCTGGAGGGACTGAGCCCAGTGCAGTCCCATGAGACACAGTGGTTCTGGGCTGTCCTTGCAGCCCTGTTCACAAGAGCACATACCACTCTGGCAGCTGTAGTTTAGGGGCCTGCCTGGGGCTCAGTGGGGGAGGAGAGAGCTACACACTCTACTGTGATTTGTCTTCAAGGGACTCATCCAGGACCTGGCCCAGCCCTGGGGTGTGTGGAGCTCTGGGGTGCGCCTGGGCCCCCTGGGAAGGGCCGGGTGCTGCAGCCTGGGACTACTCATCTTGGTGACCACCTCCAGGGTACAGGGAGTGGTGGGGCTGCAGCTGTCCTGGGATGTGCTGCATGGGTATGGAAGGGGCCAGGGCAGTGTGCATACACACAACTCCAATTCTATGGCTCCCAGGAGCCCTGATGTTGGGGTGGCATGGAGCAGGGTTGGAGAGCATCAGGGCCTGCAGTTGGGCTCCATCCCCCATGTGCAGAGACTGGACCCATCTGGGAGCAGCCCCCATGCAGCACCCCCCAGGCTCCATTGACTCATGCTATATGGCCACGTGGTGCCTCCCCTGGCCTCCAGCAGGTGCCAAGGCCCACCATGTCCCACTCGGGCCTCAGCATTGGCCGCAGCAGCAGAGCATGAGGTTTCTGGAGACCATCCTGACTTGCTCTGTAGAGGGGCCCAAGCCCCAGCTCATTCCTACCCCAGGCAGGAGGAGTGGTGCACTCTCCAGGTGCTTCTCAGGAGGAGACAGGCTGGGCACATATGGGCTGGGTGGCATCAACCAATTCAGGCTGAAAGCCAGCTGGGATGCAGGGATGTCCAATAAAATCTTACCAGCCAAACTGGGATGTATGGACACTCTATCCCCTATCCATGTCATCCCATATAAATCCACGGTATAACCTAACAAATTACACAGTGAACCCTGACACAATCATAAGGCACACCCTAACCTGCCACTGTTAAAGCAGGGGAACCACATTGGCCAATGACCTGCTGCTGAAAAAGTTGTTAAAATAGGTTTGAGAGATCCAAAGAAGTGAGTCATGGCCCCTGCTACAGAGGAAGCAAACATCTCCACAGTCAGTACCAATCCGTCCATGGGAGAAAATTCCTTCTTGACCCCAAATACAGCTATCAATCTCACCCTGAGTGGAAGGGCAAGACCCTCTATCCAGGAACCTCTAGGTTTTATTCTCAGTAGGAGAATTGGCATACCCCAGTCAAAATCCCCAGCCTTGACTACAACCAGCCAATGCTTCCAGGGAAGGCAAACTTACCCCTGGTCCCTCAACCGCCCCCCTCCTCCCCCACATACATATATCATGTATAGCAACCAGAGAGGAAAATATTACTTCCTGGTCCCATATATCTACATATATGTCCATCTACTGCCCTGTGCCCTACAGAATTCATCATGTTGTTACTTATTTCATTTCCATGGTGCCTTGGCTCCAGCAAAAGGTTTCAAGACCTTTTCCCGTTATGTCAAGCTTTCTACAGCAACCTGCCCCCTTCCCCCAACCATATGTGAACACTGGAGCATCACATAAGCTCAAACTAAACTTGGCATGAGCATCACTGAGAATAACTCTCTAGAAAGACACCAAAAGGGGAGGGACAAAGACAGAGAGAAGTCACTAGTTTTGAGTGAATGACATCCATACAACATTGGTGATGCTACACGTTCGAACTTGGGACTTGTTGGGGCCAAAGATTAGAAACCATATTTCCATATATCATTTGAGCCCAGACTATTCAAACAATAGGCTACTGTAAGATCTAGTAGGTGAATGTACAGCAGGGATGGGCAAAATGCAGTGGCCTGTGGGCCAGATGCAGCCTGCGAGGCCATTCTGTCCAGCCTGCAGGGCCCCTAAAAAATTTAGAAAATTAATATATATCTGCCCCGGGCTGCCTGTCATGCAGCCCTCAATGGCTTGCCAAAACTCAGTAAGCAGCCCTCTGCCAGAAATAATTGCCCACCTGTGATGTAGAGGGTATTTTTTTGAACAACCTACTTTTTTTTTGGTAGCTCTGAATTCTGAGTCTAACCCATCAGCCTTGCAAATCCTAAACGGCCTTTAAAATATGTTACATGACAATGCACTGTGACATTTTTTAATCCATATTTTTCTGCCCCCAGTAACCCTTACTTAGTGCAATACCTAAATAAAAATATTAAAGGCAGAAAGTTCATGGGAGTTTAGCCTAGTTAAAAACTGAGCCAGGGCCTAAGCACGTGATCTGTGGTGAAGAGCCTTGGCTTTTTACTTCTAAGGCCCAAGAAGATGAAGAGAAAGGTGACACCCATATCATTTCCTTTTATAAAATCACAGGCAAGCCACAATAGCAATTCCTGAAACAACACAATTAGAAGGAGAGGGAAGGGTGAAGCTGCTTCAAAGACCAGCTATATTATTCTTATTGGTTCCTTGCAAGGATTTCAAGACACATGAAACTTTTTAATCGTAGAAAGACATAAAGCTTTGAAATAATAACTGGGGGAAGAGAGGGTAAACTGAGCCATATTTGTTCAAGCATTCCAGGTGCCCTCTGCAATTGGTGACCTAGTCAAGTTATGAGAAACAATAAAGTCCCAGGGGCTCGCCGCCAAAAAGATCCACAGCCACTAAATGCATTAAGACATTAATGTCTACTTTGGGATCAGTTCTCAACTTAACAGGTTAACCTCTGGCCCAAGAGGGAATAAGCAGCAAGTGAGATTTAGCCAAAGCTTGTGCTCAGAGAGTAATTGATAGCTGCAGCCCACCCATCTGATACATTTTTTGATGGAGATAATTTTCCTCTCATAAGGGAACTATCGGTCGAAATAATTTAAGTTGACATCTCAACACTAAATCAAACTGCTACAGTCTGACATAGGTACTGCCAGATGATCCTAGCTCCTACAGAAATAAAGAGGAAAATCTTGGTTTGCTATTTTGGTTGTTATTTCATAAGAGGAAGCGTGTTTGTTTTAATCAATGAAGTCTCAATTTTCCGTTAGAGTAACAAAGGCATCATTTAGTTCCTGAGATCTTGGCCAGGCATAAGACTAGGAGACTGGTTTTCAATAAGGCTACAAGAAATTATCCTTTTCCCCATGCTTCTCTGCTTTATTTTTATTTTTGCAAATTTAATGAAAGAGTTGAGATAGTGTTTGCTGTCAACAAATGTTACTACTGTCAAATAAAATTAAATAGTCTATTTTTGGAGGGAGAGAAGACCTGAACATTTTTCCTTATTTTTCCCCCTTAAACAACATGGTACGACCCACAGAAAACAGAAATAAAATGCAAAAAATGCCACAATACATTGACTATGTTGTAATTTTTCTACAGAGCTCTCATTTTCAGGAAAGAATCTAGTCCTGATCTGTGGGGAATACCCATATGCATAAAGATACTGGCATGCGATAGTGTTTGTAGTATTGGGGCTTAAGGTTGAATATCAACCCATCTGCTGTACCAGTAGGACACAAAAGCATGTCTTGTCTGTCAACTCACTCAGCATCTTTATTTACAAAGTGAACTGCATGTTCCAATTCAGTTGTTCTGTTATAACAGACATATACATTCATCTGTACCTCTTAGCTGTAATCCAAAATATAGCTTCCTGGCTGAAGAAGATGGTTCATTCTTTGTTGAGGACATCTTTTTATGTCAAGAATGTATGATTTTTTATAGCTAGCCAAAAAGGCCCATAACGGCTAAAATCCTGGTCCACTTTAGGTTAATGCAGAGACTCCCAACTACTTGCGTGAGTTACGAAACAAGCCCTAAATGCTAACTAATTGAAACAAACATGTGTGGCCTGTTCATTTACCCAAATTTTACCCCTCTAGTGTGTGAGCTGGGGAAATTTAAAGAGAAAGTGGACAACTAGTATATGAAACCAGTCAACCCCACTTATTTTAATTAGGGAATGCTACTTGCACCCACACTGGTGCCTCAGTCAAATGCTCCTTCCCATTTATTCGCCTATTAGGAGTTGTGCTTCTAGGAGTGTTCAACCAAAAACCAAAACGGTCCTGGTGGTTTCATAGTTTCATAGTGTCTAGGGTCAGAAGGGACCTGAGCAGATCCTCAAGTCTGACCCCCTGCCATGGCAGGAAAAAGTACTGGGGTCAAATGACCCCAGCAAGGTGTACATCTAGCCATGGTTAGGGCACCATGCTGTGAAGCGAGAAATGTGGGTGGGAATCACACTGGGCGGAAGTGTGATCACATTGAAAACAGATGCTCCATATGGAACTATTGTATGAAAAGAAGGGCTCAGTACCACTGGCCAAATTTTGAAAGAAGGATTTGTTCAGAGGTCTCTCCATTGCCTTTGGATGTTTAGCATGCCTTGCAACCAACAGCAATGTTTAGACCCATTGGATCCGGTCCCTACCAGGAGACAAGCAGAGAAGTGCCTGGTCCTGATTAGCGCCAGGTGCCCAGCTCCTTATCAGAAGTTCTGTGCATGTGTGGAAGCAGAACTGTCGACCCCAAGCAGAATGGCACTTGCCAAAATGTTAGGTACCTTTGGACTTGAGGCCCTAAAGGTGCTATGAGGATCACACCAGAATTCCTCTAAAGTTTCAGTTTAAGTCTGTCTGTGCCTTTGTGGATCTCTATGTCATTTTTAAAACAGGACTACTCTAATTCCTTTCCTTATAGGGGTGCTGTTCATGGTCTAGCTAGGAAAACAAGAGCTATATTTCATGAAAAAAAAATACTGTTTTAGCTTCTGTGTTTGTGCTGCATTGAATCATAGACTCATAGAAAATTAGTTAGAAGGGACCTCAGGAGGTCATCTAGTCCAGCTGCCTGCTCAAAGCAGGACCACCCCCAACTACAGCATCCCAGCCAAGGCTTTGTTTAACTGTATCTTAAAAACCTCCAAGGATGGAGAGTCCAGCACCTCTCTAGGTAACCTGTTCCAGTGCTTTACTACCCTCCGAGTGAGAATTTTTTCCTAATATCTAACCTAAACTTTCCTTGTTGCAACTTGAGCCCATTGCTCCTTATTCTGTCATCTGCCACCACTGAGAACAGTCCAGCGCCGTCCTCTTTGCAGCCCCCCTGCAGGTAGCTGAAAGCTGCTATTAAATCCCCTCTCAGTCTTCTCTAGATTAAATAAACCCAGTTCCCTCAGCCTCTCCTCATATGTCATGTCCCTCATCCCCCTAACCATTTTGGTTGCCCTTTACTGGACTCTTTCCAAGTTGTCCGCATCCTTCCTGTAGTAGGGGGCCCAAAACTGGACACAGTAGTCCAGATGTGGCCTCATCAGTGCTGAATAGAGAGGAGTAATCACTTCCCTTGATCTGCTGGCAACAATCCTACCAATACAGTCCAGTATGCCATTAGCTTTCTTGGCAACCAGAGCACACTTGCTGACTCATATCCAGAGTATTGTAACCCCCAGGTTTTTTTCTACAGAGCTGCTGCCCAGCTAGTCTGTTCCCAGGGGTGCATGGGTTCATTTTTTTCTTAAGTGAAGGACCTTGCACTTATCCTTATTGAACCTTATGAACCTTTTGGTCCAATCCTCCAATTTGTCTGGGTCTCTCTGAATGATAACCTCACCCTCCAGGGTATCTACTACTCAACCCAGTTGGTGTCATCTGCAGATTTGCTGAGGGTCTGTTCTAACCCATTTTCCAGATGATTGATGAAAATATTAAACAAAACTGGCGGAGGACTGACTCCTGGGGCACTTCACTTGATACTGGCTGCCGACTAAACATTGAGCCATTGATTACTATCCTCTGAACCCAATAGTTTTCTATTGACCTTACAGTCCATTCGTCCAGCCCGTACCTCCTTTGCTTGCCTGAGAGAATGCTGTAGGAGACTGTATCAAAAGCCTTGCTAAAATCAAGGTACATCACATCCACTGGTCTCCCCACATCCACAGAGCCAGTCATCTCATCATAGAAGGCAATCAGCTTGGTCAAGCATGACTTGCCCTTGGTGAATCCAGGCTGACTGCTTTTAATCACCTTTTTCTCCTTCAAGTGCTTAGAAATGGATTTCTTGAGCATTGGCTCTATGATTTTTCCAGGGACTGAGGTGAGGCTGACTGGTTTGTAATTCCCTGGATCCTCCTTTGTCTCTTCCTTAAATATGGGCACTAGGTTTGCCCTTTTCCAATGATCTGGGACCTCTCCTGATCTCCATGAGTTTTCAAAGGTGACGGCCAGTGGCTCTGCAATCTCATCAGCCAACTCCCTCAGCACCCTTGGGTGCATCCTGTCTGGCTCCATGAACTTGTACATGTCCAGCTTTTCTAAATAGCTCCTAACATGTTCTTTCAGCACCTCCTGCCTGAAGTGTGCTGCCCGGTGTAGCACTCTGTGAAGACTGAGGTGAAGAAGGCGTCAAGCACTTCTGATCTTTTCTGCATCCTCTGTCACTAGGCTTTCTCCCCCATTCAGTAAGGGACCCACACTTTCCCGGATCCTCCTCTTGTTGCCGACATACTTGTAGAAACCCTTCTTGTTACCCTTCACGTCCCTTGCCAGCTGCAACCCCAATTGCATTGTGGTCTTCCTGACTTCATCCCTGCATAGCTAAGCAATAATTTTAAACTCCTCCCTAGTTGTTTGTCCACGTTTCCACTTCTTATAAGCTTTCTTTTCCTGACTTATTTTACTGAAGAGTTCCCTACTAAGCCAAGCTGGTTTTCTGCTGTATTTGTTAGTTTTCCTCTACAGTGGGATGGTTTGTTTCTGCACTCTCAGTAAGGCTTCTTTAAAGTACATCCAGCTCTCCTGGACTCCTCTCCCCATCAGACTGACTTCCCAGGGGATCCTGTCCATGAGTTCCCTGAGCAAGTCAAAGTCTGTTTTTCGGAAATCCAGGTTCCTTACTTCGTTGATCTCCTTCCTTCAATCAGGATCCTGAACTCAATCATCTCATGGTCATGGCTGCTGAAGTTGCCATCTGCTAGTACATTCTCCAACACTTACACCAGAACGTTGTCCACAACACTCTCCACAAACTTCCTGGATTGCCTGCCCATTGCTGTATTGTCTTCCCAGCAAATATCAGGGTGACTGAAGTCCCCCATGAAAACCAGGGCCTGTGATCAGGAAACTTCCACTAGCTTTTTGAAGAAAGTCTCATCCACCATTTCCTCCTGGTCTGGTGGTCTGTAGTAGACCCCCACCACAGCATCATCCTTGTTGCTGTTCTCTCTGATCCTAAGCCAAAGACTTCCAATGGGCCTATTTCCAGTTTCATACTAGATCTGTGAGCAATCACATAGCTCTTTTACATAAAGTATAACTCCTTCTCTTCTTCTCCTCTGCCTCTCCTTCCTGAACAGTTTATGCCCATCCACGACAGTGCTTCTGTCATGCGAGCTCCCAACATGTCTCTGTTATTCCAATCATGTTACAGCTCCGTAACAGTGTGAGGACTTCCAGTTCTTCCTGCTTGTTTCCCAGGCTCTGTGCATTCATGTACAGGCACCTAAGGTAAGTAGCTGATTGCCCTGATTTCCCAGGAAGAATGAGGATGCCTCCCCTACCGCCCACTCCTCCTTGCATTTCCTTCAGGTCATCCACTTCTCCACTTACTGCAGGGCCCTGGTCTCCATCCCCCTGGAACAAAGGCACATCAGATCTTTCTACATTTTACACAAAAATAAAGAACCCATCCCAGAATATCCAACACCTGTAGGCTTAGATGTTCCCTGGGGTATGGGAGATTCAACGTCAAGTTTTTGCTGAAAATTAAGGGAACCATGTGTAATCCCAGTCTAGTGACTGGTCCAGGCAGCTTGTGTTTGACTCTATTGTTAGTTCCTTGGACACACACTTGGGAATGGAAACCCTATATTTTGGCTGTGAGTGTATGTGGAGGAAGGAGTTGAGGTTAAATCTCCACACACGTACCTTACCCATAAGTCACCCCGTCCACAAAGTTTATCTTAGACCAATGAAACCCTCACAATAACATTTTTATTAAAAAATAATTCATTTCCTTGAAAAGAGTTAGTTTTCACTGGCTGGTTTTCTTTTTTTACTCCTACACCTGGAGAAAAAAAAGGGGGGGTGCAGAAATCCCAATTAGCTCTTGTTGTGAGCATACATGAACAGCAAGGTACTCAGGTAGCCTGACAACAAGGCTATTATAGACAGTGTAAGGAAGAAGAATTGACTGCCTCTTGATGGCTACAGAAGAAAAAGTTATATTCCCTGGGTTAAAGGCTGGCATAGATTACTTTTTACCTAGCCCTAAGTGAGAAAGTCAATTGTAAACCTTGGCCCCTAGAAACTTTACTATTAACTTCACTGGATCTAGTATATCACCCTCATTTCTGAGTGGATCAGTGTAAGTAGTATTCCTGTAATGCAGGGCTCCTGGTACTTCCATTAATTATATGGAATTAAATAAATAAGCCAAAGCAACTGCTTTGTGTTGTCTTTTGCAGCTGGGCACAGTGATATGTAATGAATGAAACTTTCTCTCCATAATAAACAATGAAGAAGGAAACCCTGGGCTATACTAAAAAGATCATGCATGTATAATATGGAGAGCTTCAACTTCCTTCCTTTCCCATGCCCTTGTGACAAGGTACTTAGCAGAATTCACAGATTTGTTAGAATCTGACCTAGCTACACTGCAAATGCTTCTGCTATGGCCTCAAACCCTTGATCTCTAGGCGTCCAGCCACACAGCCCAGCATCCACACCACCAAAACAGACTTAGCTTCATCTTATAAGGTCTCACTAAAAATACTGAAAGCAAGTGGCAATTTAATAAAAGGAATAGGGACTGTATATTTAGCACCATTTCCTGGGCTTTTTCCTTGTTACATTTTATGTTCTCTCATGGCTCATTAAGTCTGATCACCATTAACATGTCTTTGATCCTACCAGTAAAATTAAATGTAAAGAAAAACAAATCTTAGACCCAGTATTGCCGCTTGTAGAACAGAAAACACTGTGTTGGTGTTTAGATGAGAAAATAGATTTTGAGCTAATTCACATCAACAGGAATTTCTTGGGGTAGAAAAGAGAACAGTGTGTAACCAGAGTGGGATTTACATCACCAAGAGGAAAGCTTTAAGAATCCTCTTGAGCTTCGAATCTCTCTGGGAGATTTGCCAGTTCAGGGAGTAGCTGGAGAACTGGTTTGGGTAATTTTAGAAAGTTTGTGCTTTCCCTTACTAGGCAATTGCCTAAGGCTATGGAAATTACCGTGCATACTTCCAATTCAATTTTCTGTCGGCGGACTAGGTGCCAAGGTATTGACAATGTAAGTCCTGCTGTGACACAGTTCTGAACTTCTGTCTCTCATCTGCATTACTGTCTAGCCTGGTCACTGATGCATGCAGAGTGATAGCCCTTCTAATGGAAGTTGATGAAACTGGTTTGCCAAACAGATATAGCCGTATTGTAGGCAAGCTCCAGGGAACTGCAGGGGAACACCAATTTAGCCTCATCTCTGAACACCTGTGTTCCTGCCATTCACTTTCTCTGAGCGTGCATGCAGGTGAAAGCAGATCAGTTCCTGTTGGAAGAATCAGAATCCATGAGAGTTGTAGCCCTGCCCAAGTTCATCCGTTTTTCAATAGATTTCATAGGTTTCGTAGACATTAGGGCTGGAAGGGACCTTGCAAGATCATCGGGTCCAGCCCTGTGCCCAAGGGCAGGAAGTCAGCTGGGGTCAGATCACCCCAAGGAGATAAGCATTCAAGCGTTTCTTAAAGCTATCCAGAATAGGTGCTTGCACCACCTATGGGGGCAGTCTATTCCAGACTCTGGAGAATCAGACAGTAACATTTTTCCTTATATCCAGTCTAAAGTGGTCTTCCAGCAGTTTGTGGCCATTAGACTTTGTCTTCCCTTGCGGTTCCCTGGTGAACAGGCGTTCCCCCAGATCCTGATGCACACCCCTGATGTACTTATAGCCTGCCACCAAGTCACCCCGAGCCTTCTCTTCTCCAAGCTGTAGAGTCCCTTAGCTCACAGCCTCTCTTCATAAAGCCTATTCTCTTGCCCTCTGATCATTCATGTGTCTCTCCTCTGGACTCTCTCAAGCTTCTCCATGTCCTTTCTAAAATGTGGAGCCCAGAATTGGCTGCAGTACTCCAGCTGCACCTCACCAAGGCTGAGTAAAGCAAGAGGATGACTTCTTGGGTCTTGCTTGAGATGCATTAGTAGATGCAAGCCAGAGTTTTATTTGCTTAAATTGACTTGACGGTAGCATGTGGGGGTAGGATTTGTGGATTGTTGAAGGAAAGGACATTATCCTACCCTCTCTTGTTTTTGTTTTGCAGTATTCAGTCAGCTCCGTAAATTAGCAACGATTTCTTGGATACAATGACATTTTATATCTCTTATCTTTTATTTTATATCTTTAATATATTGTGTCTTTATATGGATAGATTTAGGTACCAGTGCTGCCCAGTGGTAACCAAGAAAATATTGCACCCAATTCTCGTCTTCTTCGTTGGATTGGACTGCACATTTATATCAGTGTGAATGATAGCTGTATAAAGACGTATGTATCAAATTTAGTTATTAATTGAAGGCAAAGAAGTACTTGGATAAGTTAGAGCTGTAGGATTAGACTTCAGGACTGTTCATACTTGGACATTTTGGCTACCTTATTTCACCTTATTTACATTGGGTGAAATTCCCTTTATGTGCAGTCAACAGATGTTTCATTGCGTTCCCATTTAAGTTCCCAAATTAAAAGCCAGGTCTGTCACTCCTTAGAGTCGGTGGCACTACACTGACTTAAGCGCGTTAGGAGTTATTCTTAAAAGTGGCGCACTGACCTCTTACTAAACCTTTGAAGAGGAAAAAATCAATTCATTATGAACAATGGGGCCAGAACCTGTCCTACCACAACCCTACAGTAATTCGGTCTTTGCAGGAATCAGAACAGAACTGTTGGGGATGCATCCTTTGGCATCTCTAAACCAATGATAGAGGATATGACAGGGGATAGACCACTCTAGATATACCTTGTTCATATGCTCTCCTTCTAAAGCATCCACTACTGCCATTGTTGCAGACAAAATACTGGGCTAAATCTACCGGTGGCTTGGCTCAGCATGGCACATCTTGTTCCAATCCAAGCTGTTCCCAACATTTTGTAGTTCAGTCCTAGCTTATAACCTCCATTGTGATGAACTTTTCAAAAAGAGGATCTGCACTGTATTGCTACTTTTAACATTTTTTTTAAATATAGCACCGACTTCACAATGTTTCTTTGAAACAACTGAAGAGTGAACTTTAATTCATGTTTTTTAAACAAAGGTTATATGAGACTTACAGAAGACTCACAAAAGAAAAATATCAGCAAGAATTCCATATTACGTTTAGAGTGCTACTGACTTTCAAATTTCTCTACAGGTATTATTTCCTATGAATAGGAACAAAGAGCAAAAACAGTTAAAAAAGCATATTCAAATGTGTGCATAAAAAGGCATGGTAAATGAATACTGTTTAGTTTGCTGACATAATTACCGGAATGTAATTTTTATGAGTCGTAGAAATCTTGGCATTTTCACTGAACCAGATAATTAGACTCTGAATAGAACAGGGTCAGAATAATTAATACATCAAAACTAGATGAACTTTTTCTAATTATTTTTATTTAATCTCTATTATAATTATTGTTATACTCTGCTGAGCATGATTGCCTCATGTTCATAGATTTGAATGCTGTCTTATAGTTGCATCCTGGGACTTTGTGGAATATTAACAAACCGTGGCCTGGAGAAATTAGAATGGTGTCGTTTCATGATGGAATTCTAAATTGGAATTTTTCTATTTTTCTATATAGTTGCACAAATTTTGCTCTGCTATCATTGTAAAAATATGAATTTTAAAAACAATGTCTTTTTTTTTCTTTTTACTTTCAGGTAAAACTTTTTCTGGAGTTCAGAGCCAACTCTTATGTTTCCTCCCATTTTTTTGGTCCAGATCTCATCAGTTTTCTTCAATGAGGTTTGTTTTTTTTCTTCCCCCCCTTCTAATTGCATATAGTTTCTCTTAGGGCTTTTGAAACATCAAAGTTTAGCCCAGGCTCCACTGCTTGAATTCAAACCATCACTCAGAAGCATGGAGAATAAGAAGCGCTTCTGTAGTCAACATCGATGTAATTGAAGGCATGTGAGAGATTGTTGTCTGCATCATATTTATTCTCCCTTTGAGAACTATAAACATTACACGTACCGTAGCAAAAGCCATCAGTGGAACTGATCCCACTACTCTGATGTAGGCAAAACTTCTACTGACGTCAGGACTGCTGGAATGGGCCCAATGGTTGCTTTGCTTGTTAGGAAAATCTCTTTAACCTATTGTTCAGCGTAGGGTATGCCTTGGCCTCAGAGCATTTCAGGCGACTGTTGAGTTTGCCACTTACATTCTTTTGCTCAAGTTGCAGTAACTTATGATCCCAGTACTGGCAACCATGCATTTAGTCCCAAGAGATGAATACAATAACCGTTTCTATCTACCCTTTCCTCTTGAGCTCAAGGGCTAAGTACCCGGTCAAAAAGCCCGAGCCTGAACCAATTCAATCTTTGCAGGTTCATAGAATCATAGAATCATAGAAGTTGGGTTGGAAGGGACCTTGTAGATCTTCAAGCCCGACCCCCCGCCTGGGCGGGAGAAAAAGACTGGACTCAAATGAGTCCAGCCAGGTAGTCATCAAGCCTCTTCTTAAAGATCCGATGATCTGGACTCGATGATCTCCCGAGGTCCCTTCCAGCCCTGATGTCTATGAAATCTACGAAATCTATGAAATCCCCAGGGTAGGAACCAGCACCACTTCCCTAGGAAGTTGGTTCCAGCTCCTAGCCGCCCTAACTGTGAAGTAGTTCTTGCAGATGTCTAATCTAAATCTACTCTCTAATAACTTGTGTCCATTGTTCCTTGTCATGCCAGGTGGCTAGGGGAAACAGTGTCTCCCCTAAACCCTTCTGGTCCCCCCCTAGTGAGTTTATAGACAGTCACCAGGTCCTCCCTCAGCCTTCTCTTGTGAAGGCTAAACAGGTTTAGGTCCTTCAGGGACCTGGTTTAGGTTAGTCTAAACTGCATAGATTGAACCAATTAGCAAGTGAACAGATATTCACTTTTGATTCTGCATGCCTGCAGTGGCTCGGGCCAGAAGCCAGGGGACACTAGAACACATCTCCCTGCTCCCTGGAGCAGACAAGGCTAGGTTGCCTATCTTGTAAGGGGTGAAAAATATCCTGGGATGCTGGAGAACTGTGGGTTAACTTGAAATGAAAGGGGATCTGAGGCAGAAGTTCAATAATCCAATTTAACCTAAACATGTTAAATCTGATGGTACATTCATCCAGGTCTATCTTAAACTAGTTTCAGCCATTATGAAAGTGGTTTGTGTGCCCTGAACTTCTGTTGTGTTACAGATCTGAACCAGTTTCTGATCAGTTACCCCAGTTTATGTGTAATTTCTGTCCTTAGCACAGATGCAAAGGGGTCAGATTATGTGCCCAGAACTGAAGAGAATCCAGAACTTCAGAACTGAATATAGTTACTCTTGTACAATTGAGAAGTTTCAGGCCTGTTGCCTTTGTCATTCATAAATTGTTACTATGATTGAGTAATGCCTGGCAATTCCAGTGGTAAAATCAGCAAGACAGAGTTAGCAGGAAGAAATGTGCAAAGTGTTTTTTCCCCATATCCCCAAGTAGCTCCATTAGTCCTGCAGAATGAGTAATACCTTGTATTCCTAACCTGATGGCTTCCAAGCAAGCTCTGCTGGAGGAAAGGAAATACATCTCATCAACTTGCCTTAGTGCTAATCTCTCCTAAGGCAGAGCTTTCTATTTCATTCCTCAAGCCTGGATGCTGTCCCCTATGAAAAGCTTTGTAACGGGGTATGGTTGAGGGGAAGGTGATACTAAATTCCCCCCTCAAGAAAGGACGTCCTTGAGACAGCACTGTTGTATAGCAGACAACGTACAAAGAAGATCTGATTAGGCATTTCAAGAACACTAAATTGATTGTCTACAGCCTGGTGAAGAAACTCAGCTTCATATTCAGGATGTGCAAAGCTCTGAGAAGTCTGGTCAGTCTTTAAGGTCTATAATAGGGATACCGGGAAAAGGCTGGAAGGTGGATTATAAAATCACTAGATGGCTCCTGGAAATGGGAATGGGGTAATGAGTGGATAGTCCACTTCAAAATGGCTTCCCAGTGTGTCTGAAGTCTTGTACTCAGAAGACATGATCCTAGACTCAATGGCACATCCAGACAAGCGCTCTTATGCAGTTTGCGACACCACAAACTGCACACACTGCATATGCAGGCATTTGCTGAGGTGGGGTTTTTTTTGACACTGGGAGATCCTGGTGTCAAATAAATCGATGCCAGATAAAAGAGTGTCAGACCACATAGCAGGCACGTGCACTGTCTGAACCCAGAGCCTGGCTGGCCAAAGCCATGCTCTGGTTGCCTACCAGGCTCCATGTGCCAGATTACTGCCACTGGAGCCCCAGGAGGTGCCAGGACTCTAGATAAAGCTGCTGGGACCAATCCTGGTGCTGGCCCCAACCTCCTCTATCCCACGCAGGGCGACTTGCTGTGCCACAGAGTGCACATGCAGGGGCATTCCCCTGGGACAACTAGCAGTGGCACAAATAGTTGTCCCCAGGGAACACACATTCCCAATTCGGGGACATGCCTAGTGATTCCAGAGTAAAGGAAGCCCCAAATGCTCCAAGGGAAATGAGTCCTGATTAAATCAAGAATACCTTTCCACCATGTTTGGGCAGTTAATTTGGGTTCACTTGCAGGTATCGATAATCCAGCTGGAGCTTTCTGTTGGGAAAGGGATTTCAGGAGGGTGGAAGGTAAACTGGGATTCAGTAGAGAGAAATTAAGCAGCCTTGAGCAAGTCACTTCAGTCTCCTCTGTTCCCGACCTCTAAAAGGATGGAGTGCAGTAGTACTTCTCTATTTTAGGATGTGTTGTTAAATGTAAAATTGCAGTGCCCAGCCTCTACCCATCATGGCAGATGTGGCCCATGAATCATGTCAACCAGCCCACTGGGCTCCCCATAGGTCTGGAAACTTGGTGGCAGGGGAATGGTGGCAATGAACACTGCTGCTGCTCCTGCACCACCCAGTTTGCCAGATGACATGGTCCTACATGCAAGCCTGGGGCTACAGGCCCTGCATCGCTGATCTGGCCTGCACGGCAGAAGGGTTGGACATCCCTGATAATGAAACATCTTTGAGGTGTATGGGTATCATGGTGATGTGTCCCTGAGGCCGCCTGGAGGGAAAGAAATGTCATGGCACAACTCCTTGGTATGAAGCCAGGCACTCTGGTGTGTACAGTCTTGACTGGAAATTTTTCAGCTTGCAGCCAATGAGGGTCTAACCTGTCATGTTTTGTGTATAGGAGAACTATAGGTTATATAACCTATAGAATCATTTTTGAAACATTTTACAGGAGAATTATCCCAAGTGTATAGTTCCACTGAAGCCTGATAAGCTATCAAACCCTTACCTTCCTCATGCACGGGGGAATGGAGAGAAAAGGCTGCCAAGCCAGTTTGCTCACAAGGCTCAGGGGTCATTCCTTCCCCGTGGCTGGAAAGAATTTTTGGTCACTAGGGAGATCTTTCCCACATTGCTGTGAACAACCTCTACCTCTAATAGGGCTGCATTTTCAGCATTTTTGGTGGCCTAAAAAAAGGTACATGTAAACTTGTGCAACCCCTCATAGAAATCCATTTCCTTACAGCCTGCTCTCACAATTATAGTTCTTTGCCCTAGGTCAGCTAATTTATGACCAATCATCAGCAAAAGGTCAAACATCCTGGGTATGGGACAAGAAAGGGGAGGATTCCTTCAGCCACAGGGGGCAACCATTTAATTGTCTAGTTCAAGGAAAATAGAAATTCCCAGAAGATGTTTCGGTGAAGTGAGTAAGGATTTTTCCCCCTGACTATACCACCTACTCTTTTGGATTATATTCAGTTTTGTGTTAGAACCTGTGTTTCCTTCATTGTGTCCTTTTCCCCTATTTCTAGGTTCCCATTTCCAACCTCATTTCATTCCTTTCACGTCCCCTTACTCAATCCTCTCGGCTTACTCAGGCTGATATGATATCCAAATATGTGTCTGTATTATCACCTGGTATAGACTAGAGACCTCCTGTAGAGTTGACACCAACTGAAAGATTCGGCCTTTTAATCTAAGCAGGGAACAAAGCACTCAGAAAACCTTTACGCACATGTATAACTTAAATCATAGAGAAGGGAGACTTCAGTGTTCTTTGGTCATGGAGAACAGTATGTTTTTTACAAGCAGTCCACTAAAATCAAGAAGGTGCTTTCCTTTTTGCTGATACCAGTGGAAATTAGGGTTAATTCTGGAGAAGTTAATGGAGGTGCACTGGTTATGAACTGATGTGAGAGAGAAGAGAACCAGGGCCTATAGTTTTGTTCATGTTCTGATTTTAGGTTAATTATTCATTTCTATTTTATCTCCCTGAAAGGCAGTGCAGAATGGTTTGGGTCAAATGATTCCCATTTATGGTGGCAGATGACAGAACAAGGAACAATGGTCTCAAGTAGTGGCAAGGGAAGGTTAGCTTAGATATTAGGAAGAATTTTCTCACTAGGATGGTAGTAAAACTTTGGAACAGGTCACCCAGAGATGCGGTGGAAGCTCCATCCTTGGAGGTTTTCAAGGCCCAGCTAGACAAAACTTTGGCTGGCATGATGTAGTTGGGGCTAGTCCTGCTTTGAGCAGGGGTTGAAACAGATGTGACCACCTGAAGTCCCTTCCAACCCTAACTTTCTATGACTCATGATTTGGCTATGATCACCATATTCTGGAAATGTAAATTGAAATGTTGGGGATTAGCTTGATGTCTTCTACTGATGGCCATGACAGCACATCTCCAATTGACTTCAAAGAGTTAGCATTGTTTAATGCAGTCGTGCTATAATGATTTACACCATGTGAGAGAACAGCCCTAAATATTAATTTTAGATGAATAAGAAACATGGCATTATCTTCTTTCTTTCTTTCTTAACCATATCTTTCCTATGATCTAGTTAGGATGTTTACATCTGGAACAAGATCATTTTTCTGTAGTTTAGCATGTTTCTTGAATTATAGATTGTGGGACATTCTCTATTATGCTTTGCACCACTGAAACAGAGCTGGAGGGATGAATTCAGGAGAGAGCTGGCTAGAAAAGAGATCCCCTGGCAGAATAAATTAACATAAACCCAGCAGTTAAGAGCTTTTATATAAATCACTCTCACACAGTCCAACACTGGGTTTGGCTTGGTACAACACTGCAATCCACAACTGAGATGAAGTCCATTACACCAGTGGTGTAATCTGAAGAAGCCTTTATGCTGATGCCAGGGCTAGGATGATCAGAGACCTATAACCACCTGTAACCCACCTACAACACAAAACTAAATCAGAGAAGAAGTTAGTGTGGGCCTAGTTTTCCATTCTTTTACACAAAGAATCACATGTAGGGCTGGAAGGGACCTCAGGAGGTCTTCTAATTCACCCCCTGCTCAAATTAGGAATATCTCCTTTTCAACCAGCCTAGACACATGGGTTTTTTAAAACCTACTCTTACAAATTTTGGGGACAATCCTCACTGCAACTACCAGACATAATGGCATAATGTGCTATCTTTCACACCCATGCAAAAGAGTATCAATTGGAGTAAGGTCCTATCCATGGCAGTGTTCAAGGCAGTGGGAAATCAGGCCATAAGTCTGTGAACATACCTTGAACTATAATCTACAGATTACCTTTAGTTTAAGTGAACTGAAATGGATGCTACTACATTGAAGCAAAAGCAGAGCCATGCAAGAGACTATTAGGTCAATGTAATTCAGGCAATGATAATGTCATCCCTCTAGTCTAGTCTATATTCTGATGTCTAATATTTATAGACGTCTGAATACATTATGGTTTACTTTGTACCACAGAGGTACATAGCAACTGTGAAAGGTCTGGACACCTCACACAAGACTTGTGTATTAGTGAATCTGGTGCTTTATGTCCAATGGCATATGCAGCTCACTTACCTTAATGAACTTCAAATGGTGCCTTTTAAGTTACATCTGCCTCAAGCCCCTCTCACTCTGAACACTGAATCAAGCACATATGCCCCTGAGTATTGTGTTCTGCCTGTGTGGTGAACCCTCCCAATATAGGATAACAGGCAATGGGGCAGACCTTCAGCAGGGAAGAGCAGAGGATGCAGGAAATTCATGATGCATTTGGAAGACCAGGATGTATTCATGGCTCTGCTACAGATTTTCTGTGTGACCGCAGGAAAACCACCTAGTTCCTCTGTGTGTCGACTTCCAGATCTGTGCCAAAGGAATAATAGATCTTTTCTACCTCATGTGAAAGTTGTGAGGATAAATAAATCCAAAGTTGCAAGGCACCCATGTAATATGTCACTGGGGTCATCTAAGCGCTTAACATATTTAGATGAGCTTTCACTTTAATGAGACTAGATTGGGGTCAGCAACCTATGGCCCCTGGGATGGATCCAGTCCAGGACCTGACCTGGGACAGCATGGGGAATCAGGTAGCATGTAGCTGCATCCTACCAAAAACAGTTGCAACGTTATTTTTTTTCTTAGCCTCATGGAAACACTTTGGTATATGACAAAGAGAAATCATAATGAACCTAGTTTTGGAAAAAGGCTTTAGAAAATAAAATTCCTTCCACAGATATTGGACAGAATGCATTTTAAATGCACTTTACTTCTGCGAAAATTGAGGTGGTTAAAATAGCTTTAAAGAATAACTCGACTGGCTAGATTTACATGGACATTCAATCCAACTTTTCATTGACCAGTTTGTCTGCATGCCACACAGGTTTATATATAAATACACACGCACACACACATGCACACACACATATGCACATATGTCCTGGAGTCCCTTCCAGCCCTGTGTGTGTTTGTGTGTGTGTGTGTGTGTGTGTGTGTGTGTGTGTATGTGCATGTGCACTCTCAAGTAAATTTCACCAAAATCTAAAAAAGCAAAAACAATTAAGTGTGATGGGAGAAGTGCAAAAATGCACATGGATCATGGTCAATGTGAAAAGAAGTGACTTTTATGGAGAGCCACTTTCTGGACTCTTTCAGCTTCCTTATTGGACATACTTATTTTAAAACCTTCAAGAAAGGCAGGAACATATGAACAATTTCCTGCAAAATAAAAGATCACAAAGCTTTCCTACATGTCAATTTTTCTGAAATAACTGTCCATGTGCACATCTTTAATCCAAAACAAGTGGAAGCTAAACCATGGTAAATCAATGTGAATCCCAGTTTTCATAAAAATGAGAGTTTCTAAACCTCAGAGCTGTGGCAAAAAGCTGAGATGCCCTAGGTACTCAGAAACCATAATAAAAAGTACTAGTAAAAATATGCACATGTGCATACAAGGGAATGTGTTTAAATATTGTGATTTTTCAGGGCCTGGCTCATGCTTTTTTCATACTTGCCATTGGTAAAATTCCACCCTCATTTAAAGATTTGCACAGAGGGAGGGAAAATGTTTATATTCATAGAGTCAGTACACATACTTCCTTTCTAGTTTGACTCGAATATGGTTTAAGTCAAGTGAGTCCTGAGGCTGCTGCAACCATTGGGGCACATTAGATGCTGTAACAACCCTCCTCCTCTCTGTCCTGTGTTTTGCTAGCTTTGTGCACTCGGTCATTTGAAGCCCCGTTCAGTCCTTAATATTTGTTTCCCAGGTCTTCTTGAGTCTACCTATTTTTTCTCTTTCCCTCCACTGCACTCTGCATTATGGTGTTGGCAAGGGTGTCCAGTCTTCTTATGATGTGTCCAAACCATTGCAGCTTCCTTCATCAACAACATAGGTGACTGATGCCACCTAAGGTAAGGGGGGGTCATGTGCCCCCACAGCAACCAGTCAGCGACCGGGGGGAGTCCCCCACACCCAACTGGGGGGGGTGTCCCCCCGCGGTCAATCTTGCCAACTGGGGCCATGGCAAAACTTATCCTGTGAGCGACCATGGTGCTCCCAGAAGTGTCCACGGTGCTTCTGGAAGTGGCTGCTGGCCTACATCTGGCACTCCCAATCCCTGGCTGGCACTCACGGTGGGGGCACCAGTGCGCCCGTCTGCCCGCCCTGCCCATTGCCTAAGTGGGGAGTGTGGCCAGTCAGGGGTGCACCAGCACTCTCAGGGGGTGCACGTGCACCCCCAATGCATTGTCACTGGTTGACAACCTCCAAAAATGGTTTGTAGGTTCCAATTTCTTGACTTATTTGCCGCTTGACAGAGTCATTGGTCCAACACTTAGTGTACCAGACACTCAGCAGTCTCCTAAAGCAGTGCATTTCAAATGCCCCAGTTCTGTTCTCTAACTTTATGATGTGTCCATGTCTCATAGCCATAAAGCATTGTAGAGATGACCACAACATGCAGCAGATGTAACTTTACCTTCAGTGTAATAGCGTAATATTCTAGCTTTTCATTGCCAGTCTTCCCATCAGTGTTACTGTCAGTGATCTTGGAGGTTGTGATGACTTTGCTTTTCTCAGTGCTTATTTCCATTCTGTAGCTCTGTGCAGTTTTGTCTAGCATTTCTGTAAATTCTTGATGCTTTTCAGATGCCCCTGCTATCAGATTGATGTCATCAGCAAAGCACAGGTTGATGATCTTCCACCCTCCAACTGATACAGTTCCTGTACAATTCTCTAAGCTGTATGACATGATTTGCTTGAGGAAGAGGTTGGAAAGGCATGATGAGAGCAGGAAACCTTGGTGCACTCCTACTGAAGTTGCAAATGATTTCCTGTACAATTCTCTAAGCTGTATGACATGATTTGCTTGAGGAAGAGGTTGGAAAGGCATGATGAGAGCAGGAAACCTTGGTGCACTCCTACTGAAGTTGCAAATGATTTGACAGTGTTGCGGTCAATCAGGACTCCACTACTGGCATTAGTATAAAGTTCTTTTATCACTATTATCAGGGATCTGATGAGGCTATGCTTCTTCATCATGAGCCAAAGCGCTTTGTGCCATACTCTATGAAAAGTAATCTGACCACAAGCCATAAATCAGGCTTGTCCAACATACAGCCCGTGGGCTGCCATGCAGCCTGGCAAGGTATTTTCTGAGGCCCACGGTGCTGCGATGGAAAATGAAAGTAAACACTGTTTACTTTTGTTCCAACCCCTTGTCCCTCCCCCAGCCTCTCAGCAGTTTCCTAATGGCTCGGGACTAACCGGTGCAGGCAGGGGGAAAATGCAGCTGAGCCCCTGCTTCCCACAAGCTGCTGGGGATGGGAGGAGGCCGGCCAGGTATGCACTGGGCAGCAGAAGTGGCAGAGGAGCCGTGTGCCACTCAGGATGGGACGAGCCTGGCCGGAATGGCAGGAGCTCAGATGCATTTTCCCCCTTCCTGCACCAGTCAGTCCCGAGTGTCACATTGCTCCGCTGCCACTTCTGCTGGCTGGTGCCAACCTGGCTGGCCTCCTCCCGTTCCTAGCAGCATGTGGGAAGTCAGCACGGGGGGGAGGGGGGACCTCGGCAGGCGGGGTGGTGGGAGCCGGTATCTGCTGGACCCCACACTCTGGGCTTGCAGGGCTGAGGCCACCAAGGCTGCGTACATGGGTGGCCAGGCATCACGGTGAGTGGGGCCGTGTGGGTGGGCAGGTGAGTGGCTGCGGTGCAGTGGCGGTCTCGCTCCAGCCCCCCTCAGGCAGTGACGGCTTGTGGGGCTGCACTGCTCGGGGGATGGAGGTGTTGACCTATTTATCTTTCCCCTTCAGTCTCTGGGGCAGTAGCTGGCTGGATACAGAATGGGTCCCTCCTGCCCCTGTCCACCAGCAGCTACCATGAGCCTTGCAGTAACAGGCAGGTGCAGTAGGGCTACATAGGCAGGGTCTCTCTGCTGCAGGCCAGAGGGTGTTTAAATATGGCTCACTGGCCCCCTGGGTGATAAAAAGTTCATGATCTGGCCCCACATTCAAAAAGGTTGGACACCCTTGCCATAAAGGTTCATCCAGTTACTCTTGTATTGAACCTAATAACTTGTGTTTGATCAAAAGTGCCTATTAAGGGGACAAACTAGCATCACCAGTCCTCATGAGCATGCATGATAGCCTCAGGTATTTAATATAAAACATCTGTAGTGTGGGGTGGATAGTGAAGTAGAGAAGTCCTTCAAAGTCTTGGGGAAAACCAAACTAATTCGTCAATGTATCTCCCACACTTGTCCTCTAATAGCCTTACTGACTCACTTTGCACATCTACTCAAGACTCTTACTTCATGGTAGCCTAATAACACTGAGCAGTAGTGTGCAGGTCAAAAACCATGCTAATAAGCTACTGCACAGTGTTATTAGGCTACTGTGCCATAAGCATTACAAAAAAAATGTGCGCTGGCACTACTGTGCAAGAACTGTAGTTATTGTGCATTTAGTTAGTACCTCATTAAGGAAGTACTAAACTAAATGTGCAGTAATGACTGGGCATTAATGAACATGTAGACATGCCTACCATCAAGTTATCTGCCTCTTTTATGTATTGTTTTGTTTTATTTCCTTTATTTGAATTCCTTCTACTTCTCTGTATTACTTTTAATCATTTTTGATGACTACTTACAATTTTCCCTACTGACATTCTTTATTTTCCCTCCCTGCTAGTCTTTTATATTCCCAGTTGGCTACTTTATTTTTCCTTATGAAATCTGGGAACCAGAGAAAGGAAGGGAGGCAGAATCCATGTGTGGGCTGCAAATGGAACACAAATTGTTATCTTATACTGGAAGTGAAATAAATGATTTTTTTTTTCCTTAGGAACAGCTTCGGCAGCTAGCAGAACTTGTTAAGTGCATTGTACAGAGTTGAAGAAGAGATGGCAATATATTCATATTTAAAACTATGCATCATATTGATATACTACATTTCATCCCAATGGATCCCAAAGCCCTTTGCACATGCAGGGTGGAATTCCATTTCCTTTGGGTTGTATAGTCACGCATCTCGATTTTTGGACTTCACTTTGCTCTTTGCAAAAGGAAGCCTATGTAGACAGCTTTGTGTATGAGTTAATTTTTGGGAAATATGGGGGTGGGGGAGGCTAACCCCAATAGTAGCTAGGACAGTCATCTAAGTAGTTAGAAACCTGGGTTCTATGCCCCACACTTGCCTAGAGGGGGTTTAACCCTGTATGTCTCTGACTTTCCAGGACTTCCCTTTCTTTAACACCTGTGCTTCAGGTTAAGTGTTATCGAGGCAAGGTTTCTTCTGACACTGGCCCTCTGGGCAATCAGAAGAGGGGTACCAGAAGGAAAAGAGATAGCCAGAAGGCGGGTGATTTAATAAGACAATTGCTGGGCTGGAAAGAAGCAGGTCCTGGTTTCTAGTTTAGATTCATGCTCTGGATGGAACAGACGCTTCCCCCCTCTCTCCATTTTTTTGAATGACTAGTCAATGCAAGGAGCAGTGGCTGAGCTTCAAAAGTTCTGGTGAATGCCTAGGCTCTGGCATGGTATCCAGGTTGGTCTCTAGCAGAATGGGTGAGGTGTGTAGCTACACACATGGCTGGCCAATGCCGAACCTACTGCACAGCTCCAACCTTAATCACCCAAGTGAAATAGTCCTGACATGAAGACAAGTTGACAGCAACACTCCTGCACTTCCCTTTACTTCTGTCTTCTCCTCTGCAGTTTTTGCAACTTGTTTCTGGTTCTGTTCCTACAGAGCCAAGAACCAAGTTATTTGAAAACTCACCTTTTGCACCACGTCCCACTGTCTGATTGGTTTTATTCTATTCAGCATCTTAAATAGTGCCCAGAGCTGTTGCATCAGGTAGATCGATATAAATTTCTGCATTCTGGAGGTGTAAGCTTTCTGTCTCCAGTAAGAAGGCAATCCCAACTTTGGGACTTGCCCCTTCAGACTGTTAGACAGATGGAAGCTTTGACATGAACTGGGGCACCGTGAACGGCTTAAGTTGAGTTACACTAAAATCTTTTGCCTGTATAGTAATGTTGGCTTGAATACTTTTTTTTTTTTTTTTTTATGGAGATGACTGTACTAGTAAAAGCCCAAGTACAGAAGCTATTTTATCAGTAAGAAAGAAAAGAAAGTGTGATCTTACTTTTTTACCAGTCTTTGTGACCTTTCTAGGAAATGTGTTTTGATTGCAAACAGCAAAGGGATTTTATTCTATTGGTCCTCAATGGCTTGTTTTTATAGATACCAAGGCGCTGATTCATCTTGATATAAACTTGGAACAAAACAGTATACCTCAGATATTTCCTATATTGGCCTCTCCAAAGTTCAGTGGCTGGGTCATTTTTCTTACCTCAAGCCTTTCTGTGTCATTTGTCCCTTTGCTGTTGAGTTTATGATCTTTGCTTCTTTCCTACCTCTCTATTTTCAATCATACCCCTTCAGTGCTTAATCACAACTTTAATATAGTTTCCTTCCTGGTTGGTCGTGACCCATATTGAATTAGGAAGCAATCCTGTCCCAGATCCACAAACATGCTGCCAACCTTATTTCCTCCACGTAATGTAATCCAGTCTAGGTCTGGATAATTGAAGGTTCTCATTACTCCTAGTATGGCCTTTTCACGTGTTTCTTATATGTACAGTATAAGTCAATTCTTAATCCAGTTGTTCTTACAGAACAGGTGGTCTGTATTATGTTCCTTTGGGATCTGACTCTCCTCTCATTTACTCCGGCATAAATCAAGAATAATCAGTGGTGTTACATCAGTGTAAAAGAAGTATAAATGAAACAAGACACAAATGCTTTCTGTCTAGAGGAACACTCCTATTCTTCCAAAAGTCTCTTTCCCACTTTAACTCTTCAGTGTGGACCTTACTTTTGAACTATCATTTTGGCACAGGGTATTTCTTAAAGGCCATCAGGGATGAATTATCTTTGAAGGCCATTAACATTATTCTTTCAGCGCACAGCTCTATAACTGAAATAGATGGTTCCTCTAGATAGCATGCATGAGTGGAAGTCAGGAGAGCTGAGTTCTATTACCAGTTGTAGCACAGACATTTTCCTATGTTAATCCCATTTTTTAAATCCTACATGCCTCTCTATCCCTCCCTGCAGAGTGGGAAAATGGTTCCTGGAGAGAGACAACTTCATTAGTTAGGTGAAATCCTGGGTCTACTATTAAAGTCAATGAGGGATTTGCTATTCAGTGGGTGTGTCTATATGAGGTGCTTTACTGTGCAGTAGAGCAAATCACTGAGTAGTAAACATCACCATTTGCACATGCAGACCCTTACTGTGCAGTAATTTGCTCTACTCAGCAGTTAATTTGCTACCTGCAAATGCAAGTAGTAAATTAACTTAGAAATAATTACTGTGCAGTAAGGCACATGTAGATGCCCCAGCCAGGGGCTCACTGTTAGCTGCCCCACAGTTGGATTGGGACCTGGGACCTGCTCCTCCACCACGGCTCTTTCCAAACCCCCTGCCCCAAGTTGGGGAGCCAGGGCTGAGAGCTCCCTGCTGCTAGGACAGGGGGGCATTTTCCCTACCCAGGCTCTACCATTAGGGTTCACACCAGCAGCAGGCAACTCCTGGGGGCAGGGAGCAATCTCCCACCCCCTACCAGGAGCTAGCTGTCTCCTGGACCCATGCTCCCTGCCATCCCTGGCTAGTACCCAGGGGAGCCTAGAGCTACCCCTGGCTGCTGCTTTATTGGGGCAGGGTAGGAGCAAATCTAATCCTAAGTGTGTGCATGTGTAGATATCTGTCCATGGTTTAGTCCAGAGTAAATTTCTGTGGAGTAAACCCATCTACCAGCATTTGCATGTGTAGACACGCCCAGAATAGAACTTCAACCATTCAGTACCTGAATCATTGTGGCCAAATTTGATGCAAACTTCCAGGCAGGTTTAGGCACTTTAATTTCCAGTTCCAGCTATAATCTGGAAGTCAAGACACCCAATGAAGTTGAAAAATAAGGTGGAAAGGTATTACTTATGCCCTTTATGCACTCATTGTGCTTCCATTCTTGATTTATATAATGATCCATCCCTAGTTTTGATAATGGAAGTGTCACTGTAACATTTGCTGAAGCTTTGGGAAAGAAGGTAGTCTAAATAACATCTGGAATAATTTTCCCCCATGGGCAGTAATGCAGAACACAATAAGAATGTGTTCTCCTAATAGCTCAGATGCTGTGGTATTGCTGGTAAGTGAGAAAAGCCAAACAAATTGAGCTTAAATGACTGTTTCTTATCCTTACTACCTTTTTAGTCTCTTAAAATGTAATCTGTTGAAGAGGAAAAACACATTTAAATTATTATTAAAAGAAGCAGGTTTAACACACAATCAATTTTTAAGTAGGCAAGAAGACTGTTAGGCCCCAAAATTTTGATTAAGAATTTTGAGAAAACCAGAATATAGGAATTGGAACAGAATCAGTAAATTCAACTGTTCCCTTTGCCTGAAGTCAACAGTGTGCATCAGACTGTGGCTGGGTACAAACATTACACATAAACTGGTATAAGTGATTGGAAACTGGTCTAAACATGTAACAGAACAGAAGTTCAGCACACACAAACCATTTTTAAAATGGCCAAACCAGGTTTAAGATAGACCTGGATGGATGTAGTTTTAGACTTCGTTAGTTTAGGTTAGAGCAGTATATGGTACTAATACATCAGAGCCTGTAGGAAATCACCTTAGTCTCTGTCCTCCGGCATCCCAGGTGCCCCGGCAGGGCAGTTTGTCTGCTCTGGATGAGTGCCAGGCCAACCCCGTCCCCAGGTTGTCACACACGGGAGCCAGAAAAGCCTCTGTTTCCTCCATGAAAGGCTGGGTGGTGCTCGGGGAGGGCGAAGGTGGGGGAGGGGAAGAAGCCACCCATCACACAGCCCCAGCCCCAAGCCAGCACAGCAGGGGATGCAGTGGGGGGCTTTGTTTCCCCAGTCCCCCACCCCTGCCTAACCCTCTGACAGCTGCAGGCAGGAGCCGTAGCTTTGAATCATGTGTCTGTCTGTGGTGCTGGGAACTGGGGGTGAGGTAGCGGGGAGCAGACCTCTCTGCCACACAGGACCCCCCCTGCATGGTGGCACAAGTCTGCAGGGGGCAGCAGGCTGGGTCTGTATGGCAGGGGGCTGCACTCCACCCCTCCCTGCCCCTGGTTTCTGGTGTGGAGAACAAATGTGTGTCTCTGAGCTGCAGCTCCTGGCAGCAGCTGTCAGGTGGGAGGGAGCCCCCTGCCACATAGGCCTGGCCCCAGGCCAGCATAGCTGAAGGGGCGGGGCATGCGGCAGATGGATCTGCTCCCCATCCCCTACCTGATCACTCAGTAACTGCAGGCAGGAGTCACAGTTCAGAGTCATGTGCCTGTCTCCTTCACTAGGAACTGGGGTTGGAAAGCCCCCTGCCATTCAGACCTAGCCCAGTTCCCAACAGACCTCAGCCAGCAAACTGGGGGGCAGAGGGCGGGTGCATGGTGGTGGTTCGACTCTACCTCTGCCTCTGCCCAATCACCTGGTTGCTGCAGGCACAAGCCTAGGCTCAGAGCTGCACACTTGTACACTATGCTGGGAACCAGTGACAGGATGGGTGAAGCTCCCCGCTGCATGGACCTGACCCAGCACCCCCCAGACCTGAGACATCAAGCTGGGGGAGGCCTGCAGCATGGGGGGGCTCCATTTCCCCCCCTCCCCAACCCAGTTCTCAGTGCGACAGCCAGGCACGTGGCCCTGGCCCCCCAAGACCCAAAGCAGTATAGCTGGGGTGGGGCACACAGCAGGGGGGTCCATTCCCTCTCCTTCCCCACAGTTGCTGTTGACAGTCAACAGCTGGCCCCGGGGGTGGAGCTGGGGAGAGGGGCTGCACAAAATATTGTTCTGATCTCTTTCCTCTGCTCGATTTGCTGCTCTGCTTTCAGCTTCCTGCCTCGTGCTCACTACCTGATGTCCTGCTCTGCTACTTTCTGCTTCTTGTCCCCTCCATGATCTGCCCTATGCCACACACAGGCTGCATGTGCCACAGGTTAGCCACTGCTGCTGTAAATGAGTGTTTCATATTTAGCACTTCATGTCCCCCCCCCAAACCTAGCTAACTAAACTGTTCGCCACCTGTGTTAGCAAAAATAAAAATGGCTTGATCAAGTATTAAGGCACCCTAATGCGGGTGACTAAGCTGAATAATGCAGTCCTCAAAATTCCTGCCTAGTTTCATAGAGACCTATCTCAATCCAACTGCCCTGAAAGTGGGTAAGTAGGACTTGCACAGATATTTGTAGCCATGCAAGTAGCCTTTTGGGCCACATATAGATTTTAGATCCCTGGACAATTCATCTTGTTTTTCTCAGGCAACATATGCTCCACTGCAATCCTCTTCACCTTGGGAAGGGACATACATTCTGTTTAAGAGCCTGTAGTGTTAGTTGAAGAAAGAACATGACTATTGACTGTTTGATGCTGGAAAAAGCCCTCCCAGATTTTAGTCCAATAGCTTAGTGGTTAAGACTTGTGCACAAGGGGTGGGACACTGATGGGGGGAATCGGGCCAGGTCCTCATGGTAGGGGGATCTGCTCCCCCCTTTCCAACCCCAGTGCCTGGTGAACTGGACAAGCATGTGACCCTGAGCCATGACTCCTGCCTGCAGTTTTTGAGTTGTCAGGTGGGGTGGGGGGAGCAGAGACATCTGCCACATGCCCACCCCCCACCCCCGCTATGCTGGCTTGGGGTCAGGCTTGTGTGGCAGCGGGCTCCCTCCCACCTGACAGCTGCTGCTAGGAGCTGAAGCTCAGAGACACATATTTGTCCTCCACACCAGGAACCAGGGGCAGGGTGGTATGGATTGCAGCCCCCTCTCATACAGACCCAGCCTGCCCCCTAGCAGATTTGTGCCACCCTGCTGCGAGGTCCTGTGTGGCAGGGAGGTCTTCTCTTCTAGGACTCCTTCACTCAGAGAGGTCTTTAATTTACATCTCCTACTTTCCAACAAAATGTCCTAGCCACTAGACAATAGGAAGGACAGGGCAAAGATCCCTCACCATTCCTCCTGGCAAGATGCTTTGTGTTTTGCCTTTAGTTGCACAGAAATTTTCCACAGCCATAGCCATATCCTTTTATCCAATGACTATTAAATGTAAAAATGCCATTGGGCAGGACCAGGAGCTTTGGCACCCTCCCTTATACTGCAGTGCCCATTTCATTTAGCCATATATCCTCTGGCTTCCTCTTCTCCTGCCTATGCTTATTTGTCACTCTTGGCTGCCCTGGGGGCTAGCTTCAACAAGCAGGTGGAAATGATTGACCTTCAATCAGATTTGGATAGAAACAACTTCGGTACTTAACTCCAGAAGAAAGTTCAAGTCTTGCATGGCCAGTTGGAGCTGAGCTGTGATCCCTTCACCCCATGGGGCAGGACCAGACACCTCCCTCTGCATCTGTATTGGGGCTAGGTGATGCCCCTCCAGCCATAGTCCTGGGCTACATCCTCCTTTCCCCCTATAGGGCCAAGCCAGGCCCACTTCCCCTGCAGGGATTGGGATGCCCCTTACCCCCTCTATGATGCTGGTCGGTGTCTACTTCACCTGTGCCAGACACCGGATGGGGACCACTGGCCAGATTTGGCCTGCAGATGGATGGGGCATTGCCCTTCTGGCCCACAGGGGGAAAAGGTTGAGCATTCCTGTCTTAAAATGATCCATAGAGCTGAAATGAGTACTCCTGAGCGATAAGGTTGGGGGCTGAGCTCAGGTTTCTGCAGCCAAGACTGCTATGCATTACACATTCGACAGCCTCTGAATAAAAAAACAAGCAGATGTCTACACTGTGAAGGTAGATGTGGTCCTTTGCCAAAGACAAGTCACTGGGCCTAGTAAAGGTCAGAGTTGGTGATCTGGTTGTGCTCTCCCACTTTAGCCTCTATGAATCTGTAAAATAAAGGGAAAAGTAGCATGTCCCTGCTACTTAGGAATGCTTGGATACTATGAAAGTAGAGGTGACACACATATTTTAGAGACACTTATTTCCATCATACCTGTACACAATACTGTACACAGTAATGACTCAGAACCCAATAGGCTCTTTTGGTTAATAGCTACATACATGCATAGATAGATAAATTGACTTGAACCAGCAGCTTGTATATATAGATAGCCTATTCTTGACCATGTTATTGTGGTTGCCACAGAAAAGACTGTCTTTTCATGGTATTCAACGCTGCTGCTGCATGGGTGTAGTTGGGTTAATCATATGCATAGCTCTACATCCTTAACCTCCCCACACTTCCAACCATACAGAAGGATCTGGACTTCCATATTACACCACTCAGAGCTTCTCCCTTTGTGATCTCATGAAGCCTGATCTCCATCTCATTTGCACCAGTTAGAGAATGAGCTGGACACCGTTCCTTATTCATACTAGAGCAAGGGAGGTAAAGATCCAGTTCCCTCTGTGCGAGTGAAATGGCATCCTTAAAACAAACACAAATGCCTGGAACAAGGCAATGGAAGGCAATCGAACTCTGTGTCTGTCTCAGTCCTGGAAGGCCTCCCAGCAGGATGCCTTCTGTGGGTGAGGGGCTAAGTACTTGGCCCAAGGGCATGTGCTGTGCACTAGCTTAAGGAGGCTATAAATACTATAAATATGCAAACAAGTACATTAAAAGGAATTAGGGAGAGGGCTGGGCATGGTTCATGCAAAAAGTCCGGGCAGCATGGCGCCAATCTGTTGCGCTGCTCTACGCTTGGATTAGGTTAACTAGTACGAACGCCCTGTGTGGCAAGCTGTGACGTGAGTCAGGCTTGTGGCTTGTCCTTACATCTCCAAAACCTTGAAGGAAGAAGCATTTCTGAGAAAGGGACTGTTGCAGGGTGGTGGGTGGAGTTGGGAGGGGAACGCATACATGATACGACTGGGTGGCAGTCACGCAATGTCTTAACTTCTCACCGGGCAATGACCTTAGTATGTTTTCATGTTTATCTAAAAAGATAAAAGGTATGTGATTGCTCAGGAATGAAAACACGGGTAACAGTCAAACAGAGGAAAGCAGAAACAGCAGTTTAAAAGGCAGGGAAATGTAAACCAGCTCTGAGAAACATTTGACATTGCCTTTTTTTGCCGTAGAGGTCATGGTTGTATTATATTGAAACAAATAGGAATGACCGAGCAGAAGGTTTTGATAATGCAGAACAGAGCTCTTATAGGGATATTTCTTACTGTCAGAATTTGTAAGATCCTAAAACTAACAATATAAATATGACCAGGGTGAACAGCTTCAAATTTTTCTAATTGCAAAGAGGCACAAAGTTCAGGGATTTATCGAGCAAAAGAAGCAACAGTAAGAGTTACAGCTTGTCTGTGCGCATTGTTTTGCTTTTTATATTTCTTGGGGGAGGTGAGATGTTTCTGAGGAATACGTGGCTTTGCCGTCGTCTTTAAATATGACGCTGATAAAATTAAGGAATAAAATTGTTAAGGGAAAGGGTTTTGTTTAAATCCACAAGGGCAGATTCTGGCCTGGCTTAAATCATTGTGCTTCCACTGGAGCTAAAAGAACTGCAACAATTTGTACAGGCTGGGATGCAGCCCCTGATGTTTCTAAGGTAACATCCATATTCATATCCGATTTGATAAAACGACAGACAAAGCCGACTCCTTGTGTATGGACAGAGATACCACGCAGCTGACACAAAGGTCCTGATTCTTATCTCACACCCGTTTCACGTGAGTGTAATTTCCACGTGCCAGGCTGAATGGTATCAGAATCAGGACCAACATTTCTCTGCCACAGCTGGGGTGGGGGGAATTGCAAGAGGGGGTGGGGAAAAAAAGGATCAATTTTTCATTTGACACAAAGTGAATCATTACTTCCTTCTGGGATGCAGTACCTTTTCCCACTGTTAGTTCCATTTCCCATCATGCCCTTGACCTTGGAGGTCACCTGTCATTGGAAGATGAAGCTCTGAATAAACAGAGAAGACCCTGTGGTGTCTCTTATCTCTCCGTTTTGCCTCAAATCTCCGGGCGGAGTTTTAAATTATTCATCCACTAGTGCTCTCTGCGAGTTACACGTCTCCGTCACCTACCCCCCCTTTACTTCCCCATTTGTGAGTGAAGGCGGTATCCTTGGGAACCTTATCAGAGATCACAGATTCAGGCTCCAGAAATGAAATAAAAGAGGAAATTGGCTGTATTAGCATAAGAGGAGTCAGCCTGGAGTTGAATACACACATCACCCAGGAGCACTACTGGCTTCTCTTATCAGCAACGTCTGATCACCACTTCTTTATACACACACACGCGCACACATGCGCGCGCGCACACACACACACACACACAGACACACACACACACTCACTCTTTAATTCCATCCATCCCAACCCTTTGTTCCACCTCCTATGAGGTAACACATGAAATAAGGTCAGATGGCATAAGGTTCCTGAAATGGCTTTCAACACTTTCAACTTCTTCTCGGCATAAGAAATAAAAACAGCCCAAATAACATGTTGTTTTTGGATTAAAAACATTTTTTGCTGTTACTTTCACTGGAGAATAAACGGGGATAAGATCTCAGCGGGGGAGCTTCTGCTATTAATTCAAATCCTTAATGTTCAAATATTAAGTCAAAACATATCTATCCATCTCTCCAGCCGTTCGGCCTTCCGTGTGAACCTGTTGCAGAGTATAATCATACCAATCACTGCCATAATTTAGCGGGGTGGTACTAATAGTATAACAGAACATTTTCAGTACTTAGAAATGCAGATCTGTGGAGCTGCATTTTGCATTTTTGCTGAGCAGTCAGAAATTTCCTTGAGGTAAACAACATTTGGAGCAGATCGATGGGCCTAATCCTTCTCTTGCAGCAGCTTTATAGCAACGTAACTGCATTGACAGCAGAGATCTTGTTCGTGGTTGATACAAATGTAAGCGAGACAAAAATATCCTCCATTGATCACCGTGATGTCAGCGCAGCTTTATACAGGTGTAAATGAAAAATAATGGATGTGACTTATCATTCTTGTCCTGAACATTTCAGTCAAAAGCTCTGATCTTTCAAATGACTTTTAAAACGTAAGGCACCGGTCCCAGGTGTAGATCTTCTGGCTTCCTAAACACTAAAAGGAATAGACCAATAAGATTATAAATGTTTTCTTTGCTGAATTAGGATCTTTTTTTGCAGGATCTAGCATTGAAGCATGTCAAACATATACGATTTGGAGCAGGAAGAGTGATATCTGAGGTTTTAGCTCTCTGCTTGGTTTTTTCCTAAATTAAGGCAAGGGGTGACTCTACTGTAATGACTGTCAGAATGCTGATTGGCTTTAACGCGGTCAGGATTATGCCCATAATCTCTCTTTCTGTCTCTTGTTATACTATCCATCAAAATAACATATCTGAGTGACAAGCATTAGAAGGGTAGATGGAAAGAGAACGGTAAGAATAAAATCAGAGGTAGGCTTTAATTGGTAACATGTAAGCCTTAAAGTTTACATACATTCTAATTTAAATCATTTGGGATAACGTTACCAAGAAGAGAAAATTAGATAAGTGGCTTTATACATTTTCCATAGTGGGTCTCTGTCTTATTTAGCATTATGGGAAGCACTGGTCCCTGATTTCTTTGATACCCATTTACTTTTGGGGAGCTATGATAACCTATGAATTAGGCTTCATAGGCTTTACCAAAGATATATATTTAAAGAGAAGCAGAAGCTGAAGATGCAATACATTGTGCTAGGGAGGCTCACACACTTATCTGTACACTTATTTATTTGCCAACTGTGTAAGCTGGAGAAATGATGAATACACACAAGTCCCAAGTACTTTAGTGCCAAATATCAACACCAACTGAACAACAATTTATAACCTGCCCTGCATTTGGTATAAATCAGAGACAGTCTGCTGTATATCAGTTAGTTTCTTTTCAATGCCCTATAGTCTATTAGTTTTCTTTCCCTTCAGAAAAAAGAAAAAGGAGACTCTAGGAATCTATTGGAAATTTATGACAGAAGAATAGATACCGATTTCTTGCATGAAAAGCTGGGAGCAGAATATAAATTTTCTCCTACATATGTAGTAGCTAGGGGCTTCGTTTTATATCAGAGAAAACTGTAGCAGTTTTGCCACCAAGCTCAACTGAAGTAGTATATAAGCCTTGTAAGTCTACCTTGCACCAGTGAAATCAGTGGGAGGTTTGATTTTTACTTTGGCGGCCCTTAACATGAGGTTTCCCCTTTGTTCAAACTTTCTAATACTGTTCATTTGTATAGGCATGACCTATCTAAAGATGAAAAATCATATAGCCTGTGCCCTAGATGTGTGAATCTCACTGCTGAGTGACTCTAGCATGCTTACGTGGCTTCATTTTTGGGAACTGGCTAAGTGCAGAGCAGGAAAAAGCCGTTGGATGATGTTTCATGGTGGCAATGTAGACACGCCCCCAGTGGCCATAATGATTTATGAATGTCGTGCTACGTCATACTATCCCTAGGACCCAACTGGAATTCAATATCTTTTCTTTAGAAGAAGACAGCGTCTCTGTCCGTCTCTTGTGAATTTGGGCAGGCACTGTGTTTACCTGAGCTAAAGAAAAGCTCCTTCCTTTTTTGATGAGTTTGCAGCCATCATTGCCAACGCCCAAATCTCAAGACCTACCTCCTGGCTGCTATTTTCTGGTCATGTAGTGGATAGGCTTTGTAGATTAAGACAATCTGCAGCACCATCCCTATACCATAGGCCTTCCCCCCCACCAACCCAAACACTACCCCCCACACATGACCCTGCCTTCCTAGAAAGACTGGAGCAGACTGATTTGCCCTCCTGACTCTTGTGTTTCTTTCCTCAAGAAGGTAAACATGGAGCCAGGAAAAAAAATACCCCAAATATTTATCCTGGCAGTGGGGTTATATCCTCTGGGATGGGTGAGCCAGGACTGATGCACTTTCCCCTCACCACTCACAGCATTAATGCACGGTAGTTACTGCGCATTTAGTTTAGTACTAGCTTAATGAAGTACTAATTAAACATGCAGTAACTACAGTTACTGCGCAGTAGCACCGGCGAGCAATTTTTTTTGGTAATGCTTACTGTGCAGTAGCCTAATAACACTGCACAATAGCTTATTAGTACAGTTTTAGACCACCATGGTACTGCAGTTTTATTAGGCTACTGCGCAGTAAGTGTCTTGTGTAGATGCTCCCATTAAGTGCCTGATGAGTTATAGACAACTCCCTGCTTGAAATCTCTTCTGTTTTGCTCAGTACAGTTGTCTGGGCATGCAGGAGGCTCAAATTGCTTTCCCCTCATTGCCATGTATATGTGGGCATGTGGCTAAAATAGCTTGTGGCATGTTGCCTATTTGGAAGATAAGGGTCCTTTTCACTCAAGTGTTAGCAGCCTATGTTGTTGCAGCTGAAGCGGCAGAGCAGATCTGCTTGTGGTTTGTGGCTCATGAAGCCATTACATCACCTGGCTGACAGCAGACTCTGATTCAACAAGCTCTTTCACTTTGCTCACACACCTGCTTTCTTTGGCCCTCTGCCCCCAGTGCCTTGAGCTGCTTCTGCATGAAGACACACCCAGAGATGGGGGGGCCCGATTCACACCTGTGAAAGGTGGGGCACCAGTCCTATGCACTCAATTCACCCAATAATTTCAAAGCAGGTATGGGGGTAAGGACATAAGATGTATTTCTGGCCCTCTGGATTCTCTGCATGGCTAGGAGCAACCCTACTCCTTTATGCCTTAGTTGTCTTATATATAATATAGTCATGATAAACACTGGGGGAGGGATTCTGCTTCTCCTCTGCCTCCTGCCACTTCCCTGCCAGGCAGCCAGGATAATTAAAAATGTGGGAGGCCAAGAGTAAGCCAAAGGGTATGTAGCTCAGCAACATAGATTCTGCTCTGTTACAGAGCCCTGAGTACTAGCTGAGACCCTTACTCTGTTAGACGGACACTTCTCCACTGCTAGTGGTAAGAGCACCATGCTGACATGTTGCAGAGATGCCTTCTTAAGTCCTCTCTTGTCAAGGGAAACCTAGGACCGAAGTCTCATGTTTTCTGGGAGAATGCCCTAACTACTGAACTGATTGAGATAAAGCATGGTAGGAAACCACCCTCCTCCACCTTCTAACATCCTTTAGTTCTGGGGTTTTGCCCAACTACACTTTCAGGACCGATATGCATGTATGCTTCTATGGTAGATGAACATACATGACCAGGCCTGACTGTAAGCATCCAGAACACAGCCGAAGCTGCATGTTCAGTTTACAGGAACAAGTTTACGTGTCCATGCTATACGAGTAATACAATCACAACCTCTATGTAAATGCTAAGAAGGCCATCTACATGGCCAGAAAACTGCCATTTTGGAGCATAACCTATATTAGAATTCCACACGCCATGATTCGTGTGTGTGAAAATGAATTAACTGATGCTTAAAAGTTTTCAACACTGCATGGCACATGGTGTTCATGATGTCCATTTATATTAAGACAAGTGAAGCACAAAGGGAAAGGATAACTTGCTCAGTGCTACATACCGACTTAACCATAGATCCAGTTCCCATCATCTGTTATTATACTAAACTGTATTTGTTCTTTGGTGCTAGCAGGAATGACAGGGACAAATATACCTGGTTACCCTGAGGGTATCTCATGGGAGTCAAAATCTGTACTTTGGCTGAATGTAGAGGAATGTAGAGGAACAAAAAGCCCAGAAAGCTCCTAAATGGTGGTAAACAACAATTTTCCATATCATAATAATGACCTTTTGCTTTTAGCAGGAAAATGACTACCATATTTGTTACTGACATCAGACATTTTAATATTGGAATATACATTTGCTATTGCATGCAGCCTATGGAAACCCACACTCATGTCACTTCTGGCAAAGTTTTATTTGAAATTACAATTAATTTACACCCATTTGTTTTCTGCCCCCTCCTCCCTCAGAAATCAGGCTTTCCTGTATTAGCATAATATTTGTTCAATATAAATTTTAGCTCATGAGCCACAATACAAACATCCTGCATCTGCTCTGTTTTTCTCCTTTTTGAAAAAGAAATGTCATGCTTGTGAAAAGACTTGAAAAGCCAGAAGCCAATTTTGCAGTAGGTGTCAGAGTTATGCAGTTTATTTAGAAGGATCATCTTGGAAAGCCAGAGTCATCACACCTTGGTGATTATGGTGAGACTACCATCACATACAGATGAGTGGCCACTTGTTGTTGTGGGTCTGTGCCAGATGCGATGTTGTGGGTTTGTGCCAGATGTTCCCCTACCTTGCAATGAGACCAACAATACCTTTGAACAGCTGTCAGCTTCTAGCCTCTACTGCCCTGCACTGAATTTGAACCGGTGACTTAGAGATGAAAGGCTCTATATTCCAGTGCATTGAAGTATTTAATGAACTGTTTTCAAAGTCTGACTACAGCTTTGAAATGTTTATGAAGGATTCTGAGCCAACAAGTGCTGAGTCGGTTTTTACTCCTGCGATGGAGTATAATGGGAGAAATCACATCAAATCAATGCAGTAACTACTACTGTTAAGTATGCTGTAACAGAGAGTCAGGCCCATCAACTTGAAGAAAGATTTTTAAAAAGAAACACATACCAATACAAGAAAAAAAGAACATGAAAGCCCATAAACTTATACTCATGCAGTGTTTTTTTTTTTTTTGTTATGCATGTTGGGTGAAAGTGTTGTATTAGAGCAAATCAACATACCCCCGTTGCAATCAGTGCAAGTGGGCTGATTTTTGCTTGCTGGGGATCTGATTGTGCACTTTATTTCATTACAAAAATAGGCTAAAACAACGTTCACTTATTCAAGACCAACAGAGCTGCATCAGTTTATACTCTAGTATTCAATGTCTGGTAATGGCTCCACAGGGTGGGAACAGTTCTTTATCTGTCTATGGCTTTGAAGGACCCCACTGAGGTCAGGTTGGCTGGCTAGCTCCATAACATGGTTATAAGTGACTAAATCTTGTTTGGGGATTCTGCAGTGACATTTGTGCCATTAGAGTTAGTGAAAATAGGCAAACTCATTTCAAACAAGGAATACAAATCTTTAATCGCTATGGACCTCCAATTATGTTATGAAAGTGTTTTATAAAAGGGCAACATTTTTTATACGTGCATCGTTATTAGATTATGTGACGTGCCAGTGGATTGCACTGGCACCTATACACGTGCCCAGTGCTTGCTCTGACATATTCCAATTAGAAGGTTTGGGAGCAGACTCAATTAATCAAATTAGCACACTCTGGCAGTCTCAGCGCCACGTGTATTCAGGACCTCTGCATTTCAAAGTAGTGATGGGGGCGTGATTTAATTAAAGCTCATTGAAGGATCTTTAGTTAAAGTGCCCCCACTGCCATTTTGAAGTGCAGGATACTAAATACACAAGACGCTGCAAGTGCTTTAACTGGAGCAGCTCCCAAAAGTTGCTCTAATTAAAGCGCCCCCAACCCTTGGACACATGTTAAGAAGACTATTTGTAACACCAGGCACTTGGAAGACTAAGAAAAACAATTATGTACTACAAATGGCTGTCCCTTGGTTTTTCTTCTCGACCTTTGTTGACCTGTGCAAAAATAGTGCAGTCCAAGTGCTAGATGGGTTTACAGTCTTAATACTCTGTTACACATATTTTTATGGGTGTCAATGATGTCATAAGAGGCGAGGCAAATGGAGAATATGCTAATTAATCCCTACAAGAAAATGAAGGAACCAGAATTGCAGAGCTGTTTGGTTGATAATACAATATCATAGAAGTAGTGAAGTTGGGTCGGAAGGGACCTTGTAGATCTTCAAGTCTGACCCCCCGGCTGGGCGGGAGGAAAAGACTGGACTTAAGTGAGTCCAGCCAGGTAGGCATCAAGCCTCTTCTTAAAGATCCCCAGGGTAGGGGCCAGCACCACTTCCCTAGGAAGTTGGTTCCAGCTCCTAGCCGCCCTGACCATGAAGTAGTTCTTGCGGATGTCTAATCTAAACCTACTCTCCAATAATTTGTGTCCATTGTCCCTTGTCATGCCAGGGGGCGCAAGGGGAAACAGTGTCTCCCCTAAACCCTTCTGGTCCCCCCTAGTGAGTTTATAGGCAGCCAGAGATGTGCAAACCTGGTAATCCCTGCTGCATGAATGACGCGTGCCCCTGGAGGACACAGCAAGCTCCCACAGGCAGTGGTGGCACTGTTGGTGGCAGGAGCGTGGTGGAGGCTAGGGAGGAGCTGCCGCTGGCAGCTGCAATGCTGTCAGTGGCAAGGTGCGGGGGGGGTGGCAAGTGCTGACCAGTGGTCGGTGATGGCCCACAGACACTGTCAGCAGCGTTGGCGGTAGCCAGTGGCAATAGTGTCGGTGGTGCCTTTTTGCAGGGGGTACACCGCCATGCTCAGGGTGTGCAAGTGCACCCACGTGTACCCCCATGCTTCACCAGTGCCCTGCTGGATGCCATGCAACTATGAGATACTGAGCAGTCTTCTGGAGAAGCACGCTCTCTGTGAAGCCATCCTTCAGACCAACTTCCTGGCTCTCCACAGCTAACCAGCCACATCCAAGTTGAACTCCATGAGCGGCTTTGGCTTCCTGAGTGCAATTGAACATACTGATTCCAGTCTTTAAGGCCCTACTTCAAAGCCTTAATGTCTTAAAGATTACTTCTTCCCCTGGGAACCACTAAAATTATACGAGGAACTGTTGGTGACAACTCTAAACACGCATGTTTCGGACTCTGAAATAAAGATGCATCTATCAGAGGGAAGTTTTTACCTGTGCAATGTATGTTGGACTACCAGCATGTGTATTCTTGCCTCACAAGTGATGTAAAAAAACAGCATGGTGGTCAAGCATTTGTTTTTTTCATCAAAAGGTTCTTCATGATTCCTGGGAAAGAAATCAGGAAGGGGTACTTTATGCTATCTAATGAAGACACTATGATACAATGCCAGGTACGTGCCATACAGAATGGTCCTGATTCCCCCTCACTTTACATGTTTTGCATTCATTTACACTAATATGAAGAGGTACATTTTGATGCTGATTTAGCAGCATTTAGATCCACACTGAGCAGGTATAACTGGCCAGTAAATCAGTAACTGATTAAAGAAAGTAGCAAAGGAGAAAGGATACCAGTTCCTCTTCCTTCTCCTAAGGAACTGAAAAATATTCTACTTTCAATGAAAGTGAAGGAGCTGCGAACATGTAGTGCCTGGCCCCAACTTGCATGCTGACTGAAGTTTACCCAAATCATTTTCATTTCAAAACCAAAGCTTAGGTTTGAACAAGACCTTTATATACAATGGATCTGTTTTTGAGTTATGATTCACCACCTTTGAACAACTCTGAACGGGGAAGGAGGCTTCAAAATGTCTTTAATTTGTGGGTACTCTCCTGGAAAAGACTTTTTAAACTCCCAGAAGAAAGGCAGAGGCCTTAGTGTAACTGATAATCAGGTTTTATTAAAAACGTAGGTCAGGGTATGACAAGTACATGGTGGCCAAGTCATTGCTATCCAAGTCAGGTCAGATCCTCAGCTGGTCTGAGAACCCACTTATAACTTTGGGGGTTTCAGTGGAGTTGCCCCAGTTTTCAACTACTAAAGATTTGATTTCCACGTGAGGATAGGGTCCAAAATGAAGACACGATGCTACCTTGCTGACCACTGTATTAGTCTATCTAGAATATGTAGCCTGTCATGGTAGACCTGCTGTTACCCGCTTCTTTATAATGAAGATAAGGCAGGTTAACTTTTTAATGTTGACTCACTAGTCATATTGCTGTGCAGTTTGGACCTGAGTAGTAGTATTGCCATCAACATATCTCCACCTGTCTATGGAGCTGGTTGATATCATTCTTAACAAGCATTTTAAAACTGTGATTTATTTTCCTATGTAGTCAGGATCTTCTGTGATTGTATGGTGCTTGCTGATAGTGTATTATTCTATGGCAATGCAAAATCAGTTATTAATAAATATCGTTCCATAATATTAAATAGTTTGGGCCTGTTATTCAGCTGAAAAAAATTGGCACAGGTTTTTTGAAGGCAGAGCCGGGTCCTCAGCTGGGCTAAATCAGCACAGATTTACACAAACCAAAGCTGCGGTCCAGCGGAGACACCAGCTGGCCCCCTGTGTCTACTTTAGACTCGACAGGTAAATTCAGTGCACATTGGTTCAAAGGGCGTGACTGGAAAACAAGAGATAATATATGCAGTTATTGTCAGACTTAGCGAGTCTCATAGCTATTTAAGCTTTGTTATGTTCAATCGGAAAAATATGGGATCACAGATAACCAGACCACCCTGGAAAAAAAAAAAGAAAAGAAAACCTTCATTTAAAACTGGACTTTGGAACTCCTACAAAGGGGAAAAAAAAGAATGGAAGACTTGTTTCTTTTCAACCACAATGCTGTTGTCTATGCCTGCTTGCTTCTTTCACACCATTGCATAATGTCTTTGGATTCTTATCACAATAGCCCCCTTGCTAAATGAATATTTTTATTGCAGTAGCCTTTGGAACTTTAACAAAGGAAGATGGGCAGATTCCCACCCACAACATTAAAGTTTTGCTATTCACTGACACCAAACCATGTTCTAATGTTTAAACAAACCCCAACGCTTGGGAAAATTTAGATTTGACCTCGGTGTGCATGTTAAACAGTTTACATTACAGCAAACTCTAGTTCTCCCTAATGTGTGCAGCACTTTGGAACGTAGTCAAAACGGAACAGTTTCAAAGCTGTATGATCTTCACCCGGGGGCCTAATTGAAGCGGCATGAAAAATATTTCTGTCTTTTTTTTTTCCTTATAAAACTGGATCTGAAGCTGGGTGCTCTCCAAAAAAGCTTCTGAGACTGACAAACATTTACCTCCCAGTCCTACAAGCCGAAAACTTCCATCATATAAATTCGGAGTAAAGGTCAGACAGAGGAAAAACATATTAGAAGAAGCAGGACAAGCCAAGTTTTAGTCTACTTGAAAAAACTGTTTCTAAAGTTCTCTTCCTTTCATATTGGTTGTTTGAAAGGGGATCTGAAGAAATATCCAAATCCCTATGTAAATGCAGATATTTTCAAACAGTAGGACACCTATAAGCATGCATATTTAACTGTATTCTGTTTTGGTGGGCAGGCCATGCTTAGAGAGGTTTTGCAGCACAAGTTTAAAAAATGCAGTTGGTGTTTGTTAGTTTAAAGTGCTCTTTAAAATGTGTTTGCTTCAATTCAAAATAGACATATTAAAAATAGATGCTAACTTTGTGATTGCCAGTGGCACAAGAAAGTGTATTTGTTTCCTGCCAATCGAAACATTTTTAGAATGGGTACGTATAGCCGTGTGTGTACGTATATGAATGTGGATGTATGTGTGTTTCTTGTGTGTGCGTGTGTATGTGGCTATCTCAGAAAGTAAACACAATTTTGAAATAAAACCACTTTTTTACTGGACCATATAGCCCAGTAAAGTATGGGTGCATTCAATGATGTCGCCATCAATGTTCCCAGCTGCTGTGTAGTTTCCCACTGATTGCACACAAATTGGTTTTATTTGGAAACTGCCATTACTTTCTGAAACACTTTTGTGTTTGTGTGTTGTGTGTCTACACCGCACATACACATACACATACACATACACATACACATACACATACTATCTATCTATCTATCTATCTATCCACACATACACATAGTGTGTGTGTATAGATTTATGTGGATTCTCCTTATGGGGGTATATGAACATAAATATAAATATAGTGTATGTGTGTGTGTGAATGCAGTGTAGACACACAACATACATACACACACCAAAGTATTTCAGAAAGTAATGGCAGTTTCCAAATACACATACACTGATTAATTAAATTGATTCAACTGAAATATATAAATGATCACATATTATTTTTAAAAGTAATTGTTTTGATTCAATTTATATGTTTCTATAATGTTTTATATAATATGCAATAATATGTAATCTATGATATCAAGCATAATACATACCATTTATATAATATACACCCAAGTATGAATATATCATTGGAATATTCTGAACGCTCTCATTTATGCCATTTTATAGATTCTATAAACGTTGGGGTTTCTATAGGTATAGTTTCTTGGTATAGTATAGTATAGTATACTCAATGTAATACAATGTTCATTCAGGTTATTCCTGATTTACATGAATGTAACAAAAAGAAGAGTCAAGCCCACTGTTTTATATTGTCAGGTATTGTTATTTTTCTTTAATCTGATTAACGGCATGGATGAGGACATTTAGACTTGCTGAGTAGTTCATAAAATTAAATCCTACCAAGATTATTGGATATGGTTGCATTATTTACTGTATATTATCTATTAAAATTCTAATCATGCACAAATATTAGCTTCAATGAGTTTCTACAAACCAATTGCAAATAAAATACATTTCCAGAAGCAAAGCCTCTGCCGGCAGAGGTCACGTATTCTGAACTATTCCAACCAAGGGTGCTGCCCCTAGTTTCAGTTTTAGATTGGATAGTATCGTCTAGGATACTGTCTGAGAAGAACAATATGTAGGGCCCAGAGGACTTATGAAATGCTCCCTAACACGAGGGTTAATAAAATGGTTTGTTGTAAACTGCAAGAGACCTCAAAAATTATCAATCTGATTTGTAGCATTTATTGCTAAACTTTCCATAGCTCACCCAGAATATTTATAGACAGACATTTCACAACTGCAGCTCCACAACATATTAAGTAGTTGCAGCTACTGTTACTACCAGAAATAAGGGTCAGAGATTTTGTTTCATGTTAAGGGATCCCGTGTCATGTGTAAATGTCTCAGCTAGAAGGCACATATGATACCTATAGCCATTAATTGAGTAGTCTGACCAGTCTATTCAGTATGTCAGATTCTAGGACTGATTACTTAGCATTTGCCAATCCAGATGTACTGTATTACTTTCAAGTAGACCCCCCGCCCCAGTATCTATGATATTCATCTTCTCTCACCTCCTAATAGAGGTTGAGGAAATGTACAGAATCATTAAAGCAATGTCAATTGCTGTATATTTCTGATCTTTCTGCTTGGCTTTGATGAATGCCATTATGAAGTCACTGTACATCTAGATGAGAATTAATGGAAAGAAGTCCTATACACTTTAATATGGATCAAACTAATAGGATTCTACATACATTGAATTGGTTACTATAGAGATTATGCTCAGTATTTATATTATTTAAAGCTTTCCTCATTATGGATATTTATTTAACCATTTGACTTATAGAAGGAAAAGGATAACTCAAAACAAATCGTTTATTCAATGACTTGTGCCTTTTTTCCTGGACTGGTAAAGCATATAAGCTATTTGATGACCACAGCTTTATTGTGTATGATCAAATCCTATATACAAGATAATCAAACCATACATAGAGAATAATTTCTGTTCCTTGATCGGGCCCAGAATACCAGAAAAAGTTAAGCACATGACGATGGGATTGTTCATAGAGTTAAAGTTACAAACATGCCTAAGTGTTCACTGGATCAGGGCCTCAATGAGCCGAGTATTTATAATCAGGCCTCTGAAATGAAGGCTACATAACCAGACAAATTTGCAATTGACTTTCCCCATTGAACATTACTGTCATTGAATTCATAATTCTCATGGCAGGGTACAAAGAATGTGTAACTCTGGATTACCATAATTTATTAAAAGGGCAAAACGCATGTACTAAATGCAAAAACTCAGAGGATCAAGAAATATCAGGCACTGCAATTTTTCTATGAAGAAAATCAGAAATTGAAAGAAAAAATGTGAAAGCTATTTTAAAATGTTTACTTTTTTTTCTCTGGCTATTTCAAGTATAGTAGCTCATACAAAACAAAATGTCACTCATAACCATTATCATACAATGCAATTATTGTTAATGCTACATAATATTTAAAGGGAACACTATAAGACGTTTCTGTCAGTTGGCAAACGTCAAATATTTACCAAAGTATTTATTGGGATTTTGAAATTTAAAAAACTCAAACAACTGAGTTTTGTGCCCAATAAAAAAAATATCAAGCTTTTGTTTTTGTTTTGGAAATTATATTTATTTCATAGATTTCATAGACATTGGGGCTGGAAGGGACCTCGGGAGATCATCGGGTCCAGCCCCCCTCCCAAAGGGCAGGAAGTCAGCTGGGGTCATAGGATCCCAGCAAGATAAGCATCTAATTTGCTCTTGAAGGTGTTCAGTGTGGGTGATTCAGCCACCTCTGATGACAGGCTGTTCCAGACCTTGGGAGCTCAGACAGTAAAGAAATTCTTTCTTATGTCCAGCCTGAAATGGTCTCGCAGTAGTTTATGACCATTCGACCTTGTCATCCCTTGGGGTCCTCTGGTGAACAAACGTTCCCCTAGATCCTGGTGAGCACCCCGATAAACTTATAGGTGGCCACCAGATCACCCCTGAGCCTGCGCTTTTTCAGGCTAAAGAGCCCCATGGCTCTCAGCCT
>NW_017728931.1:136500632-136518604 GCF_001723895.1 Crocodylus porosus | reverse complement strand
GGGAGGTCCCGGAGTCCTCCTTTGTCCTGGAGGGAGACCGTGGTCTACCCTCTGGCTCCCGGGGGAGAAGGGCCTGGCAGTAGGAGTCGATCTTCTGCTCACAGTCCCTGATGGCACGCAGTCTCTGGACTGTGGTCTGGAGCTTTAATTATTTCCCTTCTTTTTTTTTTACAAATTCAAAATATCAGTGACTATTATGGTCAAAAATAAACAGAAGACACTTTCTACTTGATTCCAAATATACACATTATTTTTTTAAAACTCTCCAAGAAGCAGCTCAGTAGAGAGTTGAAACTAATTTTTTCTAATGATAAAAAGAGTTTTAACATCAGGATAGAATCTTGTCCTTAAGTTCAAGAATTGTGTTTGTCTTGATCTTGAATCTTTCACAGCCTACCTACATTTTCCCATGATTCAGGCTCTAGGTCACTGTTATTAAATAGCTGCTGTCCTTCTCACACCTACATAGTCTCTTTTGAGAGTTGCCCTTATTTACTGTACAGGGTTTCAGTGCTGCAAGCAATAAAGCAAATTATATGGGAGCAATCATTTCTCATTATAAATGCAGTCCACTGAGCCAGGGAATTTACTGATGAGATCAGTATTAGCTATGATTATTTTTTTTTTAGAGATGTTGGCCCAAGCTAAATGATTCTCAGTTTATTGTTTTTCATGCTCTGGGACTTGTTATCATATATAAATAGTTTCTGAAGGAGGGCTTGTATCATACATGTGGTCATTACTTGATGATAAAGAAAACACTAGATAGCAGAACAAAATACACTGTGTGTGCGAAGAGCAATCCGCAGAAGAAAAATAAAATTTCCTTGGCCTTTAAAATAAATCTTAACCATTTCAGCACTCGGTCAATTAAGTGAACCCTTGAGCTGTATTGTAAATGATGACTATATCCAAAAATAGGTAACCAAGCTCATCCTTGATTAATCAGTTCCATTGAATTTGGTTAACTATAGCCAATGAAGGCTATTTGTTCCTCTCATTACAGGACTAGCACTGTGCAAACTTGCTATCAAAAGAGAGTGCCCTGCCTTCAAAAGTTTGCAATTAATGTATAAAGCAACTGGTAACAGGTGGAGACAGCCAAGTAGGTAGGGAAATCACAAGGAAACAATTAGATATCATTGATCATTGTGATTGGCAGTGATTTCATCACATCATAGGCCTAACCATTCTGTTCTGTTCAGCCGTTTACTGTGGAAGGGAAACCGTTATCAGCTTTTCCATTAGTTTGTTACTCAAGATCAAGTATCTTGTCTACATGTGGATTTGAGGCAAAGTTCCCAGAAAGTCTTCATCCCACAGCAGCAATATTGATGCAAAGGAGATAAAGATAGTTTCTAAACACCTCATGATCGCTGCTCCTGTTTTAATCATGAAAATGCGTGAAACTCACACCCGATATGTTGGTCAGATGAGCAGAATTTCAGTAAAACAAATGGTTATTTGCAAATCAGTCACATAAATGAGAAGGGCCAGCAACATTTTATGACACAAGAGAGTAATAATGGGCAAGAGGAGTGAGAAACTGCAAAAATATGGTGAAATGTTGAGGTTGCCTAACATTTTCATATTAAGAGACCACTTAGAGCACTTTGTAAGGACTACTATTGTGTTCCCATGTCTCCATTCAAGCCCCATCTTTGCTTGCAAAATGTTTTACTTGGCAGCTTATAGGCTACTGAGCCATATTCTGAGAAGTAATACACACTTCATTCATTAATTTCAAATTATATATGCCCTGGAAGATATCCTTTATTTAGATTTGCTTGACTAGGTAGTGCTTATACAGCATGGACCCGTTCAGCCCTGGCAGAAGTGCTAGTCCTATTGGCACTTCCGACTTTTTAGAATACTTTCTACATTATTCTTTTTTCCATTTAATTTCAGAGGCATTTTCTTGCCTTTTATTCTTCACATTGTGTCCAGTTCACTATAATGCCTACAGGTTTTCCATCTTGTAACTCTTCTTTGGCAAGGCAGTATAGGCGAGAAAAGAGTTTCCATGATATCAGTGCAATATAGATTTAAGAGGCTGTAAAGATGAATGATTAGATCCCACATATCCATCTTCTTCCTTTGGTCAGCATGCATATATTATTTTGTACTCTAATGTTGCATCACGTATAGATTCATAAAAAAAAAAAGGGGGCTGGAAGAGGCTGCAGGAGTTTGCCTGTTCCAGTGGTACAAGGCAGGAAATCCTTCTCTATTTCCACTGTTCCTGATTTTACGATTTCCTGACCTTCCAGTGAAAAAGAATCTATCTAATGTTCCTTAGAAGCAGGGCAGAAAACAACACCGCACTCTACCATGCATTGGCCAGTTGTGAGAGTAGTGTTTTGTGCACCCTTCTTGCCTAGTCTTGTACACAACACTTCTCTCTTTTTTTCTTCATCCGTAACTACAACTCATAGTTTGTACATCAAAGGGTTTTTTTCCAAATCCACATTGGCCCTCACCAGCTCATCAGTGGCACTGGATAACAAGAGAAAAACCTCTTGGCATGTACAAATACTCATAGGATCATAGGAAAGTAGGGCTGGAAGGGATCTCATGAGGTTATCTAATTCAGGCCCCAGCTCTAGACAGGCTCATCCCTGACTAAGCCATCCTAGCCAACTGTCTGTCTAACCTGCTGTTGAAAACTTCCAAGGATAGAGAGCCCACAATTTCTCTGTGTAGCCTGTTCCAATGCTTGATCACCCCTGGAATCAGAAAATTCCTCCTATTCTCCAACCAAAGTTTCCTCTGCTGCATTTTGAAGCCATTGCTCCTAGTCCTGTCCCCTATCATCAAGGAGAAAAGCCTATCTCCATTCTCTCTGTAATTGCCCCTCAGGTATTTCAAGATGTTATCAAATCCCCTCTCAGGCTTCTCTTGTCCAGACTAAATAACCCTAACTCTTTCAGCCTTTCCTCATAAGTCATGTCTCCAAAGCTCCTAATCATATTGCTTTGTGCTGACATCTTTCCAAACTGCTGTCCACATCCTTCTTCAAGCACGGGGCCCAAACCTGGTCACAGTACTCCAGATGAGGCCTCACCAGTGCTGAATAGATTTGGCTCATATTCAGCTTATGGTCTCCTGTAACCCCCAGCCCATTCTCTGCAGTACTGCAGCATAGCCAGCTCAGCTTAGGAGTTCCCCAGTGTGTATTTGTGGATAAAATTATTCTGTTCCAAATGCAGGACTGAATGTGCCATTGTTGAATCTCACCTGATTGACTGCAGACCATTTTTCCAGTCTACCCAGGTAAATCTGGGTCCCAGCCCTACCCTCCAAAATATCTGCAACTCAACCCAACTTAATGTCATCCAAAAATTTCCTAACTCAATCTCTCTCAATCCCATTGTCCAAATCATTAATTAACATATTAAAAAATACAGACCCATGACAGACCACAGCGGGATCCCACCTGATGTATCCTTCCAACTAGACATTAAGCCACTGATGGCTACTCAATGGGTGTATCTATATATGCACTATGTGTGGCTAGTAGACTAATTAGCTGTGCAGTAAAGCCTTACTATCTACACAGGTGGCACTATTCGGCTGCAGTAAAGTAGTTAACTCTGCCATAAGATAGTACTGTTGGGGACAAGTACTATCTTATGACAGAATAATTTACTGTAATTAAATGCACATGTAGACACTTACCTTAGGGGTAAATTGCACCCAGTCATTCCAGCCAGATTCTTATCTGCCACCTAGCCACACAGCTTACTGCTTTTCTTGGGTGGAGCCTGCTTTCCCGGGGTGCTGCCAGGCTGCGTGCAGGGCTTCCTGCAGAGCCCCTGAACTTCACAGAGCCCGATGCTTTGCTTCAAGGCTGTAGGGCAGCAAACTAAAACTTGGAGGAGGAGTTTTAGTTTGCTGCACCCCAAGTTATTTAAAGCGCATTATGCTGCCCAGTTTCCTACAGTGGCTGGAATTACTGTGCAATATGCCTCTGAGGCATACAAACACTGACACTATTAAAGCTGTGCAAAAGCATTTAGCCCCCTTTAAAGTGTTGTGCATATGCACCCCTTGTTTCGTCTACATACGGCCTCAGGGTACTTAGGGCTAAATCTTATTTCACATTTATGCATAAGTACCCCCGCACTGTAATTTTTGCTTGTTATACATAGGTTGGATACATTTAGTTGGCTTGCCCTGTGCTTCTCTTCTCAGTATACTCAGAAAGCTGCATTCTGGCTATGTAGGTGTTGAAGTGCAATAGAATAACCTGTATTGCATGCATGTAACACTGGGTAAGTCCCCAAACTTTAGCTGGAGAAAAAACAACAAGTGTGTATTTCATTCCAGTACAGGAGGAAAAGAGGCCTTATACCTCTTAGCCCAAAAACCTAGTAGTTAGGGAACTTGCCCAAAGAGCTGGAGATCTGGCTGTGGTCCCCCCCGCACCCACAAGGGACTTGAAAGAACTCTTATCATGAACTCATGGACTAGGCATTGCTCATAAAATGGCCAAGCCCTTCTCTTGAAGCTGATCTACTGGACAGCTAGGAGAAGAAGATATGTGGGGCTAAATGGATCAGTGAAAACCAGAATGGCTCAGTGTGGTGGCTGTTGATCTGGAAGGCTTGGGGTTTGGGTTCTTGTTCCAGTTCTGCCCCCAAAGAACAGAAACTATCCTATAGTTTTATACATAATAGAAACTAAATTCAAGTCACTGAAAAGCCATGGTGGGTGGGTGGGTAGAACTTGTGTCTTAGTCCATAGGCCTCCCTTCTTCTTGTTTTTGTGCTAACAAGTATGCACATATCTGTGTGATCTTATTCTTTCACAGCTGGAACTAGAATCCAAACTGTACATAAGGCCAAAAATTGCACTTGGGCAGCTATTATGGGCCACTTAAGTACATGAAGATGAAATAGGATTTAACCCTTAGTGTATGTCTATCAAGTACAAGCAGAACTATGCAGATATCCCACGCTAGCTCTGTGTATCTTAGTGTACCCAGGACCACTTTAGCCATGTTAATGTGGAACTGCACCCAAACTAATAGACTGTGCACCAAAGCAGCTATGCTGCTTCTGACTCTAAACTTAGTGTGCACAATTGGTTTGTGGTATTTCAGCACAGTTCTGCCTTGTACTCTACAGACATATCTTGTGGTATTTCACCACCTCACTGTTAACAGTTTAACTTCCTTTCTGTAGAATAGGGATAACACTATCTCACAAGGCTGTTGCATATGTAAATATGTGTGTCATGGTAAAGAATGCATTATGAGGATGCAAAAACAGAGAGAGGGGGGCAGGGATGGGAGAGAGGGAGAAAGAGAGAAAAGAAAGGAGGGATGTGAGTAAGATATTTTTGTCCAAAATAATTGCAATGGAGACAATTCCAATTCATATTTAGTAATGTCCAAAAAAGCCAAAGAAACAGTTCTAGGGATACAGCGTTAGCATATTTGGCATACTTTATGGAGTACAAGGAAGAGCTCTGCTGTTAATTAGTGGCAGATGGGTCATTTTCCTTTTGAGGTTATCCCCTAAAAAAAAAATAAAGATCTTGTTCAAAATAAGTGTCTAAATCAAACCTAGTAACTGCGTTACTTATCTGCCTGGAAGACTGGGAAGGGTTTTCAAACTTGAGCATAAATATTTTCTTTGAGTGTCAGCAAGGAATCCTTTCAAACTTCATCTGGCCTATTAACTTATGAATTCGTATTCATTATTGGAGGCAGGGAGCCTAATTCTCATTTTGCTGACAGTCGAGCTTCTACCAGTGTAAGAGCAGCATGCACTCAGATCCACCTTTTCTTCTGATATGCAAACTACAAAATGGGCCAAATATTTTGCCAGGGTAAATCAGTACTGTGCTCACCAGTTTATATCAGGAAATAATTTGACATTATACAAGTACAGATTCTGATCTAGGAGGGCTTTTAAAACTTGCATATCTTTTAAAAACCTGGTAAATGGTGTAGTCTCACGAGATATGCTGTCTACCCAGACTAGTCTGAAGGTTGGGGCACTCCCCGGGAAGTGAGAGGATATAGGTTTAAATGCTCTCCGGCTAAAGAAATCTGGAACCCAGATCTTCCATTTCCTGGCCGAGTGTTATAACCGTTAGGGCATTATTTAAAAGAGATACAGCAGTATATGCGCCCACATCCGTGTCTTTCTGAGTGACAGTGACTGAGGCTGCTGTGCTTGTTAATGGACTCAATGCTAGTGGTGTGAAACAAAGCATGGTCAGGACATACTTACTGAATGAAGACCCCTTGGGGAATGTAAGTAGTGTTTAGGTGCTGCTCTACTTTGCATTTGGGTTGCAGTGGGGTTGAGTAGCGCTGAGCAAAATTTTGTTGGCTGTTTTGTTTCAACACTCTTTCAACTCACTTTGAGGTCAAGACAGCAAAATTGAAGTGAAACAAAGGCCATTGAAATAGCCTTGAAACAAAATGAGGCTAACCGAAACATTTTGAAAGTTGAAACATTTCGACCATAGTGCTGGGGATGGGAAGTCACTCCAGCTGGGCTGACTTCCCATCCCTGGCACAAGATCTAACAGGAGATGGAGCATCAGACCAGCTGGGCTGACTTCTCATGTGCCATGCTAGATCATGCCGGGGGTGGGAGTCAGTCCAGCTAGCAGCTGTCTAGCAGCTGTCTAGCAGCCAGAGTGTCTCCATGGAGGACCAAGCTGCTGTGTCTTCTGATGCATGCTCTTGTCATGTGCCTTATTGTCTTGCCTCTCACCTTGCTTTTCACAAATTTCAAGAACACAACCCACTTCTGGCTATTACCATCAACCATTGCCTTTTTTGCTCCCCATGCACTGGTGCAGAAGAATAGCCCTGTATGTTTCCAATGGGCTGGTTTTTACAGAGTTAGTTGCAACCTGTGCTTATCTTTCATATTCTGTCCCTTCCTCAGACAGGAGAACAAAGCCTAGGCCTTCCAAGGCTTCTTGCCAGTACCACTAGGAGTGAAGCAGGAAAGAGGGAAGTTGATTCAACTTTTCATTAATTTGGTGTAAATTGGAATAAATTCATTGAGTTCAGTTCAGTAGCTTGCCCTCAACAGAGTTACTCCAGACTTTCATGAGTATAACCATCAGCAGAATCCATTGGAGAGAATAGGAACAGTAACAGTAGAAAGTTAATGAGCTAATGGAATATGTATTTAATAGAGAAAAACTAACATTCTTTCCAGGAAACATACACAAGAATAATGGGCTAGATATTAACTTATGAAATGTTGCCCACAGTAAGTTACTGTTGCATATCTTTCCACTATAGACGAAATGAATTGGAGGCTTTGACTTAACATAATGAAAATATTCTGTATTCTTCTCAGTTCATAAGCTTCATTGAGACTTTATATTCATGTTTTATTATATATTAGACGGGAGAGAAATCTACTTGGTTTTCTCCTTTTATACACGAACATGTATTTCTATCACAGGCCTGTGAAACAGGGAATTGTAAATGTTTGGTGCCCAGAGCCAGAAATTACTATTGGCTTCAGGTCTTCAGTATCAACATCAGTCATGAAAGTTAGCAACAGCTATTTCAGTGGGGTGTGGAGGAAGAGGTTAAAACATCTCTGTGTTAAGATGATATTTCATCTCTTTTGGCTATTCAGGTATGCATGAAAAAGACAACAACAACAAAAAAAGAGAGAGAGAGAGAAGTAAGGGTTGGTTTTAAATGTCCACACCTAAATAATTCATATTCTGAAGATTATATATATATATATATATGAGTTGGCAGATGCATAAAGATATGGGACCAAATTCCCTTGGTCTTACAAATACAAAAACATCCCACTGCTTATTTACTGAGGAAATATATAATTTCCTTCTCATACAGCATGTCTACATGTGATATCAATGCTCCCAGGTGCAGCGTTTACATCTGCATCCAGAACCAGAGCATGTTGAGCCAGGGCAGCACAGCCCCTGCTGGTAGGGGACCCTGGGGGTCAGCCTGCAAACTCAGGGCTGCTTTGCCCCATCTCGACATACATGTAGGGGCTCACTGGGGCATTAGAGTGCTACAGTGTAGAACTAACCAGCAGGCACCCCCTGCATTGCATCACCCTTTGTGGCCTAGTAGTCCATCAGCATCTACATGTGCATTGCACTGTGTATAACTGCTCCATTGTAGGATAATACTTGTGTCAGGCAGTACTATCCTACAATGAAGTGAATTAATTTACTGTGGCCTTATAGTGCCTCACCTGTAGATGGTGACACTTTACTGCAGAGCTAATGAGTCAGCTCCCAGTAGTACATCATGCACCCAGAGAAAAATAGGTTTGAAAATTTTTTACCATTTTAGCATGAAACAGGATAGTTAGCCTGTTTTTTGTCTCGTATAATACGAGGAAGAAACAGGGCTGTGTTGTGCCATAGGGCATTTATATGCATACGTTTTCATCCTGCGATGTACCAGATAGCCTCTGCTTCAGAGAAAACTTGATTAATCAAGTCTACTCTGCACATGAGCTGATGTGAGCTGCACTGTACCACATGCAGTTGTATAAGTGGAGGAATGTGCATCAGCGCACAGAAAATGGTGGCGATGTGCGTTTGAAGTATTTTGCCACTTATACAATTTCAGGTGCTGCAGTGCTGGGTGCTTTTCAAACGTTTAAAGCTGTGTCTATGTCTGAATTGTTTAATCTTCCCAAATCACTCCGCATCGATTTGGAGGGCTCCGATTTGATTCAGAGAGATTAAAGGGTCTCCTGATTCAATTCGGATTCAGAGATTTGGCCACTGAATTGGGCTGAATCTCTACCAAACTGAACCAGGGACCACAGCTTCGCACATCCCTATTGGCTAGGTCAATCTAAATGTAAGGCTGGTATGTACCCTCAAACTCCAAGAATGAGGAGACAAACAGATGAGGCAGACTCTCCAGCTGCTTGTACATGCCATGGGGGTTTAATTCAGTTTAGTTCTCCCTGAGTTGAAAGGATGAATTTTTCAAATCCCTGCTTCAATTTAGGGAAAATTAAACTGAACTAAACACCTGTGGTGTGTACACAAGGGTGGGGGCCCGATCCTTACCTGCCTCTTGGGTGGGGGGGGGGTAAGCTGCCAGTAGGCTAAGCAGTCTTTGACATGCATGGGGGCCCCCCAGGCAGCACCCGCCTGCTGGCACCTGGCCAAAGGGGTCATGTGGGATGTCACAGCCATGGAGGAAAGCACTGGCTCCCCCGCAGCTGTGGAGGGAAGCACCATGCTCTGGGGAGGGAAAAAAAAAGATCAGGCTCACCGCTTTTTTTTTCTTCTCCAATGAAGCCTGCCTGCACGTGCTGCCGCTGGGTCCCACAGCCCCTAAGCTATGTGGGTGCCCACCAAGCCCTGAGCACATCAGCTTCCAGTGCCCTGTGCATTGTTGTACTTTTCTTAAATGGCAAACTAAAACATATCAGAGGTGTTTTATCTTGCTACATACCAAAGTCATTTAAAGCAGAATATGCCACTGAGCATGCAAACAGCTACACCTTTTAAGTGGACTATGTCGCTGAATGTGCAAACAGCACCACCATTAAAGGGGTGCAAAATGGCATTTAAGCCACTTTAAAGGCCAATTTTGTGGCACGTACAAAGGCCCTCCCTAACCGGCTGCACCCCACCCTCACTGCCTCACCCCACTGTAATAAAATTAGTCTTTGAAATGGGTTGCTGCTCAATTTTAAAAAATGAAGGAGGGGCTGCTTGAGTCTAATGAGGATGTCTTGAGTCTGAAAAGATAGAGAACATGTCTTATATGGTTTATAAGACATAACTGTACCCTGCATTTTGCCTGACTTCAGACTAACAAAGGTAACTACCCGTCTTTGCAATAAGAGAAGTTAGCATTATTTGTATTTAAAGTTGTGTCATGGGACTTTGTTTACAGCTTTGCATAACTTGGTTCAGTGAGTGTTTCACAGGGGGCACAAATTTCTATTTCTATACCAGCAACATACAATGAGACTTTGACACAGCCTTGCTTCAGTTACTGAGTGTTTCAGTTATGTCCCAATGCTGACTTTGACAGCTGGCTGCTATAGTTGCACAAAATTCCTCTGAGACTAAAACCCCATGCACTCGGTCAGGCTCACAAGGGTTTGGGTGAATCTGTGTTCAGTTACAGGTCTCCTAGGTTCAGAGTGCCTGAGATTTGCTGTTTGAATGATTTTCGCTGTGATTACCTTATTCCCTCCTTTCCACAAACATAGGCCAAATTCTGAGTTGTTTCACAGGGTCCCCCCCATGCTACACATCATTTTCTTGTCCCTTCTCTGAAAGGAGACATAGCCTCCATTGGGGGTTTCCTGCCTATCTTGAGGGTTGCATTGATACAGACCTCTTCATAGTTGTAATTGGTGTATTTCTCCAGTCTGATTTTTCTCTCCTTTCAAAATCCTTCTCCTGCCATTTCCACCTTCCAGCCTCAATATTCTTTTCATTTCCTCCTCTTAGAAATAAATATTTCTGTGACTTCTCTCTGCCTTCCCAATATGCTTAGAATGTCCTTTCAAAATCTATCAGATCACATCCCTAATTAAAATCACTCCTAAAAATGTGTTTCATCACCTACCCAAGAATATGCGTATATTCATTAAAAAGCAACAGATATATCAAAAGGACCAATGCATATATATCTGTAGCCTTGAAATGATCCAAGTTCATCACTTGGACTTTCAGCTTTTCAAAGCAGAGACCTGCCTCTTACATGTTCGCTGTGAAAGGCCCTGTACATTTCTGGATGCCCTAAATCTAATCTAATGTAATTAAATTACATTAGATAATATGCATAGCAAATTTGCATGTTTTGATAATGAAAAAGAAATTAGAACTGAGTATGGGTGTAGGTTGTAGCTGTGTTGGTCTCAAGACATAGGCAGACAAGGTTCTTTAGGTGAATATATCTTTTATTAGACCAACTTAATTAGTTGGGGGAAAAATTATAGCAAGCTTTTGGGTTAAAAACCCTTTGTCAGGTTGAGGAAGTCTGTGCAGTTGGTGTGTATTCTCCCTGGATGGAATGCACAGTAAAGAAGCTAGAGGCTGGGCTGGCAGTCAGTGAAGGTGTAAATTGAGAAGTCAGAAGGTGCGAGACAGGCTAGGTTGGGTGGGGAGAAGGGAGATGAATGTAGTAGTTAAATAGTGGAGAGGTACCTGGGGAGTCAGATGTCAGGCAGGTTATAATGTATCATAAATCTAATGTCTCTATGTAGTCCATGATTTTTAGTATCCAGGAGGTTGATGAAGTGAAGTTCATAGGCTTGTCCCTGAGAAGTGTTTTGTAAGTTTCCTTTGAGGATTAGAACCGAGAGACTGGAGTTTAACCCGAAAGCTTGCTATACATTTCCCCCCAACTATTTAAGTTATTCTAACAAACGATATCATATTCACCCAAAGAATTGTGTCTGCCTAGAACTGAGCAAAACATTTTAGAAAAATAATTCACACACCAAAAAAAAATCTAGTTTTACTTTGACCCAAATTGTTTTCATATTTCATAGTTGAAAAAAGAGAAATGAGAAAAGTCAAAATGTTTCTTTTTGATGTTCTTACATAAAAGTTGAAGTTATGAGACAATGTCTTTTTTTAAAATAATAAAACAGAACCCTGGGCACATCCACTTCACGGTCAGGGCGGCTAGGATCTGGAACCAGCTTCCAAGAGAAGTGGTGCAGGCTCCTACCCTGGGGTGTTTAAGAGGAGGTTAGATGAACATCTTGCTGGGGTCATTTGACCCCAGTATTCTTTCCTGCCATGGCAGAGGGTCGGACTAGATGGTCTGCTCAGGTCCCTTCCGACCCTAGAAACTATGAAACTATAACGGGTTTTTTTGTTTGTTTTTTGATCAGGTTTTTTTTTGGTTTAACCTCAACATTTTGTTACAGAGAAACCCTTTTTCTTTTCTTTCCTTTTCTTCTTTTCATTTTTAAAATTCTGTGTACTCCCCTTGTACTGAGAAGCGTAATTTGCAGAGCATCTCCATGTTGGGAAGGTCAACGAGACTTTCTGGAATGTGTTCTGTGGGTAAATGGTGGTGGCTGGCACTGATGTGGGGTGTCCCCAAGGGGTTCTGACAACAGAGTTTAGAGGGAATGTTCTCTGAGAACAGGGATGGGGGCTGGTGGGCTGAAACAGACTTTCCTATTGAAACAATGACTGATCAGGGCTCTGTGAGGTCTGGGTCCTGCTGGTAAAGAGGTGCATGTCCTGTTCTAAGAGAAAGAAATGCATGTCCTAATCTAAGAGCTAAGAGGAAGAAGTGACACAAGTGCAATGGATCCATTCAGAGGCCCTGGAGAAGGCAGATTCAATCTTCTGCTCACCAGACTCCCTAGACTCAAAGCATAAGAGGTACCAGGGACACTGAAGCTGGTTAACACTTATTTGCTACCAGGGAGTGATATAATATATATGCATATATTTAGATTTTTTACATTTTCTTTTTAAGGTTCTAATGTATGGTGTTCATTTGTTATTGTTTTTATTATTATAGTAAAAAGATACATTAGTCATCTTTCATTTATTATTATTCACTAAGGAAAATTTGGTGCCGGATATATCATACTAGAGGCTGCTGCTTTTGCTTATATATATATAAACAGGATTATTTTGTCATTGCATAGCTCTTTACACATTGAGATACAACTAAAACATTTAACCTAAGGTTGAATCAAATCCATGACAGTAAACTATTTTTTTGCATCACGCTTACCCCAAACCAAAACCTGACTCAGAAGTAGGTAGAATTTAGAAGAAACATTTAAGCTTTGCTTTGTGGGCTGAAATTTTCCAAGTCAGCTAAAAAGATTTAGAAGCACCAGGAGTAATGCAAGCTGTGGGGTTACCTCCCTTAGGCTCATTAAGGGTGCCCTATTTGGTACACACAGGAAAACGTGGTAAAAGACCACAAAGAAACTGTTAGCCCCATCTGTTATTACTGGGGCTCGTTAAGGGTGGTGTCACACACTCACTTCCAACAGTCACAAATCTTTGGACTGTAGTGACCTAATAATGTTAGAATGTGTTAAGAAATAACCCTCACCTGAAAGGGAACACCTTTGCAATGTCATGTGGGCACTTAACACATGCTAAAATTTCTTAAATGTGTATCTGCTCACATTTTAACTGCACTTAGTAAGGGTTCCGTTTGAACATGCAACACCCTTAGAAATCCCAGATTTAGAGTTTAATTATACAGTTTTATCGTTCTCATAACACAGATTTCAATATGTGTTAAGGGCCATATTGAGGTTTACATGGTATCCATACGTGGAATCTGCTGCATAGGCGACTGGTGCCTTCCGAGTCTTGGGAGGCACCAGATCTCCAATGAGGGGTTTAATTGTATATTCCCTTACACTTTCTCCAGTAAAACATAATACCATGCATCACCATGATGCATGCATATATATATCGAAATACTGCATTTCATGTATTAGACCAAAAACTTGGTGCTTGGTGGTGTTGTAACTGTACAATTAAAACACCATATTAACAGACTACCACTGCAAATATTATGTATCTGGTATAATGCAAAAGTACCTCATAATCCCAATCTAAATAAATAATAATTTTTTTCTCTCTCTTTTCTTATGTACTCTGCTTCAGACTCACCACACTGTGAATGTGTTAAATTAAAAAAAAGAGAGAAAGAGAATAAGTATATATTTTCAAAGCCAAAAAGGGGCCATTTAATGCTGCAAAAGAGAGAATAAATTGCTGATCTTTTTTTTTTCTTTACAAATGGCTGGGAGTGTTATAATGTATTTGATATTTTTTTTTCCAGAGGTAATCTTAGATGTGGAGTGAATGAAGTGAAGTCTGTTATCAATCCATAACATCTGCTGCAGTGTCAAGTGATGAAATGGGTGACTCCAGAGCCCAAGACAGCTGGGATGGCTTTCTTAATGCAGTAGGGTATTGTGCAAACAAACAGGCACTGATACGGTCTATGGTTGTCACAATTATTCAGGCTGGTGATACATCTTCCTGTATTAGCTGCTTGAGAAGCCCTATTTCTTTTAAAAGTAAACTACTGTATAACAATCACCCATTCTGGTCTATAACTCAGACGAGTGAAAACATAATAAAACATGGGAAATAAAAATAAATATAAATTAAAATGTGTCACTGGAGCAATAAAGCATAAAATAAATATATGCAAGTTAAAAAATACTACTTACAGAATACAGCAAAGGAATAATGTATACCCTTGTTGCTGACCCTATACCACCAAGAGTATTCTGAATTTCTGCAGTGCCTCCCAATTACCAGGTTATATTGTGTATTGTGACCAGAAGTTGGAGACCAAGGGAGTAAGAAATAGAAAAAAAAAATAGCACCAGGGTTATTAGTGATATTACTTAGATTAGATTAGGTAAGGGAACAAATTAAAATATAAGGAAAGAAAAAGGAAAGTATAGATTTAGAGTAAAAAATGGGCATTTCTACATGTGCAATTAATGCAAATGAATAAACTCCAGCAGAGTTTGAGCCAGAGAAAACTAATCCAAACTGTCTACACATGCATTTAAGTGCAGTAATTTACTCTATGATTGGATAGTACTTGTGTCTGATGGGACCACCTGATAGCACAGTAAATTAGTCTATACTGGTCTAATAGCATAATTTGCATGCACATGTATATGGTGATGCTTTACTTGCAGCAAATTAGTCTGCTGCACAGTAAAGCGCATGTGTAGACACTCCCAATATAAATAACCTTGGACTTAAGATCTAAGGAGCATTTTCTACCTCAAAATGCATGATAAATATTAAATGATTAATCCTCCCAACAGCCATAACAGGTTGATATGACTATTAGGTAAGACTTGGACCTCACCATTGTTTTGAGGAAGATATAAAAAATAACAGTTCAGGGGTGGCTGAACCTATTTGTGAATTTCAAGTGACCTTGATAGCATCAGCCTTAAAAATTATAAATAAGTTTGCCATAAAAATTAAAACTAGGTTTGAAAGCTTGACAGATTAGATTTCAATATTTTCAAACTGAAATGTTTCTGCTTTTCATTTAAAAATACTTAATTTTGGTATTGAACCAAACCAAATCCTTTTTTTAAAGGGTGATAATCACCTGAATGTAAAGAAGACCTATACTTTATGTTATCAATCATGCACCAAAACTCTGTTTAATCTGAAATTTAATTTTAGCAGAAAACAATGCATTTTATTATCAAAGCCCTGCCCCAATCATTTTTTTTTCATTTCAGTTCAGTCACTAAACCGAACTTTTTTTTTGTAAAAAATGTGTTGTTTGCACAATTCTAGATCTGAAAAAGATAAGCCACAACAGACAGATCCATATTTCAGAACTACCCTGGTTATTCACACTTTTCTGACTTCTCAGGGATATTTTTTCAGGCCATCATGAAGAGATGAATTGTCCACATGTTTTAGGTCTGGGTGCAGCATGTTCTTCCAGATAAAGTTGGTTCCTGCTCTCAGTGGGGAAGCTGAAGTGGTGAGGTTAAGTACCCCAGGTAAGGGCTCAGAGGAAGACAATGAGTGGAAAAACAGTGTTACCAAAGAATTTATATACTTGAACTTATTCTCTGACTAGCCTATTTACCAAGTCCCTTCTACTGAATTGAATCAGTCCTACACAAGTGTTTGTGATTGACTCTCATTGTAGTATTTTGAGGCATCAAAAGAGGATATAGGACATAAGAAAGAGCATCTTGTTTGGATGAAATGGTGATGCAGAGTGACTTTTATGTCAACAGTCCTCAGTTCTAGTCCCTATGATGCAGATAGCTGATAATCACAGTATCAGTTTTTATGTGGTCACGAATTCCTAGTTGGCTAAATAGGAACTGATTTGCTAGGATACATAATACCGGTTGTTCCCTTCTCAGAGGGATGGAACATACTTAAAGAGAAGGAAGCAGACCATGCTACTTTATGGTAATTTTGGTATTTTATGCCTATGCTGAATAAGAAATCTTATTTTCATTTAAATAACAGTGAATACAGAAGGCATTTTCCAACCTGTGTCCCTTTAAGAGTCTCTCAAACAAGTCTATTGGTACTAAAGGTAGAAACAAAGAATCCATGGTCACTGTCAGAAAAATCTATAGTGTTTCACCACTTTCATGTATCAGTAGAACTAGCAAGTGTTAGATGCTGGAGGAGGAAGAAGGCAGCATTCCTATGTTTTACTCCCAATAACAGAATGCTTATGGTATTTTCCCCAGGAAACCTGACACCAAACTTTTATATTCCTTTTGATCAACAGGGGTTCAAACCTGAATCTCTCCAGCTGTTTGTCATACCACCTGAGTCACCACACCACACATCAGGTATTCCCCAGTCTTTTCTATGGTGTTTCTTTGAAGGCTGCTGCCCTAGATAGCCAAGAGATGTGGGACCAGAAGGAAATGATCAAGACAGAGGGTTTGGGGATAAGAGGGTGTGGGCCTGCTGGTTTGGGGTGCAGGGTTCTAGTCCCTCAGGAGGGCACCAATAATGCTGTCCCTGCTGGTGCTTTGCCCTTATGTGGTCAAAGAAGTCATAGCATGTGGGCATTGGGCACTAACACCTCCTTGGGCTTACCTACACTACAGCAATCTTGGGTTCCAGTTAGAATAGCATGCCTGGCCCATGGTTTCCAGCCCACCTGTACCTGCCGATACACACCAAACCCAGAAACATGTCTATAACTGGGATCAGCTGCTGAGAACAAGTCCAAAGTGGGTGCAGGAGAGAGGAACAGGTGGAAGCTCAGCTCCATCCTCCTGGTATCTTCTCTGAGTGAGAAATGTGCAGAGTGGAGCAATGGGATAGCGGTGCCATCTACATGAGCACTTTACTGAGGACTTGAGTAGTTGGTTCTGCAGCAAAGCATCACAGTCTACATGTGTGCCTCTATTAGGGCAAAGTAAATTACTTAACTCCACTGTAGAATACTATTGCCTGGGAGAAGCACTATCCTACGGCAGATAGCATAGAACCTAAACACACATGTAGACTGACTGAAGCTCGTTGGGGCACAAGGGTATTACATGTGTGTTGCTGTGCACTAAAAAACTGCCACAGGATACTATTTGTATTTACAATTACTAACCTGTGGTGGAGTTTATCAGGTTACTGCAGCCTAATAGGGCTGCACATGTAGACGCTGAGACATTTACTGTGGAGCTAGCTACACGAGTTGCCTTGTGTAGATGTGCCTAGTGTGTAGCAATCTGATATCGCCATGTCTTTTCAATGGGATTCTTTTGGGGATGAGAACATAAATGACTCTGAGCATGGACTGTGGTTTTACTCTCTGCAAAGTAGCAGACAGGATCATGACAAGTATTAAATAACAATTCATTATTATTGTGGACCAGAGTAGGTGACAGGAATTCCCCAACACTTCTCTTATCTCTGATAACAGTTCCTTCACTAACCTTAGGTAAATCAGTCAACCTCTCTGCCTAAGTCTTTCTATGTATGTAATGGAAAGCAAGGGATACCTACCAACTGTATCTCCCAAAGCTGAAAGAGGAAGAATAATATTATTAACAAGTTTTAGATGTGATGTCACAGCTCACTGGTATAGGAACTATAATGTTACATTCAGGGAACTATAAATTCAGATAATGACTTTAAAGAATATATAAATCCCAGTGCAAGAGGCTGTTTATTTCTTTGAAAACTAATGGGAACTTTTCTGTAATTTCACACTTATATCGCTAACACAAATGTAGTAGATGGCTCTTTGTAGTCTTGAACATGTAATAAAAATGTGTTTTGTAAGAGAATTTTTCATTTTAGTCCACTTGATGCTAACAGTTGTGTGAGGGCTGATGAACCAGAGGTAATATTTGTCAAATATGAATACAGGTTTCCCTCAATTTAGGGGGGTTCTTTATACGCAAATTGGCTCTTCTGTGATGAGCACATTTTGACCCATAATTCATTATATGCAAAGTAAATTCATTCTTATGCAAGCTGCATAGATGCCC
>NW_017728931.1:136498390-136500532 GCF_001723895.1 Crocodylus porosus | reverse complement strand
CTGCCCTGCCCAAACAGGTAAGTCTTTGGGGTAGGGGAAAGGGATGTGGCCCCATTTACCTGAGCCCCAGATGCAGCAGCTCTGGGAGTGGCCGGCACCAGTTGGCTGCAGCCGCTGGGCTTCACTGTGCTCCACCTGTCCTCCCACACCTGGGCTCACCCCAGCTCCTGGGCTGTGCCATGCCATGGTACAGGCAGCTGGTGTTGGCTGCTCCCAGGGTTGCACCAGCATGGGCTGGGGTAAGTGCAGACAGGTGGAGCCCTGGGTGGTACAGGGCTCAACACTTCCCCCAGCTCTGGCTGCAGTGGCCCCAGGAGCAGCCAACACAATCTGCCTGCACCAGGGCACAGTGCAGCCCAGGAGCAGAGGTGAGTGCGGACAGGTGGAGCATGGTGCAGCCCAGCAGCTGCAGGCAGCTGGTGCCAGCTGCTTCTGGGGCCACTGCAGCCAGGGCTGGGATAAATGCCACTCTGTTCCCTCTGCTTTGTTGCCTTGTGCAGTCCCAGGAGTGGCACCCCTCACCCGAGCCCTCCCATAGTCCTAGACTCACTCCCTCCCTCACCACCATGGGAACCTATCCCTATTTGTTACACTGCAAAGTGGGTTCACTTTATGAAAATTTGATTTATGCACCATTCTCCAGGAATGCATGTACAGCATAAATCAAGGGAAACCTGTACCTCTAATTAGAGGTCTGGATTCTTGAACTTTTGCTCACTTTCCACAAATGTTAGTGACTATGCAGTACAAAGCTAAAGAAGAGTAACAGCACTGTATACTCATGTTGTATAAATGTCACCACACAAAGTGCAAGTAAGAATCAGGTCTAGGATTAGTCTTTATTAATCCACTAATGCCTGTAGTTTACGGGTCCTCAAAAGTAGAGCATTGTTCTTCTGCCAACTGCCCACAAATGTCCCCATCTGAAATCAATTTTTCTCTAAAAAAAGAAAAGAATTTTATAGCTGAACTGAAACAGATTTGCTAGAAGATCTTGCAGAGACTATGTAGCTTGGTTTCCCCATCCCTTCCTTCCTTTTTGTGTCCTTATGACAAGGTATTTAGCAGAATTTGCAGATTTGCTAGCTGCATGTGCTTCTACTGTGGCCTCAAACTTGTGACTCCTGAGCTATCAACTGTGTGTCTTGGCCCCCAATACTACCCCCAGCTCCCCATCCCTATACTGTGATTAATAATGATAGGGCCAAGTGGAATTGATAGAGTCAAGGGGACCAGCAGGCATTGGGGGAGTCCCTGTTCCCCTGAGCACTACCAGGAGTGACTAGAAATAAAGGTCACAAGCTGGCAGAGAGTAGATTCAGACTACACATCAGGAGGCACTACTTCACTGTCAGGGCAGCTAGGATCTGGGACCAACTTCCAAGCAAAGTGGTGCTGGCTCCTACCTTGGAGGTCTTTAAGATAAGGCTTGACAATCACCTTGCTGGGGTTGTCTGACCCCAGTACTTTTTCCTGCCATGGCAGGGGGTTGGATTTGAGGATCTGCTCAGGTCCCTTCTGACCTTACCAACTATGAAACTATGAATTTTTTGACCATGCCATTTTTGGTAAAAACACAGTTTCTGTCTGATCGAAGCATTTCCTCAATTTATATCTAATTGTTCTGACCAAATAAAAAATAATCAGAAAAGTCAAAACATTTACATTTTTACCGCGTGAAAGAATATTCCATGTTGAAATGTGGCTGAATTTCATTGGAAATGGCACAAAAATACTTTTGGTTCAGCAAGTAGACCTCAGTATCTGTTACTCCCACAGACCGAAATAATTACTGACTTGACAGGTCCAAGGGGATAAAGTCCCCAAATGTCCAACTGTCATATCAATTCTCTCAGAGAGGAGGAAAGCTTCTTTTGGCAAATGGTAATGTTTCTGGGTAGTTTCATAGTTTCATAGTTTCTAGGGTCGGAAGGGACCTGAGTAGATCATCTAGTCCGACCCCCTCCCATGGCAGGAAAGACTACTGGGGTCAAACGACCCCAGCAAGGTGTTCATCTAACCTCCTCTTAAAGACCCCCAAGGTAGAGGCCAGCACCACTTCTCTTGGAAGTTGGTTCCAGACCCTAGCCGCCCTGACTGTGAAGTAGCGCCTCCTGATATCTAGCCTAAATCTACCCTCTA
>NW_017728931.1:136470074-136498145 GCF_001723895.1 Crocodylus porosus | reverse complement strand
CACTGCCAGCCCATGTTCATCTTGGAGTCAGTGATGACTCCAAGATCCTTTTCTGCCTCTGTACTGACAAGAAGGGAGTTCCATAGCCTGTAGGTATGATGCCGGTTGTTCCTCCCCAGGTGCAGCACCTTGCACTTGTCAATGTTGAATCCCATCCTGTTCTCATCTGCCCACCCTTGTAACCTGTCTAGATCCAACTGTTGCCTATTGCTGCCTTCTAGAGTGCCCACATCCCCTCACATCTTAGTGTCATCAGCAAATGTAGATCCACTGGGCTCCAGATATTGTTAAGTGCATCTCCCTGGGGGAAACAGGCACCTGACAAACAACTGGATAGCAGTTCTTTGAAGAGGACTGCATGTATTTGACCCTTAGAAGGATCTTTCCATGGATTATATTTATATGGCCCAAATATATTCATTTTTTCCCCCTAGCAGCATGGTAAGGACAAAAATCTGCCATTCTTGGACTTATTTGTATGCTTGCAGCAGCCAAAGACTCTGACTAAGGCCTGGGCCTATAATGCAAGGCTCTAGGGGTACCTTCACAAAAGGATTTTAACATATGCATGATGTAGATTCTGAAAATGTTGACACACATGTCCAAAATGTGGATTCTAAAAATCTCAGCACAATTGCCATCTACACCTATTTGTACCTAAGTTTTAGTCAATGAAGCACTATATGCTTTTTTCCTTGGCATGGTAGAAAAGTCTTGGTAGTATCAAGCAGCTGGAGGCCTAGATCACATCTAAATCCTACAAACTAAGACTTCCCTTGCTTAGCCTAATTCAACAGGCATTCTGAGAACTTCAGCTGGAATGAGCCTCACTCAAAAGAGTGGAATAGGTGATGATTACCGCACTTTAAGCCAGTATTCTACTGGTTACAGTGTTTGTCTGAGATGTGGGAGATGTAGGTTTCAATCCTTTCTATCCCATAGGATACTCTGTCCTCTCATTTTAAGGAGAATGCCGTAAACACCACATTTCAGAGAGAAGGATTGGGGAGGGGGCAGGGAGTGGATGAGGGGGCAGGGAGTGGGTGAGTGTGACCATTTCTTAACCAATGGATTACTGGGTCACTCACCTTCCTGGATAAAGGAAAAGCTGTGTTCCTGCCTTATTCCAATAAGGATATTGGAAAATGTATACAATGTAGAACACTTTAATAGGAAGGGGCACTGTTACCACATCCTCCTTGCTGTGTTTTTTGAGACATGTCTGGGTTGGGTGCCTAATTGCTTGAGAGGGGAAGAATTTCAACATAATAGAATCTAATAATTGGAAATTTGCCTTGAATTCACCCCTCTCCCACTGCTATAGCACAGACAATAAATCTGGGGGGGGGTCAAATGCCCCCCTTGTTCTCTGCTCCCCCCCAATTCTTCTCCCTGAAAACTTACCCCTCCCATCTTACTATCAGACCCTGCTTTCCCTGAGCACATAGAAGTGATGGGCAAATTAGAAAACACTGGGCTATAGGTAGTCATAGACTTAGTTCATCCAAAATTGATGTACTTGACCTTTTGGAACCTGCTGCAAGGTTTTTATCAGAGGCATTTCATAAACACATTTGTAAACAGCACTTTTGTACTTACTTATAGTAAAAACTATGCATGATATTTGTCCAAAGCCAAAAGTCTTATGACTTACTATGTAGTTTATTGGGCTGGACCCTAGTAGCATAAACAGCATTTCAACCCATGGTGACCCCATTGCTCAGCATTGCTCAGAATGTGTGTCTAGCCTAGATACCACCACAAAGGATCCATGTACTAATTAGCCTCCTGCTCAAGACAAGATGTTCTTGTTATGAGTCTTGCAATCCTCAAAAAATGTATGCAGATGAAGTGAAGGGCAGCCTAGTCTGACTCCACCTCATAGAGAGTGGGACCACTCTAATCATATGTGACAGGCTGGGACAACAGAGGGGTTCTTGGCAAAGAGTTTGGGGCCCTGTTTGGTGATGTTTGCCAGATATTTAAAGCTGATGAAGAAACAGGTTTAACTGGAAATGGGAAAGAAAGGTACAGCTCAGCTGTGGGGGTGAAGAACATGTCAAAATATTTTCAATGTAGTGGCTCACCATGACTTTAAAGAGTTGACATTGAGGGGGGCTGAGTGTAATGGGCACTACATTATTTTTTATTCTTATGGGTTGCGTGGACTTAAGCTTGTAGTAGGTTCCTATCAGAATCTTAGACTTTTGGCTAAAATTTTTTGGCATTTTTGCCACTAAAAGTTGGATGGTAAGGCTGTCTCTGGCCCTCTGGGTGCCTGTCTGGTACTGTAGTACCTCCAAACCAGGTGCTAGTTCCCTGTGGAAGGAATACCCACCTGTTTTTTTTAAAGGGCCAAAAAAAGGAAGATTCCTATCAGTATATTTTCCCAAGTGGGCCATGTGTTCTATAGTCATTCTCAGTGTTGGCTGCATTTAATCAGCTTCATATCTGGGTTCTGTTATGGAACAAATGCTGCTTTTGGCAGCTGTTTAATGATAGAAACAGTATTTATTGAGGTTTCCTTTTAAGACAAGGAGCATTTCCCCCCATGTTGTGTAACTATGAGAAATTCAAGAAGATTTTTTTCTGTTGGATGCATATGCATTATTCCCACTGTAGACAACCAAAACAGCCTAAATACACTAGTTTGGTCCTTAAATTCTAGATGTGTATATGGCACATCTAGGGTTAACCATAAATAAAACTGAACTGTGCATATGTTCTTAACAATAGCAGTGTAGTGCAGAGGACTAATAGCACTTATAATCATTTTAGCTGTACTAAAAGCTCCTATTCAGTCAAAATACTATTTAAAGGGAGACAAATGTGTGTGTTGTTACACCACAGAATTAATGGCTCCTTCTTGCCAGTATGGGTATAGTCTGTATAGAAAACAGAAAATTTTGAGTAGACCTGGGTGAATTTTTTTCAATGAATAGCTAATTCACAAAAATATGGGTCTGGGGAAATTGAAAACATTCATGAATTCAAGTCAAATGTGGCAAGCAGTTTCAGTTGTAAAAAGGAGAGAATTTTGAAACAAAATCAAAGGTCCTCCTCTTGACATTCTAGATGAAACACTTCTCTTCAGAAATGACACAATGTTCACATTAACCTTTTCTAAACAAACTTTGATTTTCCAAAACAACACCTTTTATTTCAAATTATAGGAAATGGAAACAAATAAAGGATAAAAATATTTTGGCTTGGGTCAAATGAAACATTTTGGGTTAACCTAATACATTTCTGGGGGATTTTGATTTAGTGAAAAAGTAAAAAAATATATATCTTTCGGTTTTCTTCAAGCCAGTTTTCTCCAGGTTTTCAATTCAGGCACTGAACTGAAAATTCCATTTTTCACCCTAAATCCCTAGGAATTCCCCCCCCCCCCATGGAAAAACATATGTTTCCACCTTACAAATTTGCCTGATACTGAGTGATCTATGCACCAGCCTCCACATTTACCCTGTATCTTTCCTCTGCTATTTAACTCTACTGGATCCATGACTCTTATACAAGCATCACTATTTTGGGGGATAGCATCTACAATGGTTAATGAAAAACTTACTATGTTTGTGAAAAAGAAGCTATAGAACAAATTAGGAAACAATAACAGAAAATCATCATACCTGGAGGTTAGAGGGTTTTGTAGATGTCCCCAGATAGTATTTCCACTCTTCCCAATAGGCCTGCTCTAACCCAGAAGCCAGAACACTCAAAAAGACAGTGGAAAAATAAACATAAAACCAAATATTAAGCCCTAGAGTATATATATGGAGGCTCTACTTCACCTTCACTCCAGTCATTAGGGCTAGGAACAGACATTACAGCTGTCACACTTTAAGCTTGTAGGCACAGCTCTAAAGCTATAATTGAGCAGATGTTCATGGCTCGTAGAGTATTTTAGAAATGGCAGATTGTGTTCTAAGTCAACTTTTGATGGATGAGATATTAAACACTTTCTGTTAGGGCACTTTATCAAACGTCTGTGTCAGATCCCATTGAGGGTTAACTTAGAGCATGATTGCTGCTATCCCAGATGATGTGCAGGGCTGTACTCTAGCCTTGGGTAGAGCTTGGTTGCTCTGCCCAAGCCAGATCTGCCCCCTCAGCTATCACTGACCTAAGTTAATGACAGCCTTTGATCCCAGCCCCACCTCCTCCCTCCAGTATCCTTGACCCTGTGGCATGCCACTACTTGGCTGGGGATTCTGCAGGGACACTTTGACAACACCCCTTGTCCCTGAAGCCCCCCAGGGCTGGCTGGGAGGGGTGCCTAGCCAAAGGTTTGTGAGGGAAGGGGACCAGGGTCACTGCTGAGTTTTCAGCTGGTGCTGGGGTAGGGATGGGGAGAGGGCCCACTCCAGCAGCCTCCTGGGAGGCATGCAGGAGTGCCTCCAGTGGCCAGTGCGTGCAGATCCCAAGCCTCTCCCACCAAACAGTGAACATCTTTTGGGTTCACTCTCACTCTAACTTATAGCACTATAAGCACTTACAATAAAGCACTTCTGCCAGGGGCTTTTTCAATGCCTGTACTTAGCCAAGAACTACACCAGACATGGATTTGTCTTGGCGGTAACATTAATCAAAAACCTTTAAGAACCAATTTTGCATGATAAAACCTAACTTGTTAGAGCCATAAACTTAAGATATATAAGTATCCAGCATGGCTAGAAAATATCTCCTTTTATTTTATCAGACTAGCAACCAACCAGTGAAGATGAATTCTTGTTCTGGGGTAGTGCCTTAGACTGATAAAGAATGTGGTAGGAAAAAATTACATTTGACTTCCAAACAGAAAACCGATGAGCTAGAAGAAGGGGGAAAATAAGCATAAACATTATGTTAAGAGATCTTCTAATGTGCAATATTTATATACAAATAGCAACTAGTGTTACATTGGCTACTTTCAGGTTTGTAAAATATATCAAAGTGCAGCAAATTGGAATGAGTCCTGAGTTTCCATTTACTTTATCTAACCAGACATATCAATTCTTTTTACTCCAGGCTGATAAAGTAGAACTGCAGCAGACAAATGAGCTAACGGACCTGACATAATGTGTTGTCACAATGAAATGCTGGATTAAAAAAAGCATGACTTTGATCCTCTTGGAGGCTACTACTTTACTCAACCCAAATGAGTTAGTTGTTTGTTTATTCTTAGGTAAACAGTCTTTGCTACTGGGGAAAAGGTTGCTCTTATTGTTTCTTCGGCTATTACACTGTAAAATGGAAGACATAGCTTGACTCTGTTTCCCACTGAAATTGATGTAAACAAAACGATTGCTCACATCAAGATCAAGCTTTTAAGGTTCCCTCCTGTGTTCCTGGAATGCAATGACCATGCAAGCTGTTTAACTTATACAGCATGACTTCCATTGCTACAGCCTCTGAATGCCTCAAAATGTCTAATGCACTTATCCTAATAGTACCCTGTGAAGTAGGTATTAGGGCTGGGCAAAGCTTCAGTCCCTGATTCGATTCGGCAGAGATTTGGCCTGATTCAGTGGCTGAATCTCCAAATCTGAATCAAAGCAGAGGACCCTTTAATTTCTCTGAATTGAATCGGAATCCTCTGAATTGATTCGGAGAGATTCGGAAAGATTCAGAGATTTGGACATAGAGGCAGCTTTAAGTGTTTTTTCTACATACTTCTAGATAGCAGGGGCTCGTGAGTGCTCTGATGCTGGGACACATGGAGCATCCCACAGAAGCATGGGGGGTGCTCCCCAGGGCTCTCAGCAGCAGACCCGGAAGTGGAGCAGAAGCACTTTTGGTCTACTTTTGGGTCTGCTAGGGAGCGCGCCAGGTCCCCCACCCCATGCCCCCTGGCTCAGTGACTAGTGCCTCCTGGGTCTGGAGGGGGTGGCAGCTGGGGTCCTCCTGTGGCCAGTCACTGAGCTGGGGTGAGGTGCTTTGAAGGGAAGGGGCTGTGCACTCCCTGGCAGACCTGGAAGTGAAGCAGAAGTACTTCTGGTCCACTTCCAGGTTCGCCCCTGAGCACATGGAGGGCTCCCCTGCACTCCTGTGGGACACTCCATGCACCCCAGCATCACAGTGATCACAAGCTGTGCCTGCTACTTCAAGCTATGTAGAAAAAACTTTTAAAGCTGTGTCTGTGTCCAAATCACTGATTCTCCAAACCAGCATCAACTCTTCATATTCGCATTTGGCCTAATCGAATCAGGGACAGTGACATGAATCAATTAATCGAATCACTGTCCCTGATTCAAGCTGAATCCAAATCTGAATCAAACAGGGCCTGGTTCGTAGACCCCTAGTAGGTATCAGCTCCATTTCACAGATGAAGAACTGAGGTACAAAGACGAAGTTGTTCAGGATCACAAAAAACTGTAGCATTACAAAGACTTGAACTGTGCAGCAAATTTTAGGCCAGTCATATAACAAGCCACTATATAAGCCTTCCTCCCCTTTTCCCTAGTTCTTCAGGTAACATGAACTGGCATCCCAAATCTGGGAACTTCAAAAAAATCCCGAGGGATATTAGGTGTCGCAGACTCCCAGTGAGAGTCAAATGCCAGGTGACATTTCACAATGCAGCTTCTTACAAATTGACTTCTTTTCTACTTTGGAGAAGTCACAACAGCTTCAGTTTCTCCTTTGCCTAATGAAGGGCACTGTGGACCCAAAAGCTTGCAAAGAACATTTATTGTTTTGCAATTGTTTAGTTGGGCTAATAAAAGATAGTGCCTCTACCCAAAGAGTTTTGTCTGCAAATGACTATTCTGAGTTTCCAACCTGCATAAGAAACAATATGAGCCACTCCTTCAGACATAAAACTGACTGGGATCAAGACTAATATTGCCTAAGTAAAGAATATAGATTTTGGCACCAGCTAATCAAATAAATGGCTTAAGCAGTCTCCAGTGTGGATGGGCAATGTCTATTGCTGATATCTTATGGCTTTTGCACAAATGACAAGGTAAATGCTTTTCTACTAACATGCTCTGCATTACAAATTAGTGCTTTTTTGACTGTTCTGCTCATATCAGTTGATCAGACCCCTTTAAACCACAGAATAAATGCAAATAATTTACGTTCAGTAGATGCTGCTGCTGAGTGCAGAACAAAAAAAAAGGGGGCTTCTAATGGCACGATCTCTAAGCATATTGGTAAACAGTGGGTTTCAAGAATTTTTAATGGAGAGGAAGACCCCTGTGCTAGTATTTAGTTCATTAATGTTTACTTAGGTTTGGGGGTTTTTTTACCTCTTCCTCTTAAGACGGAATTGTTTTTAGAAAACAAACAGTTCCCGTCTCTAAAAGCAATGGACAAAAGCACAAATAAATGAGAGGACATTACAGGAGTTCTCTATCTACAGCCATCGTGGTAAAAGATCACAGTCACTTTCACTTTGTAACCGGCCTTCTCTATCCCACTGCCTCAAGCTATAAAGCTTTGTGTACATTACAGGTAAATGATTATTTGTCTGATTATGGTGATTAGATCTCTGGCTCCGATCAGGGCCCACTGTGCTAGACACTACACAAAAATACTTTCTGGGCATGTCTACACAAGACACTATTGCATGGTAGCTCGTTGCTACTGTGCAGTAGCATGGGGTGGGGGGAACCAATGCAGCGATGGTACTGCGCAGGAATGCCGGTCACGGCACAGGTATTTAGTACTTGCATACATTGATATGCATTTAGTACCCATGCAAGTACTAAATGGTTGCACAGTAACAACTGTGCAGTCCCCTGCTCGTGTAGACGCAGCTACTGAGAGTTAGTTCCTGGAACTTTAAAAATTTAAATAGGGAAAAGAAATAGGAAGACCTATATCCCCATTTTGCAGATGCAGCAAGCCAGAAGGATTTAATTGACTTGCTTCTGGTCGCAGAAAGAGTGAAGGGCGGAACTAGGAACTAAAATGCAGATCTCTTTAGTCATCCTTCAGTACCTTAAGCAAAATATTGTCCCTTCCTATATGGTTGGATACACCTTTCACAAACATTTCGTGGTTGTTAAATATATGCAAATGAACTTTGATACTCTGTTATCTTTGTAATTAATTTTTATGAAAGTGACTTAAGAAAAATATTCTAGTAACTTTAAGTCTGGTAAGTTATGTTGTACGGTTTCTTCTAGGAAAGGGTTTGGCAGCCATCTTGACATTCCTGTTTTCCCTGCTCTGGATTCATGAATGTGTCCCTGGGTTGGACAATGTAACAATGTAAGCAATGTAACAATGTAACCTGACTGGCCTGTCCAGTTTTGCTTAATACCACACATTCAAAAAATCTTGAATTATCCCCCCTCAAAATCAAGAGTTACCTTAACAATCTTAATATTTTTAAACATAAGGTACTTTGGTTCTCTTGATTTGTCTTCTGAGTTTCAGCTGTCATGGTACATGCAGCTGATGTAGCCAGACTTTTCTAGGTAACCGTGGAAGCTAAAAACATTTCTAAATGAAGACTGGGATTTTCACTTGGGCCTTAAACAAACAAACAAACAAAAAACAATTAACCTGGGACTTAGAATAAAGTAGGCTGGCTATTTGCACAACAAATTACAGAGTTTCATGGCCGTAATACCAGTGAACTGTGACCAAACAACCCATAGGCTGAAAGAAAACGTTTGCAGGTTCTTAGATCTTAGAACTAAATTTTGCAGAGATGACTTTTAAGGAAAACAGGGCCAATATCCTCAAAAAATGATTTGATAAAATTAATTTTCTCTGTTCTTTCTTTACCTTTGATTCTTCAGCCTTGGTGAGGGCAACATTTTCATTGCCTGGTGTAATTTGCCAGTGTTACAAAAATTCTAAGAGATGGTTTTTCATTTGTGTTGGATCACAGATTGTCCCTGCAAGTTGGGAAGAAAACAGATTAGCAACCTGCTTCTCAATTTGACAAATCGAGATATGAAGTTAAATAATGGAGGTCAAAAAGCAGTCAGTGCACCATTGACTTCAAATATTACAGTGAAGTCAAAGGGAGTTTTACCACTAACTTCAATGGAAAAATGTTTTGGTCCCAGATACAGCTAGTCAAGGCTAGTGACTTATTTGCAACATGACATGACAGAATATGACACCAATTAGCTTCAGTAAGCGTTTATTACTCTAAGTAAAAATGGCATCATCAGCGAATGCCGGTGGACATTGCAGCTATTCCACTGACTGGTGATGCATTTTCTCTTGTAGCTATAGAGACCAATGTTAGACTTGCAGGTCCTGCCACAGTTGTCACAGGTGTACATAGCATTAGGAGATACTGTACTGACAGGCTCTTTCCTTCGGTCACATTTCTGTTGTAATCCAAGTAACCATTTCTCATTGTGATGTTGGTCTCCATGATTGAGAAGGAAGCACCACTGTGTCCTGTCTCCTGTGTAGGCCTACCAAAGGCTTGGGTTGATTCCAAAAGTCTTCATGTCCTGCCTGCAGATGTCTTTAATGTACAATTTCAGGCGCTCTACTCTTTTCTCCTCACCTGCAATCTGCCCATACAGGAAGTCCTTTGGGATTACACTAAGAAATCTCACTGAAATCAGTGATACTACACAAGTATCAAAATTCGAGTAAACTGAACTGTGAATATGTGGATGTGGACATAAAAGAGGAACTTTTTGGAAATGACTAATTTCTTTGGCAGAAAATCCAGTTAAAGAGGAAAAAAAACAAAAGAAATTAGACATAAGGGAAAGCCATTTGGTGTCTAAAAGGTAAAATATAATATATTTTTATGAACTAGACATCTGGATTATGAATCCTTACCTACCCTTGAGTAATATTTAACTTTGAATAGTTTTATTGGCCCCAGTGTCTTTACTCATGAATAAGGAGCTACTCAATACAAGGAAAAGTATTAAATATGGTCTTCTGTTATTTTCCTGCATCTAGAATTTAAAATGAACTCTGACATTCCTGTGGGCACAAGGAAAATGACTGTTAGTTAGCAAGAGATGTTAGAAATGCTCATTAGAGTCTAGCTGGATTACCAACATGACAGTTATTTCTTATATATGCACTTCTTATGTAAATCTATTTAACAGATTGTGAGTCACAGCTTAATTTGTACTGTTTATGGGTAAACTTTAAGATTCTCGAAATATCAGTTTGCAAACAGTGGGTTTCATAATGTGTTCATTACATTTTCATTCATTGTCTTATATTTTGCTGTCTTATCAGACAAACCAAGTAGATACAATGTTGACCTTATAACAGAAACATTGCCTTAATCTTCAGACTTTTCTCTATAGAAATAGATCTAAATAACTTCATTTCTTGAAGTAAAGTGGAATCCTTAATTAAAAGAACACTTCATATGTGTTTTGCTATCTTTCTTTTTTCTTTTTTTAATTAATTGAATTCTTTTCAAAGTATAGTGAACAATCATTATTAACAAACTTGCTATAGAGTAACCTGCAGGAAAGGCTGACATCTTGTGGAAAAGAAGCCAAACTTCTTAGCTAATGCTGCTATTAAGTGAGCGAGGTCCCAAGAGATTGGTATGGGATAGACTGTATCTGCAAAGAGATGCCAACAAGAAGATATTTGCAGTGCTCAACAAATTATGTTGACCAAACCAGAAACTATGGCACTCAAGAACATGTGACATCTACAGATACCTTAAGTTAAAAATTTATATATACATAGAAAGAGAAAAAATGGTGCTTCTTACTTAAAGTTCTTGGGTTTAGTTTGAATTGGATCAGTTTGGTACTAGTGACCCAAAGTTCCTGTTTAGCTTATGTGAAACAAAACTGATGGTGTCCGTGTGGTTCTGAGTAGGATAATATGCTAACCTTCTTTGATGATCCTAGTGCAATTAAAGATTTGCTGGCTAGATTCTCAGATAATATTAATAGACATAATTTTGTTCAAATCCTCAAATCTATGTATTTTAAGGAACTGCCCTTTTAAGTATATAGTCTACAGCAGGGGTTCGCAATCCCCTGGCTGTGGCCCAGTGTGAGGCGGTGGCGGGTTGACTGCCAGTCCACAGCAGGGTTAGCTGCCGGACTGGAAGTGGCCATGGACAGGCAAACAGTACCCCACCTCCAAGGCAGCCAGAGAGGCCATGGCTCCTTCTGCAGGGCCCACAGCAGCACAGAGTTTGGCCCACTCTCCCACCTGGGAGGTGAGGGTACCCTTATCTGTCTTCTGGCCCAAAATTCTGGCCGTGGTCGGCTGTGACTACTGGGCTGCAGTTTGCCAAGCCATGGCCACTTCCAGGCTGTGGTTTGCCAGGCCACAGCATAAAAACATTGGGTACCCTTGGTCTACAGGAAGTGTTTAGTGGTCAATATATCTTCTGATGAAGAGAGAAAAACACAAAACAATCAATGAACATGTAATGAATACATTATGAAAACTACTATAAGTGATGTTCAGAGTATCTTAAAGCTGACCCACAAAAAGTACAAATTAAGTTGTGACTAACAATACGTTATATAGATTTACATACAGAATACATATGCAAGAAATAACTGTTTTGGTGATATATTATAATACAGGGTAAACTAGATTTCCAACTATTCACAGATTGTGCAACCTAGATTCCAGAAATCGGTCTCTCCCTTTTGCATCATCTCCAGTAACACATATGCTAAAACTGACACTGATTTTGCATGAAGTCGAATATCTAGATCACCCTGGGTGTTTATACACGTGCTCCAGGAGTGATGTGGGGAGGCACTTTAAATAGAGCAGCTCCGAGAGCCGCTCTAATTAAAATGCCTGAAGCATCACGTGTATCGGTGTCCCTATGCTTCAAAATGGCAGCAGGGGTGCTGTACCTGAAGCTCATCAAAAAAGCTTTAGATAAAGCAACTTGCTGCCATTTTGAAGTGCAGGGATGCTAATACATGAGACACAGGAGCCAGTTAGAGCCTGCTTCAACGCGCTGGAATGACAGCCTATCAGGGTAGCTTCCCTGCTCATGTATAAGCACCTCTTGTGTTTGAGCTTTGTTTACTGAGCCATTCCACAAGCATATGGTATAATACAGGACTATAGAGTCAAATCCTGCTCCATTGTAATGGAATGACTCCACTGAAGTCAGAGCAGAATTTGATTCCAATGTAAGATTTTTAGTTAATAAATATTGGCTGTCTTCATACATTTATCTACATTGTGGCTGAGATACATTCCTTTTCTATGACTTCTTTCTCCAGATGAAACAACAACCCCTAAACAGAAGAGCTGTAGTTCTAAAACCGTCTTGCCTCAAACTTGACAAAAAGGACATTTGCATGGAGCAGTAGTGGCATCTAGTGGCCAAGACACATTAATCTGAGAATTAGGAAATAGTAATTGGAATATTCATACCTCAAACTGCACTCTATTCAGATAGAAAGGTTTCACTCTTCTCCCAGATGGCCCATGCTCCCTTCTGCATGTGTATGGAGGATGGCCTATATCCATTTTCCATTAAAACCCATCTAACATGCTCCTTGGCATTTGGGATCCACAGAGAGTATAATAGAGCCACCTAAGTCACCCAATTCCATGAGTTTTATTTATATTCTAGTAGTATCTTAGGGCCATTAAGAAGACTGTGGGATAGCACTGCCAGTCAATTCATGATCCAAACATGTTAAAGTCTAAATAAAATGGGAAAGAAAGGAAAGATCACCTTCCTGGGGAGATAAGGGAACTGAGGCCCAAATAACTTGTACAGAGGCATTCAGGAAGTACCAGGGGTTGATCCAAGTCCTCCTATACTCAGCTGAGCACTTTCTTTACAAGACCACCCTTCCTTGTCTCTGTAGTCTGCCCACCTGGACATGAAGGCAAACAAAGAGTAGCTAAAGCCAGCTTGTGTTGTCCTGTCTGTCACTGGTGGTGTACAGTTTTCAGTTCAGAACTATTCTAAGCCTGATCGATTCCTGTTATCTGTTCCCAAAGAAGATAAGCTAATTCTTCTTAGTGTTTTTAAATCTAGAGCAAGCAGGCACTCTGAGCTATGGAACAGAACATTTGGAAAAGGAGGAGTGGGCAAATCAACTCAAATGGAATATTTTCCTCAGCAGATGTCTGGATCATGATCTCATCATCCTTAATTCCTTATTTCAACAAAGCAACAAATGGAAGCGATCATGGATGGATTCAAAACAATGACACTTGGTAGGTTACATCATAGTGCATGCCTGGGACTGTCATGGCATCCATATCACCAGAGCTATGATCAGCACAGAAAACTGCTGGACAGATTGTCATACGATATGGCTGAAGCACTCGATGCCTTTTTTTGCCTCAGTCTTCACAGGCAAGGTCAAATCCCAGACTACTGGACCAGGCAGCGCAATTTGGGGACAAGGTGCAGCAGCCAACAGTGGTGAAAGAACAGGTTAGGAACTGCTTAGAAAGGCAGCCCATGGGGATGGATGGGATGTACCCAAGGGTGCTGAGAGAGGTGGCTGATGTAATTGCAGAGCCATTGGCCATCTTCTTTGGAAACTTATGGCAATCAGGAGAGGCATGAATATAGTGCCCATATTTAGGAAAGGGGAAAAGGAGGATCCAAGGAACTACAGACCAGGCAGCCTAATCTGAATGTCTGGCAAAATCATGGAGCAGATCCTCAAGGAATCCATTTCTAAACACTTGGAGGAGAAAAAGATGATTAGAAACAGTCAGCAGGGATTCATAGATTAATAGATTGTAAGCCTGGAAGGGATCTTGGAAGATCACTGGGTCCAGCCCCCTGCACCAGGCAGGAAGAACAGCTGGGGTCAGGAGACCTCAGCAAGGTGACTGTCCAGTTTCCTTTTGAAGATTTCCAGGGTAGGCAATTGTACCACCTCTGTGGAGAGTTTATTCCAGTCTGGACACTCTAACTGTGAAGAAATTTTTCCTAATGTTGAGTCTGAAATGGCCTTCCAGGAGTTTGTAGCTATTGCTCCTGGTTTTCCCCAAGGGTGCCCTGGTGAACAGTTGTTCACTGAGACCTTGATGTATTCTCCTGATGTAGAGGCAAGCTGCTACCAAGTCCACTCTCAGCCTTCTCTTCTTTAGGCTGAAGAGTCTTAGGTCCTTCAGCCTTTCCTTCTATGGCTTGCCATGCAAGTCTCTGATCACATGCGTGGCTCTTCTCTGGACTTTCTCAAGCTTTACCACATCCCTGGTAAAGTGTGATACTCAGAACCAAACGCAGTACTCCAGCTGCAGTCTCACCAGTGCTGAGTAGAGCAGAAGAATCACCTTATTGACTTTGCTGGAGATGCATTGATTGAAGCATGCCAGAGTATTATTTGCCCTGCTGGCTACAATGTCGCACTGCCGGCTCATATTCATACTTTGGTTTATTGGTACCCCAGGTCCCTTCTGTTCATGGTGCTGGTCAACTTGGCACTGCCACGCCTGTAGGTGTGTAGGGGGTTGTTCATCCCAAGATGGAGCACTTTACACTTCTCAGTGTTGAACTTCATTTGGTTCTGACTCACCCAACTTACCAGCCTGTCCAGATCCACCTGTATCTGTAGCTTATATTCGAGCGTGACCACACTTCCCATAATTTGGTGTCATCTGTAAACTTGGCCAGTGAGTTCTTCATCCCCACATCCAAATCACTGATAAAGATCCATCCAGGTGGTGAATTACCTGATCATAAAAGAAGATGAGGTTCATGCACACTGCCCACAATGAAGCCATGCTGGCTGTCATTCAGAATCCTACCTTCTGCAAGCTATTGCACATAAACTCCTTAATGAATTTTTCCAGGCTTTTCTCTGGGATGGAAGTTAGGCTAATTGGCCTACAGTTACTCAGGTTCTCCCTCTTCCCCTTCTTCAAGATGGGCACAATATTGGCCCACTTCCAGTCATCAGGGACCTCCCTGGAGCACAACAAGCTTTGAAAGAATGTCACCAGGGGCTCTGAGATGAGTTTGGCCAGCTCCTTCAGCACTCTTGGATGAAGTTCATCTGTTCCTGCTGACTTATATATGTCTAATTTCTTTAATTGATCACATACCAGTGCTATGGCAATTGTAGGAAAGCAGTCATTGCTGCTCTGCTTCTTCTGTACCTTATGTGGCATGATTTTTCCCTTGGCCCAGTGAAATACAGAAGCAAAGTCCTGAGTTGGTAACCAGCCATCCTGAGATGTTGAGCAATGGCCTCACACTTCCATTTGTTTTCTTCCTATTCCCTACATACCTAAGGAAGGCCTTTTTTTTGTCCTTGATTCCCGTTGCTAACCTAAGTTCAGTTGCTGCCTTAGCCTTTCTAATTTGTTACTTACAAGTGAGGGACATTGTTGTACAGTCCTCCTTGGGGCCTGTCCCCAGCTCCATTGTTTGTTCACCTCTTTCTTCTTTTTTAGGAGGAATGTGATCGCCCTCTTTAGCCAAGAGGGATTCTCAGCCCTTCTGGTACCTTTGCTCTGCATGGGAATGGATTTCCTTTGTGCTTTCAGGATTGTGTCCTTAAGAAATGATCACTCTTCATATGCTCCTTTCACCTTCAGTCCCTGGTCCTGCAGTGCTAGCCCTAGTCGTGACATGAGCTCGTTGAAATTTGCATTTTTGAAGTTCAATACTTCAACCCTGCTATCATTTGTCTGCCTTGTGATGGACTGTGAATGTGATGGTTTCATACATTTCACAGATTTAATACATTTTTGGGGTCAGAAGGAACCAGATTGGCCCGCATCTGCAGGGACACAGTCAGGAAGGCCAAAGAAACTGTAGAACTCAGGCTAGTGTTGGGGATTAAGGACAATAAAAAGTCCTTCTTTAGGTAGTTTGGGAGCAAAAAGAGGGTGCGGGGTAGCATGGGACCCATACAGGATGGACAGGTAGGCTTAGTGATGGATAGCATGGACAAGGCAGAGTTCTTCAGTGAGTTTTTTAGCTCTGTCTTCTTAAATGGAAATCTAGACAAACCCTCAATATACACCACAGACACCAACAAAGGGAACATCAGCCAACCGATGGTCAGTGCTGATACAGTAAAAAGACACTTGGAGGGACTAGACATAGTCAAACCACCAGGACCAGAAGGATTCCACTACGGGTAATGAAAGAATTAGTGGGGGTCATAGCTGATTCACTGGCAAGGATATATGAGTGCTCATGGTGCCTGGGTCAGGTTTTGGAGGATTGGAAGAGGGCTAATGTCAACCTGATCTTTAAGAAGGGGAGGAAGGAGGACCCAGGGAACTACAGACCACTCAGCCTTACCTCTACCCCTGGGAAAATCCTGGAAAGAATTATCAAGGAGCAGATCTGTGAGAGTCTGCTGGGTAATGTGATGCAGAGGGGTAACCAACATGGATTTTTAGCAGGTAGGTCCTTCCTGACTAACCTACTTTCCTTTTATGACAAGTCCACCAATTGTTTAGATGCAGGAGTTGAGGTGGATGTTATCTATCTGGACTTCAAGAAGACCATTGACAAGGTATCCAATACCATCCTTATAAATAAACTGAGGGGATTTGCCTTGGATGATTACACGGTAGACCGGGGAGCAAATTGGCTCAAGAGTCACATTCCGGGGGTGGTAGTGGACAGGCCAGTGTCAACCTGGAAAGATGTGGGCAGTGGATTCTCTCAGAGCTCAATTCTGGGGCTGGTGCTGTTCAACATCTTCATCAGTGATCTGGATGAGGGGGTGGGAAGCACCCTGTCCAAATTCACAGATGACACAAAATTATGGGGTGCAGCTAACACCCTGGAGAGGTGGAACCAGATCCAGGCTGACCTAGACAGGCTGGGGAAATGGGCAGAGAGCAACAAGATGCAATTCAATAAGGACAAGTGCAAGGTGCTGCATCTACAGAAGAAGAACTGCCATCATACCTACAGGCTGGGGGATGACCTTCTCAGCTCCACTGAGGCACAAAAAGATCTTGGAGTCATTGTTGACTCCAGGATGAACATGAGTTGCCAATGGGATAAATCAATTGGCAGAGCCAATTGCACCTTGTCATGTATCCATAGGTGCTTCACAAACATGTCCAGGGAAGTGATGCTCTTCCTCTATGTGGCACTGGTTAGACTACATCTGGAGTACTGTGTCCAATTCTGGATGCCGCAGTTCAAACGGGATGTGGACAACCTGGAGAGGGTCCAAAGAAAAGCCACTTGCTTGATTAGAGGCCTGCAGAGAAGGCCCTATGAGGAAAGGCTAAGGGACCCTAACTTCTTCAGGCTCTCCAAGAGAAGTCTGAGAGGGGACCTTGCGGTGGCATACAAATTCATAAGGGGAGAGCAACGAAGTAGGAGATGATCTGTTCACCAGGGCACCCCCTGGAACGACAAGGAACAATGGTCATAAAATACTACAGAGAAAGTTTAGGTTGGACATTAGGAAAAAGTTCTTCATGGTCAGGGTTTCCAGAATCTGGAATGGGCTCCCAAGGGTGGCCCCATCCTTGGGGGTCTTTAAGAAGACACTGGCCAGGCACCTGACTCCGATCACATAACCCCAGGGTTGGTGACCCTTTTCTTACCTGCCAGGGGCAGGGGGTTGGACTAGATGGCCCACAGAGGTCCCTTTCAATTCTATGAATCTATGAACCTCAGTGGAACATTGATTTTGACCCCCTGCCCTGGGCAGGAAATAGTGCTGGGATCAGGTGACCCTAGCCAGGTGCCTGTCTAGTCTCCCCTTAAAGACCTCCAAGGTAGGGAAGAGCACCCTTGGAAGCCCATTCCAGATTCTGGTCACCTTTACTGTAAAGAAGTTCTTCTTGATGTCTAACCTAAATCTGCTCTCCATCTGCAGTAGTTCCCCCCACCCCAGGTGCCGCAAGACAGACACAGTTGCACAAGCACCCATGACATGAGTTTTGCGTGTCAGCAGCTAGAGATGCAGGGACCCAGAACCCAGAAGCCCCTGCATCTATCTCCTTGACAGCTGGCAGAATTTGTGGCCTCAGGAGGGGCTAGCAGGCCTGCAGTATTCACCCAGCTGCCCCTTAACACACACCATGTCACCAATGTCATGAGTTTTGCTTGTCCGCAGCTTGAGGTACAGTTTCCCCCGAACACCTGCACCTATCTCCTTGAAACTTGGCAGGCTTTGTGGCCTCCACAGGAGCTAGCATGCCTGCAGTTTTGACCCTGCTATGGCTTATGCATACACGTGACATGAGTTTTGCTTTCAAGACTTCGGGGTGCAGTTTCCCTGAACCCCCTGCACCTATCTCCTTAAAATGTGGCAGACTTCATGCTCATGCCCTCAGAAGGAGCTACCATTCCTGCAAGTTTCATCCAAATCAGGCCATAAATGGCAAAGTTATTGGCTGTTTTAACCTTTCCCATTATAGCCTACGGGAGAAACGTCGAAACAGCTTTAAAACAGCAAAATTGTTTCGACGAAATGGAATGGAACAGCTGTTTTGAATCAAAATCAAATTAAAAATAAAATGCTGCCATTTCACACAGCCCTAGCAATTACCATGGTATTATACTTCTGTTCATGTCTGCCCCACATTCTCCTCAACAGGCTCATCTGCCTTGGTAAGTAGATTCTGCCTGAGTCCAACTGTGGTTAGAGACTACTCAGAGGTACAATAGATACAGTGTCATAATTAGTAGGGTCAGAAGGGACCTGAGCAGATCATCAAGTCCGACCCCCTCCTATGGCAGGAAAGAGTACTGGGGTCAAACTAGCCCAGCAAGATAATTGTCAAGCCTTGTCTTAAAGACCCCCAGGGTAGGAGCCAGCACCACTTCACTTAGAAGTTGGTTCCAGATCCTAGCTGCCCTGACCGTGAAGTAGCACTAGTCTGAATTTACCCTCTGCCAGCTTGTGACTGTGATTTCTAGTCACTCCTGGTAGTGCTTGGGGAGGAACAGGGTCTCCTGACTGCATCCCCACACTGCCGGCCCATGTTCATCTTGGCATTAATGGTGACTCCAAGCTTCTTTTCTGCCTCTGCACTGATGAGAAGGTAGTTCCCCAGCCTGTAGGTATGGTGCTGGTTCTTCCTCCCCAGGTGCATCACCTTGCACTTGTCAGTGTTGAATCCCCCCACTGTAAAAAGGAAGTGGGCACCAAAAATGGTTAGGGGGATGGGGCACATGAGGAGAGGCTGAGGGAACTGGGTTTATTTAGTCTGCAAAAGAGAAGACTGATAGGGGTTTTGGTAGCAGCCTTTAACTACGTGAAGGATGATTCTAAAGAAGATAGAGCTGAACTGTTCTCAGTTATGAAAGATGACAGAACAAGGATCAATGGCCTCAAGTTGCAGCAAGGGAGGTTAAGGTTGGATACTATGAAAAACTGTCTCAATACAAGGGTGGTGAAGCTCTGGAACAGGTTACCTAAAGAGGTGGTGCAGTCTCCATCCTTCTCAGGTTTTTAAGGCCCAGCTTGACAAATCCCTGGCTGGAAAGATATAGTTGGAGATGGTCTGGTGTTGAGCAGAGGGTTGAACTAGATGACCTTATGAAGTCCCTTCCAACCCTAAATTTTAATGATCTATTATTCTAATCTTTGGAAAATTTTGAAGATTTTCTCTACCTGGATAGCTACATTTCCCAGAAACTAAACATAGAAAACAATATTCAACATCAAATAAAATCAGCCATTGCTGCCTTTTGGATGTCTCTGAAATTGTATCTTTAATGATCATGACCCAAACACAATTTTTGTCTACCCAGCTGTTGTCATTCCTACCCTGCTGTATAGGTGTGAAACCCACATGACATTTCCATAGATTTCATAGACATTAGAGGCTGGAATGGACCTCATGAGATAATCGAGTCTGCCCCCCCCCACCATAGGTAGAAAGTCAGCTGGGATCAAATGATCCCAGCAAGAAAAACATCCAGATGTTTTTTGAATGAGTCCAAAGTAAGTGCTTGCAACACCTCTGGGGGAAGTCTATTCCAGACCCTGGACACACATACACTAAAGAACTTTTTCCTTGTTCACCAGAGCACCCCAAGGAATGACAAGATCAAACAGTCAGAAACTCCGCTGCGACCAATTCAGGCTGGACATAAGAAAGAATTTCTTCACTGTCCGAGCCCCCAAGGTTTGGAATAGACTGCCACCGGAGGCGGTTCAAGCACCCCCTCTGAATGCCTTCAAGACACATTTGGATGCTTATCTTGCTGGGATCCTATGATCCTGCTGACTTCCTGCCCCCTGGGGTAGGGGGCTGGATTCAATGATCCTCTGGGGTCCCTTCCAGCCCAAATGTCTATGAAATCTATGAAATCTTATGTCTAGTCTAAATAGACCTTCCTGGAGTTTATGGTCATTAGAAATTATTATCCCTTGGGCAGGTCTGGTGAACAGCTGTTCTCCCAGGTCCTGATGTACTCCTCTTATATAATTGTAGGCTGCTACCAAGTCCCCCTTGAGCCTTCTCTTTTCCAGACTGAAGAGTCCCAAGTCCCTCAGCCTCTCCTCATACGGCCTGCCCTCCAGGCCTTGGATCATAAGAGTGGCTCTCCTCTGGACTTCTTCAAGCATTTCCACATCCCTCCTGAAGTGAAGGACCCAAAACTGGACACAGTACTCCAGCTGTGGCCTCGTCAAGGCTGAGTAAAGCAGGAGGATGACATCCCTGGTTTTGCTTGAGATGAATTGGGTTGGGAGATGCACGCCAGAGTTTGGTTTGCTTTCCTAGCCGCAGCATTGCATTGCAGGCTCATATTCATCTTGTGGTCAATCAGGACCCCCAAATCTCTTTTGGTCATGGTGTTAGCAAGTGTAGCACTGCCAAGCTTGTAAGTATGCTGAAGGTTCTTCCAACTGAGGTGCAGCACCTTACATTTCTTTACGTTGAAGGCCATCAGGTTTTGGTCAGTCCACCTTGAGAGTGTATCCAAGTCAGCCTGTATCCCTAGCCTGTCCTGCAGTGTGATCACTCTCCCCATAATTTGGAGTCATCTGTGAACTTTGCCAGTTTGCATTTGACCCCGACCCCAGATGTTTAATGAAGATGTTAAAGAGTACCGGCCTAAGTACCGAGCCCTGAGGGACTCCACTGGTCACCCTGCACCTAATGTTGGAAACAACTTAAAGCTTTAAAACATTATGATCAACAATGCATTTGAAAAATCCTCCATATCAATTACAAGGACAGTGTTCTGGCTCAAGAAAAATCTAACAGAATTAATGCCATGTTTTTATGGCATTTCCATTGGGCCATGTCATAAGGATGCCTGACAACCAGCTCCTATACTCCCAATTCACCAATAGCCATTGCTCTAGCCATGGGCAAAAGAAGAGATTCAAGAATACCTTGAAGGTCAATCTAAAGTAATGTGATATTTGGAAGACTCAAGTATTGACCTGCCCACAATAGCACCATGATGTATGACAAGGTATTTAGGTATTTCTCAAGGTACTTTGAGAAAACGTGCCTCATTATGGAGGCATATAAATGAGAGAGACAAAGGGAAAGAGCTGTGACTTGGTATTACCAGGACCCACTCTTTCTTCCTGGAACTATCTGTAGTCAAACATGTGGATCTCAGGTTGGCCTTCTCAGCCATCTCCAGACTCACAAATGTCTCCTCTATTTATTGGAAGACTGTCCTCCTTGTATCAATGGACTGTTTCCAGCAGCAAAAACAATAATTCTGAGAGCAGGTATCATGTGGTGGAACAAGGAGTGGGGCACAAATACAGCCCCTGAGGCTCCTGGTGGATCTGGTTTCAGGAGATAAGGACATCTGGCTTTTTGCATTTAGGACTGAGAAAGAAAACCCTTTTCCAAATGGAAAACTTCAAAGGAAAAACCCCATATATTGAAGCTTACACAACTTTCTTTAGCCTGTATAAGTTATATAATGAAGAAAGGGGTCCATAATTGAGTCAGTATATTATTTTGGGGTAATAAATGCCACTACCTTTTCTAATTAGCAGGGTCTAGGAAGGGGAACCAAATGCTCTGACAAAAAAAAGTGCTAAGTATGTTCAGGCTCAGTCACTTCAGGCCTCATACTTGGTGGTGCTGGGTCTTTCACTTTTATCATCTCACAGTCTTTTCGTTGGATGGAGCACCTCCATCCGTTTATGAAATTCAGGATTTACCAAGGTCTGACTTACAGGTGAATGAGCTGAAGTCCTATTTGATTTGTTGTGTCTTGGCTTTTCAGATGAAGTCTGAGAAATGGAGACCTTCATTGGCCTTTGTAGATATTACCTTCATGTGTATTCCTACAGCTTCCATCTCTGTAGTAGCTGAGCACCTTGCCATCTTTAGATCATTCATTTCTCTGGTGGGTGAGGGATGTTCAGATCTATGTAGGGAAGTGAGGAGTAGTGAAAATAAGCAACTAGCCATAGGTCACAGGTGAAGTCAGGTTAGGTAGGGAACTGAACAGACATTCCAGAGTCCCAAGTGAATACAGGCAGTCCTTGGACTTACTACACAATTGATTCCTGAAAACTGCGTCTTAAGTCAAATGTTGTACCTTGGAACCAATTTTCTCATAAGAAAACATGTTATAAATGGGGGATCGGTTTCTGAACCAAAGCCTGATACCCTATTTTTAGCCCCCCAAAACCCAAAATTTTGTACTCAATCAATTATAGATGAGCAATATAGCTACATTAATGTATTTATATTGTAAATAGCAATCATATTGATTTGGAGGGACTTCTTTGAGACGACTTTGCTGAACTTTTTGAAGGGGTCTTGGCTGGAGTCATCTCAGGAGTCTTGGCTGCAAGTTCTTCTGGAGTCTTGTCTGCTTTATTAAAGAAAGTATCCAAGGAAATTTGGATAGATGTTCTCCAGGGTGATGGGTGACACAGTGAACTTGTTCGCTGGCTTGGTGTCACATCAGATCAAGTGTTATAAAGTCAAAACTGATGTCAGAAAGTTGAAACAGGATGTCAATTTATAAATGTTGTAAGTGAGAAATGTTGTAACTTGGAAGGTTGTAAGTCGAGGACTGCCTGTACACAGATAGCTTGTCCATCATTATCCTCTTCATGTTAAAGCAGGTCACAGTGAGCAGAGATTCCATTCTCTCCCTTCTTGCTTCATCCGCTCCCTGTGCAGCATGCTACATGCTAGTTATCCACCTGTCTGCTGCACTGCACTCTTGAGGGGTCTGGATTCTCAGTAACAGGATTTTATCTCCTCTGGGATGGAGAGATCAACATAAATACCGGGTAAAATTTTTAATATCATTTCACATTTGGAAACTGACATTTTTAGGGCATTTGTTTTTTGGACCTTATGGGATCATTAAAAATGTTCCAACAGTAGAGGGTCTCGGCTGCCTATTCTTATCTTTCTGTTTTTGTTGGTTACAGGCTTCTTTTGCAACAGAGGATTAATACAGGCCACAACTGGTTTAAGAAGCCTACTCCAAGTGCCAACAGAACTAACACACTGGGTGCGTCTACATGTGCAGTTAATACACCTGAATTTTATGCACAGAAAATTCAGGCTCATTAAGTTATCTCCAGTGCACATCTACCTGGGACTGGGACTAGCTACCTGGATCAAGGACAATAAGTTCTTTTTTAAATACATAGGGGGCAAAAAGAAGGTACCAGGTAACATGGGGCCTCTGCAAGACATGCTAGGAAATGTGGTCATCATACCAGAAAACAAAGCTAACCTATTTAACAAATTCTTTGCCTCCATTTTCCTGAGCAGGGGCTGGATCAGCACCCCCACTGAGCCCCCCTCAGGCCCCAGGAGAGGTGCACCTAGGCCAAGGGTAAGGGAGGATTTAGTCAGAGAAATTCTGGAGGGACTGGATGTATTTAAATCAGCTGGTCCGGACAATTTCCACCCCAGAATGCTGAGGAAATTAGCTGAGATCATTCCTGGATCCCTGGCATGGCTTTACAAGCCCTCATGGTGCTCTGGTATAGTGCCAGAGGACTGGAAGCGGGCCAACGTGGTTCCCATCTCCAAAAAAGGGAGGGATTAGGACCCAGGAAACTATAGGGAAGTTAGTCTTACCTCGATCCTGGGTAAGCTTTTTGAGAGAATTATTCTGGCACATGTCCATGAGGGGCCAGCAGGGGAGGTTATGCTTAGGGGCAACAAACATGGGTTCATTAGAGGCAGGTTCTGTCAGACCAACCTGGTGGCATTCTACGACCAGGTCACCAAATCCTTAGATGCAGGGGTAGCAGTGGACGTAGTCTTGATGGACTTTAAGAAGGCCTTCAACACTATCTCTCACCGCGGTTTCATTAAGAAACTGGGGGACTGTGGTGTCGACACCTACACAGTCAAATGGGTTGCCAACTGACTGGAGGGCCGCACCCAGAGAGTGGTGGTGGATAGGCCATTTTTGACCTGGAGGGATGTGGGCAGTGGGGTTCCCCAGGGCTCCGTCCTTGGGCCCGCACTGTTCAACATCTTCATCAATGACTTGGACCAGGGGGTAAAAAACACCCTGTTCAAATTTTCTGATGACACTAAAATGTGGGGGGATGTGGGCACGCTAGAAGGAAGGAATAGGCTACAATCGGACCTAGACAGGTTACATGGGTGGGTGGATGAGAATAGGATGGGATTCAACACTGACAAGTGCAAGGTGATGCACCTGTGGAAGAAGAACCGGCACCATACCTACAGGCTGGGGAACTCCCTTCTCATTAGTGCAGAGGCAGAAAAGGATCTTGGAGTCATCATTGATGCCAAGATGAACATGGGCCAGCAGTGTGGGGATGCAGTCAGGAAGGCCAACTGTATCTTGTCATGCATCCACAGATGCATCTCAAGCAGGTCAAAGGAGGTGATCCTCCCCCTCCATGCGGCACTGGTCAGGCTGCAGCTGGAGTATTGCATCCAGTTCTGGGCACCGCACTTCAGGAGGGATGTGGACAACATGGAGAGGGTCCAGAGGAGGGCCACCCACATGATAAGGGGGCAGTAGGACAGGCCCTACTAGAAGATGCTATGGGACCTGAACCTGTTCAGCCTTCCCAAGAGAAGGCTGAGGGGGGATCTAGTGGCCTGTTACAAACTAGTCAGAGGGGACCAGCAGGTATTGGGGGAGTCCCTGTTCCCCGCCCCCCCCGAGCACTACCAGGAGTGACTAGAAATAATGGTCACAAGCTGGCAGAGGGTAAATCCAGACTAGACATCAGGAGGCACTACTTCACGGTCAGGGTGGCTAGGATCTGGAACCAACTTCCAAGAGAAGTGGTGCTGGCTCCTACCCTGGGGGTCCTTTAAGACAAGGCTTGACAATCACCTTGCTGGGGTAGTTTGATGCCATTACTCTTTTCTGCAATGGCAAGGGGTCAGACTTGATGATCTGTTTAGGTCCCTTCTGACTCTACTAACTAAGGAGCTATGAAATCTGTGTGCCCCTGTCAGAAGCAAATTGAATCTCACAAGGGGCATCCCAGTCCAGGGCTGATTTTGCCCTGCTCTACCCCCCTGCAGCAGCCAGAGAGGGCAGGGGGCAAAAGGGCTTGGCTGTAATGGATTCTAAAGTGGACAGAAAACTGGGTGGATCATCAGGCTCAAAGGATACTTAGTAATCAATGGCTCAATGTCTAGTTGCTAGCCAATATCAAGTGAAGTGCCCCAAGGGATGGTTTTGGGGATTGTTTTGTTAAAGGTCCTCATCAATGATCTGGAAGATTGGATGGAGTGCAGGCTCAGAATATTTTCAGGTGACACCAAGTTCTGGGGAGTAGTAGATACATTGGAGGCTAGGGCTAGGATTGACTGGCTGAGTACTGACCGGTTAAACAGCAGCTCTGCAGTAAAGGACCTATGGGTTAAGGTGGACGGTGTGCTAAATATAAGCCAACAGCATACCCTTGTTGCCAAGAAGGCTAACAGTGTACTGGGCTGCATTGGTAGGAGTGCTGCCAGCAGATTGAGGGAATTGATTATTTCCCTCTATTCGGCACTGGTGAGACAAAATCTGGAGTCCTGTGTTCAGTTTTTGTCACACCCCCCCACTGCAGAAAGGATGTGAACAAATTGGAGAGGCCAGTGGAGGGCAGTGAAAATGGTTTGGTGGCTGGGGCACATGACTTCTGAGGAGAGGCTGAGGGAAGTGAGCTTTTTTAGTCTGGAGAAAAGAAGATTAAGGGGGATTTAATAGCAGCTTTCAACTACCTGAAAGAGGGGTTCCAAAAAGGATGGAGCTGAACTGTTCTCAGTGATGGCAGATGATCAAGGAACAATGTTCTCAAATTGCAGAAAGGGAAGTTTAGGTCAGATACTAGGAAAAACTTTCTCACCAGAAGGGTAGTAAAACACTGGAACAGGTTACTCAGAGAGGTTCTGGACTCTCCATCCTTGGAAGTTTTTAAGATCCAGCAAGGCAAAGCCTTAACTGGGATGATCTAGTTGGGGACCTCCTGAGGTCCCTTCCAACGTTCATTTTCTATTAATCTATGGTCCTGGAGATGTGCAAGATGCCATAATGATGGATATCTGATAGGCAAAAGGAAGGGTACTAAGATACTTTGAGCTTACCTACATCTATACCAACCATACAGTTAGTCCAATAAAAGATATCACACACAAATATTCCTACCTCTCCCACTTTCTCTATAGGGAATTGATCCTCAGTAATTAAACTGGTTAAATTCTTCAAAGTAACAGTTCATATTGATAAACCTTTATTCAGACTCCAAACAGATACTCTGTAAGAGCACATCATCCCGCCATGTGAGTGCACACACAGGCACACATGGATAGAAATAAGATTTCAAAAGTGAGGCTCATTGCATATAACACAAAACATATTTTTCTTCAGATAAAAAGAAACTGGAAGCTTTTCTAGTTGGGACCTCAGGGGTATGTTATTCATTTTAAGATTGAACCAGAGACAAATGTAACTTATTGGAAGATATATTAATTTGTTATTCATAGATTCATAGATTCTTAGGGGATGGAAGGGACCTTGCAGATCATCGGGTCCAGCCCCGTCCCCACTCCTTCTAGGCAGGAAGACAACTGGGGTCAAGCGATCTCAGCAAGGTGACTGTCCAGTCTCCTTTTCAAAACCTCCAGGGTAGGTGACTGCATCATTTCTGGAGGGAATTTATTCCACAGTCTGGACAGCATGACTGTGAAGGAGTTTTTCCTGGTATTAAGCTTGAAGCAATTTTCCAGGAGGTTATGTCCATTGGTCCTGGTCTTCCCCAGGGATGCCCTAGTGAACAGTTGTTCACTGAGCTCCTGATTCACTCCTCTGATATAATGGTAAGCTGTTATCAAGTCCCCTCTCAAACTTCTCTTTTTTAGGCTAAAGAGGCCCAGGTCCCTCAGCCTTTCCTCATATGGCTTGCCTTACAAGTCCCTGATCCTATGGGTGGCTCTTCTCTGGACCCTCTCAAGTTTTTCCATGTCCTTATTTAAGTGCGGCACCCAGAACTGGATACAGTACTCCAACTGTGTACACTAGTACTGGGGACAGCGCGTACATAACCTACTTAGTTTTACATGATATGCATTGGTTAATGCATGCCAGCATGTTGTTTTCCCTGCTGGCCACCGCATCGTACTGACAACTCATGTTCATGTGATGGTCAATCATTACTCCTAGGTCCCTTTCAGCCATGGTGCAAGTGAGGCTGTCACCTCTAAGCCTGTAGGTATGTTGAGGGTTGTTTGTCCCCAGATGGAGCACCTTACACTTGGAAGTGTTAAACTGGCTAACTGTGGCCTTGGCCTCACCATGATCCGCTGACTGCAGAATTGGCTCTGTGGTCAGACCCAGAGGGTGGTGGTTGATGGAAGTCAATTGTAGTGGTGCACTGTGACCAATGGAGTCCCTCAAGGCTCTGTCCTTGGGCCTACACTATTCAACATCTTCATTAATGATGTGGATATTGGTTTCAGAAGTGGACTGGCCAAGTTTGTCAATGACACCAAACTCTGGGGTAACGTGTCCACACCTGAGGACAAGGGGGAGATCCAGGATGATCTTGACAGGCTCAGGAAATGGGTGGACAAGAATCAGATGGTGTTTAACACTGAAAGATGCAAGGTTCTCCACCCTGGGAAGAAAAACCCACAGCATGCTTGTAAGTTTGGCAGTGTTATGCTGGCTAGCACTATGGATGAAAGAGACTTGGGGGTGATTGACCACAAGATTAACATGAGCCTTCAATGTGATGTTTCAGCCAATAAACCAAGCAAAACGCTGGCTTGCATCCATAGATGCTTCTCAAGCAAATC
>NW_017728931.1:136435353-136469067 GCF_001723895.1 Crocodylus porosus | reverse complement strand
TCTTGCTGGGGTCATTTGACCCCAGTATTCTTTCCTGCCATGGCAGGGGGTCGGACTAGATGATCTGCTCAGGTCCCTTCTGACCCTACAAACTATGAAACTATATTATGGGGTACTAGAACAAAAGCCTTTTGGAAGTCTAGGTATATAATGTCTACCTCATCTTCCATGTCCAGGTGGCAAGAGACCTGGTTGTAGAAGGAGATGAGATTGGTAAGACAAGACCTACCCTGTATATGTTTACCATTTATTATCTCTAAAAAAACACAAAGAATTAGGCAAACAAGAATAGCTTGATTAGTGGAACATCAAGATCTCTAAAAAGGAGAGAGGGTCATTGACATCTGTGGAGTAAGGAGTTTAGAGGGAATGAGCCACTGTGATTCCCTCACTGCTGCCTGAAAAGAAATGCTGATGCCACTTCCAGACAGTTAATTTTAAACATTAGGTCAACTAGGGATCAAAGAAGGGCACAACTTCAACACTGTGCCCCGCTCTGGACACACATGCACTATTTTCATTTACTTTTTTCCCATAGATATTGGCACAAAGGAATAACTGGGGAACAGTACAGGAAACACTTATAGGTACATGGAAACCCTGCATTTGTGTATTAATATAGGGATTTATTACAGCCTTGTGGTGAGTACTCTAAGCCTGATTCAGGGAAGAACTCAGGCATGCATTTCATTGCAAGTCCTTTTCGGATCAACATTAATTTACGTTCTTTAACGAGAGTGTGGGTCTAAGTGCTTTGCTGAAAGTGGCTTGGATCCTTGACACTTTAAAACATTAAAGGTGACTTAAAGCCAAAGGATTGTCTACTCATCTCAATTTGCCAGACAGGGGGCAGAAGTCAGGCGAGCAATCACACAAATCAGAAAATGGACACTGAAAGGTGGAAAATCGGTTTGCAATGCCTAACCTTGGAATCAGCAACAAACCATGGTGAAAGTGTTTATTATGATTAGATTGGTTAATAAGGTCACAAGAAAAAGGGGGCAGCAATCACTTACAAAACAGACCCTTAAGGTCCCCCGCTCATTTAACCTTGCTCCACTAAGCTCCTATTCACCAGAGCATTTAACCATATGTTTAAATGGTTTTGAAGTAATTAGGATTTAACAGGAAATGATTAAATAAATGCTTAGCAGACCCTACTGAATTGCATGAGTAGGGTGATGTTCAGCTGCATTGAAGCCTTAAACACATGAAGTACTTAAAGCCAGAAGGAATAGAGTCTTTGCCCAGCGTAGTTCCTCCAAGCTGGGGCTGTATACCTCTGAGCAGCTGGGGGACACATGGTCCACAGGTCACTTGAGGTGTGGGCCACAGACTGAAGGCCATTTGCTGCATAAGTAGCTCCTCCTAAGATCTTGTTCACCACACAGGCAGCTCAGCTCCATCCACTCCATGCCTATGGATGCCATGCAGGCACCCTGTCCCCTCCACCCTCCAGCACAGGCAGCTCAGCTTCCCCCTGTCTCAGGCACAACACCCCACTCCTCTCCTGACCATGCATCCACCTACTGTAAAGGCAACCTGACCCCTCTATTTTCCCTGTGCAGTATGAGCAGCCTGACTGCCTCCCCTGTTGCTCATGCAGAATGAACACCTTGCTCCCCTGGCATTTGTGCAGCTCAGGCACCCTGTCCCCCTCCCACTATGCCACCCTGTCTCCAGGAGCAAGGGCAAGAAGTAGAAACAGAGAAGGGAAGAAAAGAGTAACAGAGGGGGTGGGAACGTGCAGGCTGCATACCAAAGCTTTGATGCCCACATACAGCCAGTGGGCCACCAGCTGAGCAGTCCTACCGGAGCTATGAGCCCTCTGCTTCTTAGACAAGTCACTCTGCCCAGACACACCTTGACCATTGTGGCAAAAGAAACTCCTTCTATGTCCATTTTTATCAGACCACCCCTGGACAAAAGTTCCAGAGAGAGTTACCTCTGGCAAAATAGCTCAACTTTTGAAAGTCTACATGAAAAGGCATGTGGGTAAGGTAGGAGAGTTTTATTTATATTAAATCAAGGAGAAGCTGGACAGTGGGGGATAATGCTTTAGGGACAGCACTGAACTGCATATATATATATATATAGAGAGAGAGAGAGAGAGAGAGAGAGGAGAGTAATCTATCTCCTATTCATTATCCTCCTTGGTATCTACCATAATAGGTTTAGAGATAATAAAGGAAACATATCCAACTGTTCCATTCAACAGCTATTAATAGATCTATCATCCATGAATTTCTCTAGTCTATTTTTTAACCTGGCTATGATATACACCTCCACAACCTCATGTGGCAATGAATGCCACAAGTTAACTATGTGTTACATAGCCAAAAAGTATATTCTCTTGTTAGGTTTAAACCTTCCTCCTCCTAATTTTGGTGGGTGTTGATAGTTCTAGTATTCTGGGACTTGGTGAATGACAGTTCCCTGCTCATTTTGTCCAAACCCTTCATGATTTGTATAGACCTCTGTCGTATCCCCCCTCGGCCTTTTCTTTTCTAAACTGAAGAGTCTTAGCTGTTTTAAATCTTTCCTGGTATGGCAACTGCTCCATATCCCTGATAACCTGGATTGCCTGTCTCTGACCTTTTCCAATTCTACTGCATCTATTTTGAGATGCGGAGCATATCTACAAAAGGTGTTTACTACCATGTTGACTAATTAACTGAACAGTAAATGTCTCGGCGTCTACACACGTGCCCCATTAGGGTGCACAAAAATAATAAACTCTGCATCAGGGCGATACTAGTAAAATACAAGTATTTTGCAGAGTTTGTTCATGTGCAGCAGCACGTGTTTAGTAGCTGCCCCAGCTGGCTGGGGCACAGGATGGTTCAGTGCAGGGCTAGCTGGCAGGCAGCATGCAATGTGCTCTGGAGTTTTTTGCTCCTGGGTACACATTCAAACAGTGCACCTGGGAGCAAAAAACTCCATTGCAATAACCTCCAGAGTTCATTTGTGCACATTAATTGCATGTGTAGCTGCACCGGCAGAGACCAGAACTACCCAAAACTATTCAAGATGTGGGTGAATCATGGATTTGTATTATGGCATGACTATTTTCTCTGTTTTTGGGGGTTGTTTTTCAATTCTCTTCTTCATGATGTCCAACACTATATTGGGTTTTTTAATTGTATATTGAGATGATGTTTTTAGAGTTCTACAATGACAAGGTCTCTTTTCTGAGTTGTAACAGTTAGTTCATCACTATGTAAATATGGTTGAAGTTGTTTTTTCCAATGTGCCTTAACTTGCACTTGTTGACATTGAAGTTCATCTGCCATCTTTCGCCATCATATGGCTTGGTGAGATCTTTCTGTAGCTCCACTCAATCAGCTTGAAATTTAACTGCCTGTGTAGCCCCTGGCTTGTTTTCCACACTTGAAAGTTGAAGTTATCTTAAGGTGTCCTCCATCTGACCCACTGACCTACTTAAAACCATCAAATATGCACAGTAATCAATTATATATTTCATAGGCTTATGCAGTGGTTGACTGGAGAATATATGAAAAAGCTATGTGATAAGAGCAAGGATGATTGGCTGAGAGAGTGTTGAGGAAGAATGATTGGCTGAGAGTTATTGCTAAGTGGGTATGATTAGTAAAAGATTATCCATAGTTTCTGTATATCACTCTAGAGTTATAAAAGACCATGATGCAATCACCCCAGCATGGGGTGGAGGATGTATGTCAGCAGGTATAAAATGTACCTAGGGGAGACAGGTAAATCATCGTGGGAGAGAAGTCACCTGAAAGAAACAGAAAGTACAAGGTCATTCAAGGAGCCCTCACCCTAAGACCCTGTGTAAAAAATATACCCCTGTTTTTTTCTTTTTAAGTCTTGTGGCTGTCAATGAATTCCAGTTTTGAAGCTGGAATAGCTTCGCTAATCTTACATACCTTTTCATCCTAATTGATTAGTCAACTAATTAATTAGGCTTGCAACACCTGGAATATTTTGGTATCATCTTCGAACTTGGAAATTTCACTTTGGACCCTCATTTCCAGGCCATTGATGAAAATGTTGAACAAAACTGGGTCCAGCACAGATCCCTGCAGGACCCCACTTTTGACCTCACTGTATTCAGAAAAGTGACATACCCTTTGTTTACTATCTTTAAACCAGCTTTCAATCCATGGAAGAACTTTCCCTCCAATCCCATGGCAACTCAGTTTTTAAAAGATTTCGGTGAAGAACTTGTTGAATCCTTTTTCAAAGTCTATTATGTCAGCTGTATCCCTTTGACAATGTGTTAACACCCTCAAAGAACTTGGTAAGGCAGCAGGAGTTTTTTCTGATATTAAGCCTGAAGCAGCCTTCCAGGAGTTTGTATCCATTGGTCCTGGTCTTCCCCAGAAGTGCCCTAGTGAACAGCTGTTCACTGAGCTCCTGATTCACTCCTCTGATATAGTGGTAAGCCGCTATCAAGTCCCCTCTCAACCTTCTCTTCTTTACGCTAAAGAGGCCCAGATCCCTCAGCCTTTCCTCATGTGGCTTGCCTTGCAAGTCAATGATCATACAGGTGGCTCTTTTCCGGACCCTCTCAAGTTTTTCCATGTCCTTACTGAAGTGCAGCACCCAGAACTGGACATAGTACTCCAGCTGCAGTCTCACCAGTGCTGAGTACAGTGGGAGTATCACTTCCTTAGCTTCACACAAGATGCACTGGTTGATGCATGCCAGCATGTTATTGGCTCTGCTGTCCACTGCCTCACACAGTCGGCTCATATTCATGCAATGGTCAGTCATTACTCCTAGGTCCCTTTTGGCCGTAGTTCAAGTCAAGCTGTCACCACTGAGCATGAATGAATGTTGAGGGTTGTTTGCCCCCAGATGGAACACCTTATACTTGGAAGTGTTAAACTTCATCTGGTTCTGGTCTGCCCAATTCTCTAACCTGTCCAGGTCTGCCTGTATCTGCAACCTATCTTTTGATGTGACTTGGTGTCATCCGTGAACTTGACCAGCGACCTTTTCACTCTCCTATCCAAATCATTGATAAAGATGTTGAAAAGCACCAGTCCAAGCACAGACCCCTGAGGGACACCATTGGCCACTTTGCACCAGGATGACACAGATCCATTCATGGGAACTCTTTGAGTCCTACCATGTAGCCAGTTTCCCACCCATTGAACCATTTAGTAGCTGAGCCCACAATCTTCCAGTTTTCCCACAAGGATATTGTGGGATACTAGAACAAAAAAGCCTTTTGGAAGTCTAGGTATATAATGTCTACCTCATCTTCCATGTCCAGGTGGCAAGAGACCTGGTTGTAGAAGGAGATGAGATTGGTAAAACAAGACCTACCTGCAACAAAGCCATGCTGGCTTTTGTTCAGAATACCTTCCATGAGTGTATCACACAGAGATACTTTAATGAGCTTTATCAGGATTTTCCCTGGAATAGAGGTTAGGCTGATTGGCCTATAGTTGCCTGAGTCCTCTCCTAAAACATTTCATTTTCCTGTCTCCCCTTGGCTGGAGATTACAGTCCACAGCTGATTTCAATGGTAAGCAGGAATCCTTACTATCTTTGCAGTGAAGTCCTCCTTGTCCCTGGAGGACTCAACTTCTCTGTTACCCTCACCAAGTTGCCTCTGCCCCACTACTCCAGGCTTCTCTGCCACACTCCCTCCATCTCCACTCCCTGGAGCTTCCCACCAGCAGGGTCCATGGACTCTTGCAGGCTCCAGCCTGGCAGGCACTTGCACAGGCACATGCACATGCCATCTACCTGGCTTATAGCTCCTCCTCCCTGTGCCACCACCAGCTTGTAGAAAGAGTGAGAGTTTTCAGGAAAGGGTCCCTTCTAGACACATCCCAAGGGAACAATGCAGTTAACCAGCCTATACCCAGCCCCTTTGCCATCCAGCCATTACCCCTTTCCCTGCCAGAACAAAACCCACCCAAAGAAACCTTTTCAATATATAAATGAACAATACAACCCCATAATCAACACAGTTAGCAACCTGCCAGTCCTCTGGAACAGAGGCCATTGGTAACAATAGGTCACATACTCTTGCCAATACTTCTACAGTTGCACCTTTGAGTTCCTTCAACGCTCTTGGAAGAGTGCTGTGTGGTCCTGGTGACTTATGGAGTAGGATACTACTCCACTAGACACTATACAAATACAGAAATAGGAGAGGGTCCCTGACCTGAAGAGCTTTCACTCTATTACTTGAGACATTATAAATGTAAATTCAGACAGGCAGGGGAGCATGAGACCCAATAGTGTACTATCACTTAGCACGGGAGGCAGTAGTTTCGGCACACCATCTGTCAGCTTTGTTTGTTTGCTTAAAGAGTTATGAAAGAGGAGAATTTTAAAAAACCTTGCATGACAGATCTGCTTTTCTACCTCTAAATTTGCTGCAAAATACAGTGTCATGTTTTATTGCAAACGACTCTGCTTCTTATAAACTTCGGTCAACCAGTATCTAAAAGCTAAATTTATGCGGTATTAAAAAAAAAATACAGCAGATGTTTTAATGTTTAATAAAAATGTTTATGTACTACTATTGTAATACTGTTTACTTGACCTTTCTCAGTCAGTTTATTATGCATCATTAAAAACTCCTCCAGTGATGCTTTCAGCATAACTAAATGCTGTTAGTGTACTAAACTCCAGTCAATAATTAAAATATTTTCACAGTGAAGTGCTCTTTAAGAATTGCATTTTAATATACTCATGAGCAAAGGGGAAAAAAGGACCTGACTGGGAGTGGCAGGATTTTTTTGGTTGCTTTGTTTGTTTTGGCAAGCGTCACTGAAAAAGAAAATGGTATTTGAGAATGTGGGTCAGATTTGGTGACTGATTACAACCAAGAAACATTTTGGTAATGCTGGAAAGACTTATTTTGGCATTTTGGAAACAGGGTTGGACTTGTTAGGTGGCATTCAGAAGGGGAAGGGGGGTTTGGTGCCAGTTGCAAAATGGAGATAGGGGAAAGACAATCTGGTTTCAATTCCCCCTTCTGCTTAGTTTGGAAGAGAGGCTGAAACCCTGTTCGGAAACCCATGATGAATGTCCTAAGCATTGGGCTATGGAATCACGCTTGCCTCCTTGTCCCCCAAAGTATTTTATTACTTATACAGTATGGAATAGCTTCAAAATGAAGACTGGCTGAGACCAGTCCAGAATACCCTGAAGCCTGTTGGTTAACAGAGAGATGCTGATACAGGGAGACGCAACATCTGGTTCAAATAGCAGCTGTTGATAGCAGATGATAGACAGCAGGGGTTTGAATGCAGGTCTCCTTTCTGTTGCACGGCTGCAGTTCACCTGCTGTCTACACCACAGTAAATTGCCCCAGGCAGGGAGCTTGGCCCAAAGAGGAGAATTTCCTTCAGGAAATCTCTGGGACTTGCTGGGGAAGGGATATTCCAATATTTCAGCTACCTCTAGGGCATATGCCGACAACTGTACATGAATTCTTGAAAATGTTATTGCTACATTTAAAAGAATTAGAAAGAAATGAAGGTTTTTCTGAACACTGGACGGACTCCCCAAAGTACTCTTGTTTCGGGGATTCCTCTGGGATAAGAAGAATACAAAGATTTGCATCATGGACTTTTTTTCTCCATGAATTTCCTGTCACTGGTACCTCTTTTAAAGCTCCTGCCTCTTTGAACCAGTTAGTCCCTAAAGTGCTACCCTACCATACCTTCTGCCTCTATAAAAGGAAATGCATGTCAAGAGGATTCAACTGTTAGCTCAAACTTTGAAAACTTTAGAAAAAGAACCCATCTCAACCTGCTGACCTGCAAGCAAAAGGACTGGTCATCTTCCTGCTTCTTCATAAACCAGAACATTTCATTCAAAATGAAAACAATCTCATATTTCCAGCAGATGGCAATAGAGACCTTCTCAAAGCCACCGAGCACGGGTGCCTGCTTGGCACCTTTCTGTCTCAGGGCCTTTTCTGCACAGAAAGGATCTCAGCTCGGATCATGCCAAATGAACTGGAATTTCGTTTCCAGGGGTCTCATGATAAGGCAGCGCCGTTGTTTGCAAAGTGTTTGCTTTCCTTCCAAGGAGCCCTGTTTTTTTTATTTATTAGAAGCTGAACCCTACAATGTTGAGAGGAAAAGCAAGTTTTGGTAACAGATGTGATGTACGTTGAAGGCTGTTGCAGGTCTCCATGCTTCATTATCATGATCACATCCAGATTTCCTCCTCTTCTCCATGTGCTATTGTGCATTCTGCTCAGTCCACGCAGAATGAAGGTCTGTAAATCCGACAAGATCTCTCATTTCTAAGGTTGTTTATATCTTATCAACTCTCAATTTGCTCTTGCTCTTCATTTATTGCTTTCAGTTTTAACAAAAACAAAATAAGGCTTTAAAGCCATGGAATAGATAGAGCTTAGCAATGGAAAGCATTTTCTTTCTTGCTGTCCCCACCACCCTTCCCAGCATGACATGGAAGCAGCACCTAGTGACAGCAGTACCAAAGCAAGCCACCCAGCCCCGTGCACCCTGTACAAGCAGAAAGAACTAGTGACCTCTGACGGTGACTGCTGCACAGGCTCCTGGCACCAGACATCTTTGTACACCACTTAGGTCCAGCATTGTCAGTGGCCTTCATCAGCCCATCAGTGGCACTCTTGGCATGTGGAAATGCTCATAGGATCATTGGATAATAGGAAAGTAGGTCTGGAAGGTACCTCATGTGGTTATCTAGTCCAACTCCCAGCTCAAGGTAGGCTCATCCCTGACTAAATCATCCCAGCCAATGTCTGTCTAACCTGTACTTGAAAACTTGCAAGGATGAAGACTCCACGGTTTCTCTAGGTAGCCTGGACCAGTGCCTGACCACCCTCAAGAGCCACAAAGTTCCTCATCTCCAACCTAAATTTCTCCTGATGCAACGTGAGGCCATTGCTCTTGTCCTGCCCCTAGAGCCACAGAGAAAAGTCCATCTCTATTCTCTCTATAATTGCCCTTCAGGTATCTGAAGACTGTAATCAACCCCACCCCCCCAGGTTGTCTTTTCTCCAGACTAACTAACCTTAGTTATTTCAGCCTTTCCTCATCAATCAGACTTCACAGGCCCCTAAACATGTTTGCTGCTCTGCACCGGACTCTTTTCAAACTGTTCAGATCTTTCGTGAAGTGTGAGACCCAAAACTTGACACAGTGCTCTGTGTGAGGCCTCTCCACTGTTGAAAACGACACTCCTGATTTTCAAATGATACTCCTGCTAATATAATCCAGTATACTGTTGGGTCATATTCATTTTACGGTCTACTGTAATCCCACCTTCAGCATTTGTTTGTAGCTTTTTTTATAATAAAAGATTTTATAATAAACCTTCCTTCCTTCCTTCCTCTGCAATGTGGAAAATGGAAAGCTAATCCTTAATGTGTAAGCCCATGAACAGTCTTGGAGAGGAAGGGGTTTCCATCTCTGGTTATACAGGTGTTTTGTTACTGACAAGCACTTAATCTTTGCCCCCCCTGCCCCCCCACCCGGGGTGGGCGGGGGACACATGCTATCTGCCCTTTCACCTTTTGCTACCCTCAAAATAAACAAATGTCTCTTGAAAACTTACAGGACTAGACTCTGAACTCAGTTTACATACCATCAACCTTCAGGTTGAATTAGACTAAATTTATTCCAATGTAAACACTCAGAGTCTGGGCCCTAGAGTTTTTGTTTCTGAAGCTTTTCCTAATGCCTATAGTTATTCTGTTGAAATAGAAGACTTATTTGAGTTTTCAGTGCTTTTCTTGAAAAGGAGCACTGCCTCTGGACTAAACAAAGAATCTCAGGGCAGCAAAAAAAGCTAAGGTCATCACTGCAGGCTCTGTTTCAGACCTGACTCAAAATGTCTTCTTTAGCTTTCTTCTGTACACTATGATTTGTGAGTCTTAAAGTGAAATCCGTGATCTTACATAGCAGCTTCTTTAGTTATATACATTGACGTAGATTTCATAGATTTCATAGATTTCATAGACATCAGGGCTGGAAGGGACCTCGGGAGATCATCGAGTCCAGCCCCCCTGCCCAAAGGGCAGGAAGTCAGCTGGGGTCATAGGATCCCAACAAGATAAGCATCCAATTTACTCTTGAATAAGCATCCAATTTACTCTTGACGTAGCAACGAAACTTGTCGCCCGGGGCGAAGACTGCAGCAGCAGCCTGCTCTTGCCCCATAGACAGAACTGGGGGGCACATACCCCCCCATGCTTGCCCGGGAGTGCACACAGTGGTGGGAGCTCCCCTTCCTCTGTCTCCCCACATGCCTCTGTCCTGTGCCCTGCCCCAGGGGTGCCCTGTTGGCACCCCTTCTCTTTGGCACCCGGGGCAGTTGCCCCACTCGCCCCCGCCTTGCTATGACACTGGTTATATAGGAAGATATTTCATGGAGTTGGTGCATCTGGTAGAAGTGTTTCATGCACATTAGCAGTCTAGAGTGGGTCAAAATTTTTGGTCTGTGACTGATCTTTTGAAAATGAAACTGGTAATGAAAAAATGTCTTTTTTTGTTTTCATGACATTTTGTGCCATCTATTTTTTTAACAAATTTAATTGAAATAGTTACAAAAAAGTTAATCTTTTCTACATTGATGTTTGAGTAAACAAAGTTCTATAATCATTGAAATGAAACACATTTATAATTTCTTTGAAATGTTTATGAAGCTTGAGAGAAGTTTAATTTAAAAGGTGTTTAGTTGTTAAGGTTTCTCTAGGAAGAATTCAAGATTAATTTCTTGTATATATAAAAAAATTGATTTCCAATTATTGGATTTACTGCCCTATGCCCCGCCCCCACAGTTCTCTTCCCTTTTTTGTTTCCATTTAGAAAAGAAGGGATAGGGCTCTGAGAGAAAGTGGTATTTACCTTAATATTTCTAAACATATTTAACATCTCCTGCAAAATCCGACAGCCCTGTGTACTTTAAAAATTCAACATTTTCTATGTCAAGTCCTTCAAAAGGAAAACAATCTCAGATTTGTTTTTGTGAAATTATTGTCTTAAGTTTTCAACCAGTGCTACCATTCCTAGTAGAGCGCAGGAGTGCAACCCAGTGCAGTTTCATTGATTTCAGCAGCACTATGTTGATTTCCATCAGAAAAGACCCTGAATTCAGGCCTCCAAATTCTCATTAACCTCAATTAGAAGTCCTGGAGCTCTTAGAAATAATTGTGATGGCGAGAATTACATAACAGTGCTAAGAAAAACTTGACAGCCAGGAAGCAGCTAAGTAGTACCTGTAGAGCATTACCTAATGTGGCTTGTGTCTTTTAATAGATACTCAAGTGACAGCAACAGATGTCAGTGTTACAAGTTGGTCCTCCCTGCCAAGGGGAGTGGGCTTGCTCAAAGTGAGTTCTAAGAGCAATTGTGGCATAGCTCCTTTTACGGAGAAAAGGAAAAGCATTTTGAAGTATGAAAGCATTTTGGTCGGTGTCATAAGACAGAGCATGCAATGAGTATCACCCGTTGGGAGGTTCAGCAAGGGTGTGCTGATCAGGTCTATTTGGCTGAGACACGTTAGTGATTCTATTATGCAGTTAACACAGGCTCAATTATGTAACCAATGCAGAGCCTGTGATGTAAGCACTCACATAAGCGAGCATCTGTCGTACCCATTGAGGATTTTCTGCCTAGCAATACTAACGTTAGCTGCATTCTAGCAATATATACCAACTGCTTGCATCTAAAGTAAGCCGTAACTGTAAATGCCTCCTGATATGCTGGTAATTTTCCATGCACTGCCTTTCTGAAAGCTCAGGTTGTCACTCCAGGAGCCTCTACGAGGTACGGTCCGTTCAGGACCCTCCAGTCCCATGACACCAGGGGTTGAATTGAAACTGCAATTAATGGAGATTCTGCTTAACCAACCCACATGCTTATCAGTTAAAAGAGGGAGGAATAACTTGAGCAGATTAAACGAGTGCCTTCAGATGCCTACCCTGAATCATTAACTTAATATTTGAACAGCTAAGAACCCAACCCACACGCTCTGTGTCATTGTTGTGAGTTTCCACCAAATCTTGCTAGCTCACAAGCTGCACAGAAGATAAAACAGCATTACTGGGGGTGAAAAAATACAATGGACTTTGTGGTCCGAAAATCCTGGCTTTCTCTTTCAAATTACCTAAGGAACATTAATCTGATTGTTGTACTTCCCATAGCCCTGTTAATTAGGTATCATATATTAATTACATATACATTTACCTATTGCGCTATTAGGTAGTTGATTCGGAGAAACAGGTGAACAAAGATGTTCCTCATACAAAAGTGCTAATCAGTTAACAGATGTTGTTGGCCATAGAGCCACTAGTTAACACTGGAAATACTCTCCAAGGGGGAAGTTTTAAGATTCAAGATAATAAAACATTTCAAGTATTTACCAGACAGATATGGTGGCCTCATGTGTTTTCCTTTTTCTGCTAATATAACTAAGCATGAAAATACTAATTTGACAAACAGCGGTGCAGGAAAATATTAAAGGGGTGCTCTGAGACATATTGTATGGGAACGAGCAGAATATTGTGAGCAAAGGAAATATTGTCTTTCTAGCCGTAGGTCAATAAACTTGGTTTAAAACTAAAAGCCTACGTCCTCAAACTATACATTATTTTATTTTCTATAAATATTTAATTTATTCCTTACTTTGTCCTTTGAAAGGGATAATATATACACAACTTTGGTCTCATGATATGGCTTCATTTATTGAACGGGCACTTTACAGTAAGTGTAAAAGACTGAAAATAAATAACTGATTCTGTTTGCTGGATAGTGGAAGTGTTTCATGGGGCAGATCTGACTGTGTTAGGTGCTGCACAACAATAACGAAAAAAGACATCTAAGGGAGTTTCAGCTAAAGAAAAAGCAATGCCAAACTCATTGAAATACTCTGGACTTGAAATCTCACTACTGCTGGTGCTTAAGACCATTTCTATTTAGAACATTTTTCATAGATTTTAAAGTCAGAAGGGAACTGTAGTCCGACCCCCTGATTATCACAGGCTGGAGAATTTCCTTCAGTTACTTTTGCATGCAGCCCAATAATTTGCAATTCTTCCACAGAAGCTTCTCGTCTTTAGTTGATGCCATCAAGGAATGGAAAATTGATATCTCTTCCCTCATGAGTCTCTTGCAATAGCTAATTATCCTCACTGTGAAAATCAGTCTAGCTCATCCACCTTCCTCCATTATATTATAGAGCCCTTTAATACCCTTTTTGCTCATGAATATTCTTATATACCATAATCAGGTCCCAGTCTTGGTTTTTTTTTTTCCCATTGGATATATTAAACAGAATGAACTCCAAGTCTCTCAAAGTCAAGCATTTTCTCCGACCGTCTACATTTTGGTGGGTTTTTTCACTCGGTTCTTTACTTCACTTTAAGGGCAGATGTCTACCCTGATTGAGACCATAATAGTCACACATATCTTTAAATTCGTTACAAAGTGTTTAGCCCAGAAACTGCCTTACCTTTGTCCCCTTCAATAGACACTACTCGATGGAAGTTATAGATTTGTGTCCTTTGCGTAAAATCACACAGTGAGCCACAACTCTGTGGGTATCATTGCTCCCATTGTCAGCATCCAGCTATAGTCTGGTAGTGTCTCAGGAACTGAAAACTGTAGCTGGGCCAATGTTTAACTACAAGAATAGGATCTGACTGAAGTCAATGAGACAAGACAATATTTTAAGCACATGTGGAAGTCTTTTGTTGAATTGTGGTCTAAAGAATCTGAAGAAAATAGCTGATTTCTCTGAGGTGAAGGAAGACTGAGTAAAAGTAGAATTTGGTGCATGGGCCAGATTTGGAGAGGTTGTCAATCAGGGTAGGTCCAATGAGCTCATCCAACATACTTCTCACTGAATTTCTGAAATCTTCACAGCTGATTATTTGTTAGAACAATTCTCTCCCCCCGCCCAGTGTATTTATTGCACTTGTCAACTCTTTGTTATAGTCCAGTCTAAATTGTGACAGTCACCCATCTGGGAAATAGATAACTGCCTGTGAGACTTAGGTGGTCAGTCAGACCACAAATAGAAAATAGCTAATCATCAAAAGGAGCAATTCAGCACCAACCCATCATCTGAAAACTATTTTTCCAAAGTAGGTAATCTGAATAATGAACATGTTATTTTGTTTGGAATAGAGCTGGGCAAACTATGATATGCCCTTTTCTGCCTTTCCTTTGAAATCCTATTTCAACAGTTCTTGCATGTTTTTAAAAGAACTATGTTTTAGCCACAGATGCAACTTCACCCTGCATCACTCAGGGTTTGGACACACAACAAATTAACACTGCTATAATGGCTGTAAGCTTAGCTTTACACCCTGCTGAGAATTACATCAGGAGATAGACTGAATGAACCAGAAAGTATTTCGGAGCAGCTGAATTCAATAAAAGATTTGGCACCACCTTGCTACTAGGTAACAAGGAGCAGTTAGTGACAAGCATCTACCCCAGGTAACTCTGAACAAATGACACTTAAACTGGTGGGAGAGAGACATAGTTTTGTCCCTAATTCTTTTAGGGTCAGTTGTGCCCCAGATTAAGTGATGTGTCCCTTCTGTATCTGCTTAGATCAGATTCCTCGAAATGATAAACTAAATAAAGTTTGATTTACCTGGGCTCTCTTACAAAACATTATTGATTAGCTGCTGAGGAGCTCCCACCTCCATAACAGACAGTGCCAGTTCAGTTACTTCTTTTTATCGCTGACATTTATCCCAGTACTGATGTGTCTCTTCTTTCCTTTTCCCCTTCACCTGTTTTTGTTCCTCTCAGCCACAGTCTTTTTTCTCCCCACCTCTCAAAATCTAACATGCAAAAGGGCTGTGACACAATCTCTTGACTCCAAGTCCTTCAATCATCCATTTCTAGATGGACCAATTTCAGTGCTCCTGAATAACGTAGTCCAACAAAAGGTTTTCTTATTTGAGGTCACGTCTGTCACCTCCATGCTCACCTGCACAGAGACAACGTAGTAGCTGTCAGGGCCCATTTCTCCTACTATAATGTTTTATGAAGTATTCTCCAACAGATGTATAAGGACCCAGAAGTTATATTTGCTGCCAGCAGTATCCAGTTTCTGATCCATTATCTTTTCTATCTAGTGATTGCTTTGGAAAATGCTGTTCCTGCTGGCAGTTGGCTCTGTTAAGTCATGATAGAGATAATTATAATGTAGGCAACTCCCCAGGATCACAAGTATGTGCATTACACACTTACTCTGACACACTAGCTATCCTCATAAGCAGAGGGAAGGGGGAGGAGAACTGAGAAAAAGTAGTTAGAATTTGACAGAAAAGAAAATAAGGTAGTTATATGATATGAGTGATATGAGTGGGGTCTTCTCCTACCATTTATCTGTTTTTCTTTTCCATGCAAGTCTTCGTTACAAACTGCCTGCTTAACTAAAATATATTTGGCTGGATTTGCTCTGATAACAAATCCCTTACCTTAATTAAGCTGAGCTGAATGGAACGGCAATCCTGTTCAAGGAATCCATCATACATGCTACCAGTGTCAGGAGGCTTTGAACCTTTTCACTGACCGTGTCAGTAATTAGAAACTATAGTTGAATGCATGCAGTGCTAAGCTAAGTTTATGGGCAACATGCCAGAACAGAATGGTCGAGGTCATTTGAAATAGCTATATACAGCTGTTAACCAGACAAGGGTTTTGGAGATTTGTGTAGGAAAAATAACTTCAAGACATGAGCTGTGGGCACAGGAACAAGATAAAATAAAATAAAATAAAAATTCAAAGAGGCCATTTGGATGCTGGAATAGGAGAATATTAATTTAGTGTAATAGCTAGCCCCCATCCCAAATATTAGAAGTCATGAAAGAAAAGGTTGGAAGGGAACTCAAGGTTCATGTGGTCCAACCGTCTGCACAAACACAGGAATGCTATTTCTAAAGCTTCCCTGGACAATGATTGTCCAACCTCTTCTTGAAAAACTGTGAAGGAGATTCAGCCACTTTGTTGGGCAGTATCCCACTGCTTTATTGTTGTAACAGTAAAGAAGTCCCCCCACACTCCTCCCCGCCACCTCCCGGGTGCATCTACATGTGTATTAATGCACTTTTGCTACTGCGCATGAAGTTTAGTAACTTTATTATGAGGTACTACATAAATATGCAGCAGCCAGCACTACTGCACAGTAGCAAAGATGAACAGCCTTTTTGTGATGTTTAAAGTGCAGTAGACTAATTCTACTGTGCATTAGCACGTTATCATGGCTTTTCCCATGACACATTAATGTGCACTAGAATTAGTCCCCTGCACATTAAGCGTCTTGTGTAGATGTGCGCCATTAGCTAATCTAAGTCTATTCTTCTGCTATTTAAAGCCATTACTTCATCCCTACCCTCAGTGTCCAGGTAGAAGAGTTGTTATCCCACTTTTATGGAAACTTTTCAGATATTTGAAGACTGCTACAAACGGCCTTTACCCCAAACTAAGTATGCCTAGCTAAGCAAGCAGTTTTTTTCAACCTAACCTCACCTTTCCTCATACAGCTTGCATTTCAGCCCTTTCATCATCTTTGTTATTTGCCTCTGGAGCCTCTCTAAAAGCTCCACAATTTTACTTCTGTACCATGTGGGAGCCACTCCATTCACAGTGCTCATGTAGGTGCCACTCACTCACTGCTGCACCACATGCCTGCACAGCCCCAGGCTTCAGTTTCCCATGCCATGCCACACTACCCCAACCGCTGCCTGGGGCGAGGGCAGGGACTGTAAGTCAAAGGAGGGAGGAGTCGTCCAGGAGCTCTGGCTGCTATTGCAGCTGGAACATTGCTGGGGATGATGACTGGGTAGGAGCCCGAGGGCTGCAACTTAATCCCTTGTGGGACATGTGTAGCCTGTGGGGTGCAAGGTTGGCAGCCCTAGTCTAGTTTAAAGCCATGGATGGAGATATGTATTTTCTTTGTAAATACTATAGGGTCTGAGCCCACATGTTTTGCTTTAACCATAATACTGTCTTATCTGATTTCAGCATTTAGCTTAGCTCATCTTCATAGCATGAATACTATTACTATAGACAAGGTGAAACTCAGGGCAACAAGACGACTTCTAGGTAAATAAAATATTATGACAGACAGTTTAAAGGTCATATTTATTCTCACTGAGGAAACCTTTAAGGTTAAAAAAAGAATGGAAAGACGGCTTCAGATATTCATGTATAAATGTCTAGAAAGTTTAACAGACTTTGAAAAATCCAGAGAGAAGCTGACATCATTGCTATCTTGAAACCCAATAAACCACCAGAGGATCCAAAGAACTACTGACTCATCTCACTACTTCTTCAAAAGAAGACAGTCACCTAGCTGGGGTCATTTGACCCCAGCATCCTTTCCTGCCCATGGCAGGGGTTCGGACTAGACGATCTGCTTAGGTCCCTTCTGACCCTACCAACTATGAAACTATGAAACTACTCTCTGTTACACACAAACTCATGGAGTGCATAATCCTGAATAGAATAGAAGAGAGAACATCATTGATCCCCAGCTCCCTAAGGAACAAGCTGGTTTTTGGAAAAAGTGGTTTCACCACTGACTAAGTTACTTTATTTACATCTGAAATAGAAAATCTATTCGAAATTAGGCAAAAAACAAGGGTGATTTTTATTGACCTCTATGCCACCTATGACACGGTATAGCAACAAGGCCTAGAATATAAACTGCAGTCCATGATACCTGTCTGCAAACTACACGCTTTCATCATGACCATGATCTCCAGCAAATCATTCAAACTCACTACCAGCCAAAGAGAAAAAAAAGTATGGACTCTGAAGAATGGAGTCCCCCAAGGGTCAGTGCTAGCAGCAGTATTTTTCTATGTATATATCTCATACTTCTTTCATACAACATCTAAGTGGTACATGTAAGCTGATGATGCTGCTATAAGTGCCCAAGGAATAGATGTGACAGAACTATACAAGATATGAACTGACTATCTCCACAAGTGATGGTTAAAGTTGAGCATCAATAAATTGGTATCATCACTCTTGCACCTGGACAATCATCCAGCTAAAAGCACACTGAATATCAGAGTAGGCAACCACGTATTTCCCCATAAACATACCCCAACCCACGTAGGAGTCACATTAGACCATTCTCCCACCTATAAACATCACATTCAACAGGTCAGTAGTAAAGTCTGCCTTAAGATGCTCTTAAGATACTATAGAGTTTTACACAAGACTCTACTGAAGAGTCACAAACTCAACTAGGAAGGGTCTTCTGAGGGGTGCTCCATTTCAATGAGCTCTTCTCTCCCTAAACCAAAGTACATTATGATCTACTCCTCAGATCCCGATCCCTAGCACTCCATGTCCTTGGATCCCTTTCAGGAGGTTGCCTGAACTCAGGTCACTGGAGACCCTGAGGGACCTTTTTCACCCCCTTTTATTCTTATTGAGCTCCCCATCACACCACTATGCATACTGAAAGATGTTGCTTACTTTCTCCCCAGAACTTTCCAGCTCTTTTTGAGCTCTTTCCTGAGCATGTTAGCCTAGGCCAATGTTCAAAAGGTGAACTTTTCAGGGAGGGTCTTGAATATAGTGGTTATTGTATATGTACCAGTACTAAATTGAAGTTCTCCCTCTACACAACTGTCCCTATAACAGGCAGATGACCTGCCGAGCTCCCTGGCCTGTCAGATGGAGCAGCAGGGCAGCAGCAGCAGTGACATGGAGGAGGTGGGGGGATGGGGCACCAGGGAGGGGTGTTGGGCAGGCCCAGGGCACCATTTCCCTAAGGCCAGCTCTGCATGGGGTGCCAACTTCAAGATGCTCAGAACCACCACACTTACCATGGTATAGGCCCCCCCAAAACATTGTCCTCTTGTAGGGTCCAGAAGTTGTCACACTAAAAAGCTCAACACTGTACTTAACAGTGCACTGAGACTGATAACAAGCTGCACAACTTACACACATAGAGCTGTACTCCCTTTACTCTTGGGAATTAGACCAAGTGATATGAGACAGACCCTAACGTCATCATTGGCCATAGAGGCAAAAGATAGTGAAAATCACCTGCTCCATCAACTGTTAACTGAAAACCCATACAGATGAAGGCTTAAGAGGCTCAAAAGTTGTAAACCATTTATACACAAAGCCCACACGCTCCTAGAAGAGATTGGGGATGCTGAAGCAAACCTATGGGCATTAATAGAGTGGGCCAACCACTGGAAAAGGTGAAATATATTCCTATAGCATGGGCAAATATAGCCTATTTTAATGCGCATTAAAGCATCACTAAAAATGTGCCATTTAGTTAATACCCATTAATATAGGCTAATGTACACTAAGCATCACTTAAAAACCATGCTCTTTAGTTAAAGCACATTAAGACAGGCTAATGCGCATTTTCCTAGCACCTCACAATAGAGGACGCTTGTAGATGTGCAATGAGGCTGCTCCAGCATGCTGTAATTACAGCATGTCAGAGCAGACTTGAATAATCAACTCTGCCAAAGCTTGGTAATTACCACACTCCAGCAGACTCCAGCATCATGTGTATCATTATCCCTGTGCTGAAAAATGATAGCAAGGGCTTGTTCAACAAGCTTTAGTTAAAGTGCTCCTGCTGCTATATTTCAGCACAGGGATGGTGATACATGTGATGCTCTGGGTGCTTTAATTAGAACAGTTCTCAGTTTCGCTCTCATTAAAGTGTCCCTCCTCCCCGCCTTCCAGAGCATGTGTATGTGCCCAGAGCTACTGGATTTAATGTGCACTAAATAAAGCGCATTAATACATGTGTAGATGCACCCATGTGTTTTAAACCAACACCAAGCAAGTTCCTCATTGGGCACAATCTTGACAGAGAAGCATGGGTCAAGCTGAACAGCTGCTGCCATGCAATGATGGACCTAGAAGACACTGCTGCCCCTGTGTGTGGCAGCTGTCCCAGGAAGCTGGCTGCAACATTTCAACTCTGGTCACCTTATTTTGCTAAAATAGGAGTCAGCAAAGTTTTGATTGATAAAAGCTTCAAAACGTAAAGAGGCATAAAGATGTTCTTAAAATCAGATGCACACTAGTGACTACAAAATGTAGCTGTAGATGTATAGAAGATCGCTGAACTATTGTTCCCCAAAGCAAAAAAAAACAACCAAAACTGCCACCAGCAAAAAAACTAGTGACCATATTCTACTGCAGACATTCACACTTCTGAGAAGAAAGAGAGACATCCATATGTATACGTAGAGATAATTTGACTCATTTGAAGAAATTGTAGGACTCCTGTCTTGTGTTCCCCTGAAAGGGACTTGACTTCAGTTCCCAGATACCTTAAACCATTTTATTTAATTTTCTTCCTCAGTTACTCATCAAAAAACCCTTTTTTGGTCCATAAACTTAGGCTAAAAATAGACCTTGGCTTTGCTCTGGGAGAAAACCTTGTAGGATCCTGCAGAGGTACAAGTTCATTGTTTCACTACAAGTACCCGTGAAGTATCCCGATAACACTTTTTCCCCTGGACAATCAGGATTAATTGAGTCAAGTGCCATTCAAACTGTGTGTAAATGACTGTTCCTTACATGCTTTGATTGGAGCCAAAGCCCAGGACATTCAGATCTGGAATAAACCTTATGTCTTGCTTTAGCCTTCAATTATGAAATGTATGAGATTCAGGCCTTCTGTTGTCACTAGCCAATTAAAAGAGATAAAGACAGACCAAAACATCCACAATGAATATTTGGAAAATGTATCTTCATTTATCCATTTATACTAAAGGGCACCTGATTCCAGAGTCAGGTAGGAAAACCTTTTTAATGCTTTGCATGAAATGGTGGACACACAGGAAGCCGCCGTCATTTGTGCTCTAAGAAAAAGAGCCAAAGAAGTTGTCTGAGAAACATTAAATGTCTTGCTTTAAACTTGTTAATAGAAACCCAAAAGATATTTTTTCTTTAAACATCTTAATAGTAGTTAATGCATTTCTGGAAGTGGCTTCTTGCAGATATTAAATGTAACAAATACAGCAGGGAGTACTTTTGAAATAACTGATGAATTGAAGCAGCAGGAAGGAAAAAGAATCGGAATGGGAAGTGGGATAAAGATACTTCAGCCTCAATACTTTCAAATTTTATCATCTCTTGCATGCACAGAGATAATTCCAAGGGCCAAAAATATGAAGTCGCAGAACACCCTTCTTGTCTTATGGAATGTGGAACTGTATAATCGCAACAAAGAGAGAAACAAATCTTGTATCATATTGCTTATTTTCAGTTATTTTCTCACCACAAAACCCTGTTCCTTTTAAAAACCAAGGGAGATTGTAAAATGCACAAGGGGTATTTTGCCTACTGTGGGTTTCTGGATCTGTGATGATAAGCCAGAACATTAGAATACTGTAAAACATTCAGACAAATATCATCCCCCAGGCTTCATTTTGGTTCACACGCTATGGAAAGTTGCCATTTCCTTGGTAGCCAATTTAAAGGTGTGAACTTCCCAGAGAGACTCTACTTCTCCCCAGTTTTGTCAAAGTGACTATTAAGATGTTGCAACACTTTTGTTCTGAAATCCAAACACGGACAAAACTTGTCTGGTTTTATTTTTTGTTAAGGATTCAAAACTCAGTGTTTGTTCATTGAATGGTGTTTTGCATACGTTTTAAGTATGAGCTTGGGAGAGATACTTGGCGGTGCATTGAAAGCACACAAACTGCTACGGACTTTGGCAGTTATAGCTAACCCAAAATTTACTGTTAGGCTGAGACCAAAACAACACACCTGTGCGAAGGGAAATGAAAGAAAAAGTTTGCACAAGACCAATGGCTGGGGATAGCTTGGTTTACTATAATTCTGTGAATAACTGTGAATAATCATTTGAACCTATGAGTAGGATCATTAAAGTCAATGGGGCTATTCATTGAAGGCTATAATTGACTGCTCTGCTGGTTGCTCTTATACCCAAAAGCAGTACGAATAGCTAGCAGCAGAACCTGGCTCGTTTTGAACCTGCTCACATGGAGGCTATAAGATCTCAATGAAACATTTGGACAGGTTATGCATCCTTGCTGCATTTTTTATAGCTTGAGCACTGGAATAAATTCTAAATAGATAGAAACCTTGAAAAATTGTTTTCCCAGGTTTCCACAATACTGAAGTTAAGGGAAGGTTTATATTGAATCTAGTCATATTAGCTGCACGTATACAATATCTCATGTCAAAACATGGCCAATCCATCTCTATTTTATGTAGTTCCCTTTATGTGCATCATTATTGAAGCATAAGCTTATACTGAAATATCTAAACTGTTAGTGTATGCCACCTGAAAAAAGTGCCGATCATAAAGTTTCAGTCATAAAAATGATGCGATTAACATTAAAAAAGACATATTACCATAGCTCACCTCCTCCAATGTAGTATTGTTTTGAACAATCAAACTGTCTTGCAGATGAGTTCTGGCTGCTGAATCAACTACTTCATTTTAATCTGATCTCTTAAGAAAATTTGTACTTCATATTTTAATGCTTAGATCTAGTGTTATCATAAAGGTAGGTGTAACTCTCTTAAAAATGCAATAGAGAAAATCATGCGAGAACACAATTTGCTCCACTGTTGTTTTACAATTATCTGAAAAGTGATCTTCTGTCAAAAGATTTGATCATTTTTGTGTGCAACCGAGTAAGATTTTTACTTAGGAGTTGAGGAATGAGAATTCTTCATTTCAATTCTATGAGGATACAAAGGGAGAAAGATAGACAGTAACAAATCTAAATATTGTTAAATACAGTCATGCTGCTAAGAAGGAAAAAAGCATTCCTAAGATACTCTTTGGCATTTGCATAACCTCAGATGAACATTATTCTTTGACAAAGGAAGATAAAGGGTCATAGGGCTACACTATTAGCTAATGGGAAATGGAGTAGTTCTGTTGAAGCAAATGTACCCACTCTTATTTCCACAAGCTGAGGAATTGTTGCCTCCAAAAAGAGAATGTAGACCACCCCCCTCCACCTCCCCCCGGGTCAAGGGATCTTTTTAGCACACTGCTCATTTTGTTCAAACAATTTCACATGCACCATCTCACCCTGCATCTTTCAGGCTTACAAAATTATCATTAGCTATTACAGAATTGCACTTTCCGTGTGTGGGTGTGTAGTGTGCCTAATGTGCATCTGTTAATTTTCACACTGTCTTCTGTGGTGTTCCTGCAGTGCTGCTAAAATCTGCCTTGAATGCCATTAATTCTGGATCATATTTGGAGGTATTTTTAGTTTGTCTGTACTTTATAAAAATAACAGCCTTGTTTCAGTTAGTAACTCCACTGGGCTTCCAGTAGGCAGGTTTTCAAGCTAGGCTTCTCGGCCTTAAGTTGAAAACAGTGTTTTCAGTGTTTGCTTACTGAAGGCTTGATTCTTCATGTGAATTCATGAACCCATTGAAGCTAATAAGGCCCCTAACCTCGAAAGGACTTAAATCTTGTGATACCATGTATTCCTGCATCTGTTAGGCACCTGGCACCAGAGGTAGAGTCTGACATTAGGATGCCAAGTGGGCAAGATGCATGGGACCAAAAAGAATGAGGAAGGGGGAGTCCAAAGCTCAAGATAGTCACCTATGTTTCCGATACACTGAACAATTTAGGATGTGGCTAATAAACAATAATTTGCCTCGGGATAAGAGGAGGCAGGACTTTACTAAACATCAACTGCTCCTCAGTTACCGCCCATGTTACTGAACACTGTTATCCCATGAGAGGTGAAAGGTAACTCAAGGTAATTACTCCTCTTTCACAGATAGCTAACTACCATGGCTTGGCTTTCATTTACCAGAGAGAAAATGTACCATGAAGTGGATGGCATGCAGTAAAGCTAAATCCCTTTTTGCCCCAGGGTAAATTATTCATGTGTCCAGACCTTTACACTCTCAGGACTGAGATTTACAACATTCAGCACATTGAGCAGACCAAGTGATAGGAAACAGCGAAGGTAGGGTGTGTCTGAAACCTCTCCTCCCCTTCTGGACTTAGGCACCTAACTCATGTTTAAGGAAGGTCTCTGTGGGAAAATGGGATCCAGAGCCTGAAACAACTAGCTAAAGTTAGGTTCTTAAGTCATCGCTTTATGTACAAGTTACTGATACACTCTTTCTTTTTAATTCAACTTTGCTGTGGCGTTGGTAGTGCCCACTCCTTGCATGATGGGCTAGGAGGTGGAGATTTGGGTTGCAGGATTTTCTCCGCCTGAGGGTATTCAAATGTTTCCTAGTTTCCAGGAATATACCTTTACTACAATGCTGAAGTAGCTGGGTGGAAGCATATTCCATTACCTGCTGAAGCTGGATCATTAGGATGCCAATGGTACAAGATTCATGGGACCAAAAAGTAGAATGAGGAAGCGGGGACATGGCTCCGTAGCTCAGTTCTAGCCCAATACTGAGTCCTTATGAGGGGGGAAATCTTTTTTCCTGCCCCAGTTGATGCAACTGTTTACTATTTTTTACATTATTGTCATTGGATAAAGGACAAAAATAATCCTGGCAGCAGGCAGCAGCGTGGAGAATGACCCCTTCACAGAAAAATGTCCCGGGACACAGAGTCAGGTCCCTCTTGATTGTTCTCCCTAGCTTGTGCCTCTTGCATTCGTTTTTGCCCCGTAATGTAGGTTCAACAGGAGGGTGTATGAGGCCCCTAACCAATCTGTCCCATAGTCTGGTGAACAGAGCGTTCTTCTGACGTGTGGGCTTGAGTCATCTCAGGCTGAGCAGGGTTTAGAACCCAGACATAGGTGGAGGAGGAAAATATGATTTTGGGGGGCTGATTGCTGGGGTGAGGGGTATGCACTGAGTCATACCCCCCACCCCAGCAAGTAAGTGTGGCATAGGGAAGGGGCATAGGGGTGAGGAAGATTGAGGCCTCTGTGGTGAGGGAGGGAGTGGGGCAGAGACCAGGAGAGGAGTTGGGATGAATGGGACCCCAGGGCTGGGATGGGGAGTGGGGGTTGTGGGATGCTGGCTCATCCAAGGGTGCGGGGGGCTCCCACCACTGTGCACAACCCTGGGGCAGGCACAGGGGACAAGAGCCCCCCCCTCCCCTAAGTCTATGTGCAGGGTAGATGCAGCTGTCGCTGAGAACTGGGGTCTGCACCCCATTGCCAGTGCCCTGGGAGTGGCTCAACACTGGTGGTGGGAGGAACATAGCTTTGCACGGCTGCTGGGGCACCAGCAGCAGGGTGCAGAGGGCAGCCCACAGCGGCAGCCCACCTCCACTCCATGCACAGCACAGCCCGGGCTGCCTGCATTTGGTGGGGATAAGCCCCATTTGCCCCAGGCTTCTGCCACCTGTGAACCCAGATCTCCCACTCCCTGCATGTGTACTCTAATGCAGAGATTCCCAACCATTGGTATCAAGCTGTGGCAGGTTGGCTGTCGGGTCATGGCACAAGCCCCCCGCTCAGGCCGCCATCTGTCTGCCTGGGCAAGTGGCTTCTGGTGTCACAGCTGAGCTTCTGGTGTTAAAGCTTGATGGTGGGGGAGCCCTGAGAAGGAGGCAGCTGGTTCTGTGCGCCCTGTCCCACTCCCGCCAGTCCATGGTAAAAAAAAAAGGTTGGGAACCATTGCTCTAATCCTAGTGGAGGATGCATAAAATGGCACCCCTAATGATATCAAATGTAGTGCTGTCAGCATGAGTTAGCCCTGTTCTATGTGTACTTACTGGACTGGACTCCAGTGAGGACTTAGATGCAGGGGTGCCTAGGCTGAGAATCCCAAATGACCTAAAAGGCAGGGCTTAGGCCTGTTCATCGTAGTCAAGAAAGCAGCAGTGGTGAGCAAGCACAATAGCTGAACATCAGGTACCTTCATCAGTTTTTTACTAGGAAACATATCCATCTATCATCTGTCTGGGGCCTGAGCATTTAAGTGGGGGGTTTTGTGGCTCATTCCTTTGGTCCTAAGCACCAACATTTCATCCGAAGTGCTACTTAACTCCAAAACCTTTTTTGTTTTTTGGCTCTAAAAATTGTACCATTAATATTAACAAAGAAAAGATTTCATCTTTTATTATATTAAAAGAATGCTTGGAGTGATGAAAAAATGATGATGGGTTTCTAAAAAAATGGGGCTACAAAGTATTTTCTTTTTAAATGTATTCCTCTTTTTCAGCCAGAAATGGGATTTATATCTCTGTCTTCAGTTTGCTGTTCTAATGGAAGTGGCAATAGCTTGGGCCTTTAGACCTGGTTTCAGTTCCTAATTCCACCAAAAACTACTTTGAGTATTCTGTCTTCTGCATCAGGCCCCATCTGTAAAATGGGGACATTGCTTCTTTAACTCGCAGGAGTTGTAAAGATGAAGTCCAATAATGTTTGAAGGTGTTCAGATAATATGATGCAGATGGCTATCTCAGTATCTCTGTACGTGAAAATGGGAAACAGGCTATTTCACAGCTCAGATTTTCTTGCACATTAAACAGTTGCTAAAAGTTTTGTTGTCTAGGCAGCCATCTGTTACAGCTTTGTGCTAGAATTTTCTCTGTTAACCTTGCCTGGGCTTTCCTGAAGTAGGACAAAACTGTTACTGGGACTTGAATTTCAGTTGGCGTAATTCAACATTGCCTTATATGAACTTACACATCATCACTGATTTAACCCCAATTTAAGACTTGGTCCTTTAAGTAAGATCCCTTTCTTGAAATGTTCATATAGTATAGAATCTGTGTTTAGTTTAAGAGTTCTCGTCGCACGCACTCATACTGTCATCATTTGACACTTTTGTGAGAAATACTTATACAAAACATATATACATTCCTGTAATCTGTCCTAACACCAGGATAAATGTGAGGTAGAAATATGACACTAATATAAATCACCCCATTCTGGAGTAAAGTGACCCCCTTGGAAAGACTATACACTAGGATAAGCTACTTTATCCAATTTCATCTTACAGTAGCCTTTCATTAACAGTCAGTTAGCAGCTTCCCTGCCACATACTAGCCAGACGCTATAGACGCAGACAGAAGTGACAGTTTTCACCTGATCTGGCCCCTGAAAGCACTCTGCGGCCATGACCAAACAGAAGTGCATGGCTGCAGAGAGCTTTAAAGGAGCCTGATCCCATGAAAATCTGAACCCCGCATTGCACGAGGGTTCAGATGTACATGCTCCAAAATGGAGCAACTTGTGTCTGCACACAGGGCTGGGTTGGGTGCAGCTCAGCTCTGCTCTGGCACAGTGTTTAGCACAGAAGGAGGGAAAGGGAGTGGAGGGAGTTTTATCTGGGGCTTTTTCAGTCAGCATTGGAGGGTGGGGTGGGTGGGTTGGAGCCTCCCAACCTTGGGGAGGCTGTAATCAACCCAGCCCACTCTCCAATGCTGGTTGGGGAACCCCCAAATGAGTTTTCTCTACTTGCTTTCCTTCCTCCAATTCTGAAAATAGCATCAGGGCTGGGAGCGGGGAAGGGCATTGCTAAAGGAAATGAGCTCCAGGCTCACAGCCAGAAGCTGGATTCCTCTCCCCCACCAGAACCCAACAGTGAACTTCTGTTGGATACAGGGGATCATTGTAACTCATGGTGCTTCCTGCAAAGCTCCATGAGTTACAGTGGGAAGCTGCATATCTGTCTGTGCCTTATAATGGTGTTTCTAATAGCAGCTATCTCAGGAGAGCTTGTAGTCTATGTCTTGGGACTCTAGTGTAACTTTCCTTAGTGAACAAAACCGATGCAAAGTGTATATAGGGTTAGAAAAGATATAGCATTTGTCACCTAAGCAAAGATATTTGGTAGCACATACACTTGAGTCTTTACTACTACCTACTGAGAGCATCTACACAAGATGTTTACCATGCAGTAGACTAAATAGCTGTGCAGTAAACATCTCAGCAGTTATACATGCTCCTTTTTTAGGCTGGAGTATACTTACTCTGCAGCAGTGCACATGTAGGTGCTGGAGAGGCGGGCTAGGGCATGAATGTGCTTCAATTCAGGGGCTATCTGTCAGCTAGCCCCACACTGAAGCTTCCTTGTGCCTCAACCAGCCACTCTGAACCAGGGGCGGCAGCCTCAGTCTGGCAGGCTGACCCCCAGGCCCCTGGCCAGCAAGGTCTGCTCTGATCTGAATTCAAGGTCTGCACATCAATAAACTGTGGTGCTTATTGCTCTGGAGTTAATTGCTCCCAGGTGCACATTCAAATGGCATGCAGGGGAGCAAAAAACTCCAGAGCAATAAGCCGCACAGTTCATTCATGTGTAGTAACAGCATATGTAGATGCACCCACTGTGCCTGTTTCTAGGAAGGAAGGGGATGTTGGAGATATGGCAACATGAAAAAGAGCTCTGCTATGCCTGATTTTTCTCTCACATAACACCCTGGGGGGATGAATGGAGAATCAAGACTTCAGTAAATGTTACAGAGTTTCTTATCTCTACAGTGTCGTTTGTGCCCTTTTCTTGGTTCATTTCAATATAGTAGTGGAGGAGAAACAGGACTAAAACCTAATCTTTTGCAATGGTGAGTAGAAAGAATATTTTTTCCGCAACAGGTAGGTGGCATTGCTATTTCTCAAGGATATTTTCTTCTTAAACAGACAGATCTCCAATGATGGAGCAAGAATAGCAGCTACAGCAACATTGACTGTTAATTATGTTGTAGGTGATGATCTAGAAACACCTCTGATCCTATTCTGCTAGCACCTTGGTTTCCGTAAGCCTTTCACATCTTCCTAGCACTATTTATAAACTGACCATCATAATATTTTATGACAGATGGAAAAATCAATGGTTTGCTAGGGTCTTACACACAGCCTTTCTATGTAAGACTCTTTCCATTGACATTCATGGGTTTGGGATTTAGCCCTTGAAGAGTCCAGGAGGAGGCAGATCTAAGAAAAAAATAAGCCCTTTTGCTCATGCTTTTCTTGTGCTCCTTGTGGAAAATAGGCTAGTTACTTGTAGCTTAATGCAATGGTTTATAGCCTTCACTAAGTAGCAGTCAGACACTCAAGCTCCTGAAATAATTTTTTAAAAAGAAGCGTTCCTAAATGTGTTAATTACTGTTACCACTGTTCCTTATGTATTTAATTGTAACAATATACAACTTAATGAACTTTCCCTAAAAATATACTTGAGTTGTCATAATCTGCTCCCCAGAAACGAGCTCAAAATACAACAGATTTATGTTTTTCTCTGCAGTTGTAAATTCTACTTACTAGAATTAATAAAAATAAAGTGAAGAAGAGGACAGCAAAAAAACCCCAAATCCTTGAAAAGCCAGATTAAAATGGCATTATTTGTTCTGAAAACATGAAATATTTGCCACACTTGCCATCGATCACATTGAAACAAATTCAGATATATTTTCAAAGCACTATTTTCCTTTGTTAAAATAAAGTGTAATGTTCTGGCTTTACACCATGGGTTTCTGCTACGTGAGTCAGAGATGCTCAACAAGTTGTCAGAGGCACTCTGTGGTAAACAGTAAATGTCTCATAGTCGAGCTTTAGTTAGAATGAAAAATATGTGCTCCACCACCCTTCGAGTGGTTTGAGTGCACTGTTCAGTGACAGCCAGACAATCCTACACAGCCTATTGCAATATTTTATTTATCATAGAATCCTCTCCAAGAACCACATAGTAGAGCCAGAAGGACATGTCAACTAATCTATATTTCTACTTTCAACAAGACTACTCACTGCATCGTTCAGCTTTTACTGGGCATTGGGTGAGCTGTGTGCTGCCACTTTTAATGGCATTTTGAATGAAGGTTTCATGTGAGCTAGGACCTTCATTCAAGCCAGCAAAATCTGGTCCTTTATACACTGAGTGTCTTCTCATTAAATTGCATTTTCAGATACTGCCAGGATGTTCAAAGGTGTCCATTATTGGCTCAACCCTGCTTCCATTGACTTTAACAAGAAGAGATATCTGTGTACAATGAGATGATTTCCATAAATGTCTACTAGGTATGCCACTTACAGGAGTGCTTTTGGCACTTGAGGATACTGAACATGAAGGTCTGAAAAGCAAGAATTGTCTCTGGTTTCTACCAATAGTTTTTGATGTTACCTTATTAGGAAGGAGAAGTTAAAACACTTTCCCTTTGTCTTTGCTGAATATCTTTTTTTGCCCAGCACAATTTTTCTTTTGCCTACAGGTCTCCGTTTTTCTGCTTTGGGGCTTTTATTGAGTTCCTCCATGTTATTTGTACAAGTTTCTAAAGAAGACTCCTTGACTACTTGGTCTGAATAAGGTTTACAATATTTATTCCTGCAACAAATACAAACAAATCAATCAGAGCAGCATTTCATCTGGGTCTTCATCTTCTTGAGACAGCATATCTTAAATATTGATTTTACACTGAAATAAGTTTGCAAAAAAGCAAGCAAGGTGTTATTGTATTATCATCTCATTAGGTGGAACTAGAGCCATGCTCCAAAGGTGCATCCACACATGCAGGCATGTGCGCTTGCAGCAGCTCAAATAGAAGTGGTGCAAATTTGAGCTGGGGCCTTTTGCCTCAGCACACGTGCTCAGACATGCACTTTGTTGTGGAGCAAATTGTGCCACTTGGGGCAAAATATCCCTGCCTGACTCCTCCCGGATTGCAGCCAGGGGGAGCTAGAGCCCAGGGCCAGCACCTGTGCTGTCCCCGGCAGTATAAAAAGCTCCCTTGTCCTGGCCCCATCTGTACAAAAGGCTGCCCTGGTAAGCAGCTCAGGGCTGCTCGCTCTCAGGAGCTTCTGGGACCCAGCCAATTGGTACCTGGGGACACTGCCCCTTGTGCCAGCTGGACTGCTGCAGCAGAATCCCAAATCCATTTTTAAAAATACCCCCAAATCCATGTTTTTTCACAATTAAAACAGAAGACTGCTCTACACACACACACACACACACACACACACACATCTAGAGAGAGAGACACAACGATCAGTTGGGCAATGCTTTATTGGTATATTTACAGTGTTAAAGCAATGTGAAAGCCTACCAGTGTCTCTATAATCACAATAAAATAAATTCTAAATACCTATATGTGTTGATGTGTACCTTTGGTTTTCTTCACACATGATGTGTGTGTGATGGAGGTATGTGGTGTTTGCAGGAAGTGGGTGGGAAGTGGTGCGGGGGAAGGCAGGTGAGTTATGTGTAGAGGGATATGGGTTGGTGTGTGGGTAGGTGTGGGGTTATTGCTGCAGGGACTGTGCGTGTGGGAGACCTTGTGGGGGGCTATTCAGGAGGAGTGGGTCCCCTGGCCCCTACAGGGTGCAGGCCCCCCCACAGCATATGGAATGCTCCCCCCCACAGGGCCCCAGCCCCCCTGCCCAGGGCCCATAACATACCTTTAGTAGCGGCAGTGGAGCACTCTGAGCCATGATGGAAGCCCTGGGGACATCCCCCCCACTACTTCCCAACCCCCCCACACTCTCTGCTACCTCTCACCCACCCACACCCATGAGCCCTGCCCCCCCCCCCCTTTCCCCTTGGACAGTGCTGGGTGCCAGAGGCAGCAGGAGAACCAAAGAGATGCTCTGGCCAACACCAGAGCATCTCTTTTGGAGGACTGACCCTGTGGCATGGTCTGGGACCGTGCCTTGCTCTGTTTTTTTGTGGAGTGGTTTCTTAGACCCCTGGATAGGAGTCTAATTTTCTCCCCACACTGCAAGTTTGCAGCACGGGGAACATTTTTTTGTTCCCACACGTGCCTCTTGCCCTGCCTTAATGTGTGTGCTCATCTGGACGCGCCCCAAGAGTTTAAGTTCTTTAGATAATCTTCAACCACTTTGCTAAGAACTGGCTTGCATTACTGCAACATTACTGAGATAACATTAAAAGGGCCAATGCTGGGAAGAAGAAAGTCTTTGCCATGCATCCAGGTTTGGACAGGTGGCAGGACTTAGTTGCAATCTTCCCTTCCTTTCTTCCTTCAAGGAACCTTCTCTAACTCAGCACATACTCCTAATATACTTCCTATAGCAAAAAGCAGACCACATTGATCCAGACCATGCTGGGACAAAAAGTATAAAACCTGCCAACACATCTTCACCATTCCCACAATAACTACACCCCACAACAGAACCATCACCATCCCTGGATCTCACACCTGCACCTCCAAAAATGTTATATCTCATCCAGAGCACTAAATGCCCTGATGGAAAACATGTAGGAGAAACCAAACAATAACTGCACATCCCTCTCTACACATAACACCAGAATGAACACACACTGAAAACCTATCAAAGACAAAAATACCCAATTACCTGTAGGTGTGCACTTCTCACAAGAAAACCACTCTCTCTCTCCAATCTCTCAGTTGTAATCCTCAAAGGGAATTTACAAAACACCTTTTGCAGATGAGCCTATGAACTTCATGTCATAAATTTACTGGATACAAAAAGTCATGGACTCAATATAGACATGGGATTTATGGCACATTATAACTTGCCTACCATCTGATAACCCCAGGCAGCCTGTCTGCATTTTACCAGCTACATTCTTCTGTCACCAGTTCAATATTCTCCCTTCCCCTGCCTATTGTCTCCTATCCCTCAGATCCTCACTGCTACACATTTGCATATTCACAGACCTGCATTTTGCATATTGGCTTCTGTTCTATCCAGGAGAGCACACAATTAACCAGCAGACTCTATGACTGATGAAAGGTGTTTGTACCTGAAACCTTGCAAAGAACAATTTTTCTAACTGTTTAGCTGGTCTAATAAAATGTATCATATCTACCCAAAGAACCTTGTCTGCCTATAGTCTTAATATGTCTTTTTATATCCATCTTCTGACCCCTTGCCAGACCAAGAACCTTCAGGGAGAAGGTATGTTCTTTCCAGCAAAGAGAAGATAGTCCATGCTTTAGGCACCACTAATACACAATACAAAAATATTGGGCTTACCACTTACAAGAAATGTTGGTCTTTTAATATCCAGTTACACCCACTGGAAAATAATTAACCAACAAATCCAATACCCAGGCCCCATTGCATATCTCTGTCAGCAAAATATGGCAGAATAGCTGAGTGTTGCTCTTAGGCTGAAAGAGGGTCATAAGTTGCTGAGCTGAGTGAACAGCATGGTCAATGCCACATCAGCAGTTCCCTTCAAGTAAACTGTGAGGACCTCAGTTCAAATTTCTTTAGTGATCCAAACTGCAGCAATACCATACACAGGGAAACCAGGCTCTTTGCAGAAGACATCATTTAAATACTATATAGGTAAATACAGCATTTCAGGTTCCATTCTATAACCTGCAGACTATCACAGAGCACTAGAGTGACATGATTGCATTAAGATCACAAATTAGCATGAGGCCCACTAATTCAGCACCTTGTCAAGTGTCTATATTGAGTTACCATTATGTTGGAGGGTCTGGAGGCTACAGAATAGTGATGGGGAGGGGCAGGACCACCCACGCTGGAGTGGTAAGTGATACTTTCTGCCTATTTTATGAGAACTGAATTTCAACAGTGAAGCTAGAGAGAGAGAGCTGTGAGGGATTTTAATTTGCCAAGGGGCAAAAATGAACGAAGAAGGACAAATGATTCTTGAAGAAAGAGTAAGAGAGAAAGAAAACAGTGCATAAGCATGACTGTCCTTTGCTCTTAGGGTAAAAGGTGCTGGGCACATGGATTAACCATGGTGCAGAGCCTATTTTACCTTTTAGACACCTAACTGGCACTTATGCAACTTTTAGGAAGTCAAGTGACTAAATACAACTTTCTTTCCCTTGTTGGAACCTGAAATCTGGCTAGATGTCTAG
>NW_017728931.1:136428071-136435253 GCF_001723895.1 Crocodylus porosus | reverse complement strand
TATAAAACCTGCCAACACATCTTCACCATTCCCACAATAACTACACCCCACAACAGAACCATCACCATCCCTGGATCTCACACCTGCACCTCCAAAAATGTTATATCTCATCCAGAGCACTAAATGCCCTGATGGAAAACATGTAGGAGAAACCAAACAATAACTGCACATCCCTCTCTACACATAACACCAGAATGAACACACACTGAAAACCTATCAAAGACAAAAATACCCAATTACCTGTAGGTGTGCACTTCTCACAAGAAAACCACTCTCTCTCTCCAATCTCTCAGTTGTAATCCTCAAAGGGAATTTACAAAACACCTTTTGCAGATGAGCCTATGAACTTCATGTCATAAATTTACTGGATACAAAAAGTCATGGACTCAATATAGACATGGGATTTATGGCACATTATAACTTGCCTACCATCTGATAACCCCAGGCAGCCTGTCTGCATTTTACCAGCTACATTCTTCTGTCACCAGTTCAATATTCTCCCTTCCCCTGCCTATTGTCTCCTATCCCTCAGATCCTCACTGCTACACATTTGCATATTCACAGACCTGCATTTTGCATATTGGCTTCTGTTCTATCCAGGAGAGCACACAATTAACCAGCAGACTCTATGACTGATGAAAGGTGTTTGTACCTGAAACCTTGCAAAGAACAATTTTTCTAACTGTTTAGCTGGTCTAATAAAATGTATCATATCTACCCAAAGAACCTTGTCTGCCTATAGTCTTAATATGTCTTTTTATATCCATCTTCTGACCCCTTGCCAGACCAAGAACCTTCAGGGAGAAGGTATGTTCTTTCCAGCAAAGAGAAGATAGTCCATGCTTTAGGCACCACTAATACACAATACAAAAATATTGGGCTTACCACTTACAAGAAATGTTGGTCTTTTAATATCCAGTTACACCCACTGGAAAATAATTAACCAACAAATCCAATACCCAGGCCCCATTGCATATCTCTGTCAGCAAAATATGGCAGAATAGCTGAGTGTTGCTCTTAGGCTGAAAGAGGGTCATAAGTTGCTGAGCTGAGTGAACAGCATGGTCAATGCCACATCAGCAGTTCCCTTCAAGTAAACTGTGAGGACCTCAGTTCAAATTTCTTTAGTGATCCAAACTGCAGCAATACCATACACAGGGAAACCAGGCTCTTTGCAGAAGACATCATTTAAATACTATATAGGTAAATACAGCATTTCAGGTTCCATTCTATAACCTGCAGACTATCACAGAGCACTAGAGTGACATGATTGCATTAAGATCACAAATTAGCATGAGGCCCACTAATTCAGCACCTTGTCAAGTGTCTATATTGAGTTACCATTATGTTGGAGGGTCTGGAGGCTACAGAATAGTGATGGGGAGGGGCAGGACCACCCACGCTGGAGTGGTAAGTGATACTTTCTGCCTATTTTATGAGAACTGAATTTCAACAGTGAAGCTAGAGAGAGAGAGCTGTGAGGGATTTTAATTTGCCAAGGGGCAAAAATGAACGAAGAAGGACAAATGATTCTTGAAGAAAGAGTAAGAGAGAAAGAAAACAGTGCATAAGCATGACTGTCCTTTGCTCTTAGGGTAAAAGGTGCTGGGCACATGGATTAACCATGGTGCAGAGCCTATTTTACCTTTTAGACACCTAACTGGCACTTATGCAACTTTTAGGAAGTCAAGTGACTAAATACAACTTTCTTTCCCTTGTTGGAACCTGAAATCTGGCTAGATGTCTAGATTCCTAATGAACTTCCATATTAGTCAGAAAAATTGGCAACCTTTTCCAGCAATGTGTGTGTGTGTATGGGGGGGGATGAAAAGCCCCTCTCTGCGGGAGCCCACACCACCTTATTGAGTCACAGTAAAAGGAGAGATCCCCCTGTGCCAAATCCTCAGGTGCCCAGCTGCAGCACAGTGTGGGCAGAGTTTCCAACTGCCGAATGTCTCTGAATGCTGCCAAATGCCACCAAAGCCACAGCCCCATGGACCAGATCTAAAGGCTCTGTGGGCCAGATGCCAAAAAAGGCTCCACGAGCCAGATCTGCCTTGTGGGCTATAGGTTGCTGACCTTTGCTGTACACATCTAACCCTGGCTACTCTCAAAGCAATCCAAAGTGCCCACCTAGGCTTTTAACACAATTTATACTCTGTTTTTCATTGGGAAGCCACATCCAGTTATTAAAAGTCCTTACAATACTTTAGTCAGAGAAACGCCAGAGCTAGAGACTGCTTGGCACAATACTATTATGGAGGCACTTCCTTTTTACCCAGTAACCTAGTCCAGAACTTGTCCAGAACTGGGGAGACTTGTTCTAGGCTCAGGTATCTTTAGGGTGGTTTGAATGCTTTTTATGTCTCAGGAGACTGTTCTAACTACCCAACCAGACTCTAACCCTCTTGTTGAAGCTGTCCATTGTGTGGCCCAGAAGGAAAGATTCCTGGGTCTGGCAGGTACATCACAGGACCTTTTACTTAATGTTTGTAAACTGGAGTGTAACTATAAGCCTCTAAGGACCAGACCATGGCATTGACTGTACTCTTTATATCACATTTCTGTCCTGTGCATGTTACTCATATTGTAGGTCAGTGAATCTCAGCCAAGATGCTGTGGTACTCTGAGGTGTCTTGAGATTCTTTAATGGCTAATGCAGGAAATTTGAGGTGATAAGCAAGGGATGAGGAGATAAGTGAAGGAAGACGATAAGCACCTAAGGGCAGTCTCAAGATTTTCCTAGCTGGCTGTTCCCCTTCCCCCATTGCCCAGCCCTTCTGTAAGGATGTAAACATTGTAAAAAAAAAAGGTTTTTGAAATGCAGTGTTGCTCCATTCAAAGTGTGCCTTGAGTCAAAAAGGTTGAGAACGGCTGGTATAGGTAATAAGGTGGAGGGAGAGCAGCTTTAGAAAGGCTGTTAGGGCCTTGTTTCATGTTATCTTTGGGTTGCTCCTGACCCCTGGATTATTTGCACATTTACACCTTTAAGTGGCTTAAAGCACTCGCTATGTGGCTCAAAGTTATGCCAATCCAGGGCAGTATTACCTCTGATCCGCATAACCTTCTGGAGCAGAACAATTATTATGCATTCTTTGGGGCTCTGGCAAAATCACCATTGATATCCACATAAATGCTAAAAGCAATTAAAATCCATTTAGGTCAATTCAAGTTCAGCCTTGCATTTGCAGGTTCGGAACAGGCTGTTCAATGTGTGCAAAGTCCGTGACTTCCAAATATTTGTCCTGAAAATAAATCCTACTTTCAAGCCTCCCCTCCACCCCCTTTTCTTAAACCTGTGGCAAAGAAGTGTTTTTCAAATTGCCCAATAGCTTCAGACAATTTTTACGGTTATGCAAGACATATTCCTAACCTCCCTAAATCTATGGAAATAGTTTTGTGTGCTCAAACTATTTATATCTCTGAACACATCATTTTTCTTATCAAGCTGTCATTGCATTTGCTGAGCTGCTTGACTGGTTATTGCAGATAGAGTAAAAATATTCAGCTGCCAGGTATGCCTAGAAAAAATGAATATAGAAAACAATAAAAGCAAGTTGTTCTAGCATTGCACAACTATATTTTTCCACACTGATCACCAACAGAGCTGTTGTATATTTGAAGGCAGGTTTAATTACATTTTTAATCTGGCAGCCATAGCATGATACCTTAGAACGTTTTTGCCCATGGTGTATTTTTTTCATTCCAAATATAATTAGCAACGTGATCATGTAGGGTGATCTTGTTGGGCGATCAGAACATACTGTGCTTCAAATGGCTATCCAGTCATGAGCTGCTGTAGTTAGGTGCCTGAACTTTGATATAGATATTAACAATCTGTGTCACACAGAACTACCCTGTGGCTAATTGGAAGAAGAATAAAAATAATATATTTATAAGTACCAACAGTTCTGTTCCATGGACATTCCTCACTGACAATCATTTACATTAAGCTAATCAGACTAGAGAGCACACTGAAAATTCTCGTAGACAGCCACATTCGCACTTGCTATCACCATATGTTACGTTACTTGCACAAATGCTACTCCTACACTGAATAAATTGCCTAGCTAATTACCAAATTAACCCCTTGTGGTCTGAACTTACTTTGTCCTTTCATTAGTTAACCATGCACGGGTTTTAATTTTTACTAAGTGAGCAACACACACAGAGAATTTAATCCTGTTGTATGCATAGCCATGCTAATAACAATTTTTGATTATTACACTGGAATGATTGCTGAATCCACATCATAAAAACAATGGATTTCAAGTGTCAGGCATGCATAAAAGCAATATTGCTCCCTCTTGCTCTAATTTAAGGTGTTTATATGGTACCAATTAACCACTGTGTCTTGATGTGGCAAAATCATCTATCTTGAAAGGAGAAAGCCAGTCCTTTGAATATGTTAGGTCCATGGCAGATCTGTCAGTTATAATTGGCATTCTTGCTGTAGCTTGCCTTAGCATAAGCTAAGTTGTTCTCCAAAGGATTTTTTAATCAGAAAGATGTGCAGCACCAAGCCAAACTCTTTACAAAATTCTAAGTAAGTTTCATTTGCGCAACTGTCTTGATCAGCCAAACTTGTAAACTTACGAAAGAGTGAAATCTGGTTTGTTTGACAACCTATTTTTCATAAAAAGAATGTCAGCTGGCATGAATTGCATTGTGTTCCATCCTCCTTTACCAATTATCTCCAATGTCAGCCATTCTCTTATTTTGCTTGGGGCTGATATGGGGTTAACTGCTTTAACCTGGATCTTGCCCTTTTTGAATATTAGCAGAACATTAGAATTCTGTGTGTCTTCTGGATTTTTCCCAGTATTCCCAGATTTCATAATAATTTGCAACTCCTGATTTCGAAATGTTTATCTCTAGTAGGTGTTTTACATCCTCCTTAGTTATTAATGGACTGGAAAACAATTCATCATGTTCATATGATATATTGTCCTGCTTCCAAAATACAGAACAGAAATATTTAATGAACACTTTTGCCTTTTCTGCATGATCATCAAAATCTAACAATGTTACGGGCTGTAGTAATGAGACTTACATCATAGCTGGGATTTCTTTTTTTCATAACATACTTTAAATCTCATCACCCTTACTCTTGCTATCGAAGGAGTTTTCCTTTTAATTCCCTGTTCTGCAAAATTGTAAGTAAAACTCCTGTCAGATTGTTCCTTTTAGTTTCCCAGTTATTTTTCTTTACTTCATAACAGATTATTTATATGGATTGCTATCTCTTTCTCCTCTTTCTAGTTATTAAGTATTGCTTTTGATTAGTAATTTAATTGCTTCTTTCACATTTTCACTGGAACATGGTGGCTTTTGGCCAAAGTTGTCCTCTACTGATGATAGAATCATTATATTTTGGCCACCTACTGTATTTACTCATATTTGAGATAACCCTGAATTTAAGATGACCTCCCCGCAATAATTAAATAATATGTTATAATTTTCCATGTATAAAATAAAATTATTCGATGGTCATTTTTAATTCATCCCCCCACTCCTCCAGGGGCAGGCAGAGGGCATGTGGGGGGAGAGTCAGCAGGGGGGAAGGTCAAGCAACTTGTCCTCTGCTTGTGCCTACCCCCTGCCTGCACAGCCTTGGCCCCCACTTCCCCTTTTACTCCCCCTCCTGGGAAGTGAGAAACCTGGAGGAAGCACTAGCAGAGGGCAACAGGGCAGGCCTCCTCGTTCTGTTAGCCATGAATAGATCATCATTGTTTAGTCTTTCATGCATGTGTATCGGATGTGATAATGAAAGAAGTTCACCTTTTAACCTCAGTGAGGTATGGACCCATTTTTGGAGTAGCGAGCATGCTCAGTGACAACCTGGCAACAGGGTGAGTCACCAGAAAAGGTGCACAACACTTTGAAGAGATGAGATGAATGTTGATCGGATAGCAGAGTGAAGTCTCTGAGTGACAGGAAACCTCGTAGTATAATTGGTCAAGAGCATGCTTGACAGCTGGTATCCTGTGAGAGGTATTTAAGACCATCATGGAGGAGAAAGTGTGTGAGACTGGTGCGTGACTGGGTGCAACTGAGGTGTCTGTTGATGTGAAAACACTGGTGTGCCTGGACTGTGGAGCTTCATTATGTGGGTTGGATTTTTGAGAGAATCTTGTGTAAGGGTGAGAGTCAGAGCATCTGGATCCTTGGTGTATAATGGATTATTCAGTGGTGGCTGTAGACCTACCAACAGGCTGTTATGTCAACTCCATACTCCCAGTGGTCAACTGGAGGAGCAGCTCTGATCAACCAAGTGCCCATTGAGGTTACAGTATCACCAGTACCATGACAAGGAAGTTTGGCACCAGGGGCAAGCCTGCAGCAGCAGCCCACCTTCACTCTGCACACAGATCCAGGGGGCACATGCCCCCCCCCTGAAATCTTGCCTGCGACTGCATGTAGTGGTGGGAGCCACCTTCCCCCTGTCCCAGTGCCCCCCGAATGAGCGTCTCACGGGTCAGTCCCATGCCCTGCCCCGACTGGGCAATGCCTATTGACTCCCCTTCACTTCATCTTCTGGGGTGGTCTCCCTGCTTACCTACCCCTTGTGTTGAGTATCACCCTCTCTGGGCCAGAACAATACCTCTGAGAGGGATAGAAGTTCTGTGTGGGAGGTAAGCAGTGGATTTTTCCATGCTAAAAGTATACTTGCTCTGATATTATAATATCTGTATGTTAGTGACAAACTACCCTGTGAGGCCTGCAACAACTTTGCATTTTTGAGAAAGAAACTAGCATTTGATTTTAACCCCATGTGTATTAGGGCTATGTGAAGCTTTGGCTTCTGATTTGATTCAGTGGAGATTCGGCCTGATTTGATGGCCCAATCTCCAAATCGTATCAGAGGACCCTTTAACCTCTATGAATCAAACCAGAACCCTCTGAATTGATTCAGAGAGATTCAGAACAATTCAGAGATTCAGACATAGAGACAGCTTTAAATGTTTTTTCTACATACCTCTAGGTAGCAGGCAGCTTGTGAATGCTGCAATGCTGGGGTGCATGGAGTGTCGCAAAGAAGCATGAGGGCCCCCCAGTGTGCTCAGCAGGAGACCCAGAAGTGGACCAGAAGCACTTCTAGTCCACTTCAAGGTATGCCTCGGACCGTGTAGGGTGCCCCACCCTGCACCTCCACCGATTTGGTAACTGGTGCCTCCTAGG
>NW_017728931.1:136425612-136427971 GCF_001723895.1 Crocodylus porosus | reverse complement strand
CAGCCAATCGCCAAGCCAGGGAGGTGCAGTGGGGGGGAATTCCCCAGTGCACTCCATTTCTGTGTTTGCCACTGAGCATGTGGAGGACTCCCCCCGCACTCCAGTAAGATGCTCCATGCACCTCACAGTGATCATGAGCTGCACCTGCTACCTCAAGGTATGTAGAAAATACTTTCAAAGCTGTGTTTATGTCCAAATCACTGATTCTCCAAATCAGCATCGAATCTTCAGGCATATCAAATCAGGGACAGTGATCTGAATCAACTAATTGAATCACTGTCCCTGTTTTGGGCCGAATCTGAATCCAAATCGAATAGGTCCCGCTTCGCACACCTCTAATATGTATATTTAGTTCTGTTGTCATCCTTGTACATATGTAATTTCTTTTACTTACCTGTTCCATTGTACTTTTTTATTAAGCTTTGTTTCCTTTTCAATACAGTCTTATTGTTTATATATATTTTTGAGTCTGTAATTATTATACTTGGTCAATTAGATGTCAACTAGAGCCGGGCTGGAGGTTCAGGTTGACAGGGAGATATTAGGCCACCCACTTCTTTATTGAGACAAATTGAGTGAGAACTAACAACTCTAAATACATAATTGAGTTTGCCCTCAACAATTCTTCCTGAGAGAGTAGGGCAATTGGCTAATAACCTCAAGCGCCCATACATGAGTGCATGGAGCTTGGAAAACAAGCAGGAAGACTTGGAAGTCATGGACGTAGGATGTGATTGGAATAATATGGACTTGGTGGGAGTTCACATGTCTGGAGCATTGTCATGGATGGGTATAAACTGCTCAGGAAGGACAGGCAGGGGAGAAGAGGAAGAGGATTTGCTCAGACAATCTAGGAAGTATTTAGAGAGTGCTGGGGACAACTTCCTGGGGCAAGTGTTGGAGTGACCAACTAGGGACCATGCTCTTCTGGACCTGCTGCTCACAAACAAGGAAGAATTGTTGGGGAATATACTAGAAGATGGCAACTTCAGCAGGAGTGACCAAGAAATGATTGAATTCAGGGTCCTGACCAGAGGAAGAAAGGAGAACATGGTGCCTCAGAAACCAGGATTTTTTCTTGAGTCCAGTAGGGTTTGGAGTACGCCAGGGATTTAATGAAAACAAGAATCTTGGTTCATTTTGGATCCCTTTCCTCTATTACTGTAAGGATATTTGCATAAAAGTATTAAAGTAACAAAAAACCTGATTGACCAGCCCCAAACCTTTTTATGTCTGTCAAATGCAGCTGGAAGGATTTCCTCAGCATTTTTGTCTTCCCCAGACCAAGCCAGAAACATTAATGTGTTCATATAGAGATTTCAGCAGGAGGTCACAAGATACTTAGTCAAATAACTCCTCACCATCATGTATGTCATCTGAGAAAGATTACAGCTCCCAGTAACATATGTTTTAACGGATCCATGTTAAGAGAGGCGTGAGCCTCTACATACAGGTCTGCACAAACTGCAGCTAACCAAGCTTTACAAAACATCAGGGCTAATATTCTTCCAAAATATTAGCATCATTTTTCAGCCCTCTGATTTCTGAAATATGGCATGTAAGGTTTCTATATTTTATAAATCCCATGTAAGATTTTACATCTAGAAATGTGTTTACAATTCCCAAATCTGTTCTACCAATTATGTCAATAAATCCTAAATAAAAAAAACCACCAAATGTGTGATTTACAAATCCTGACTTTGTTCCTACAATATATGGATAAGGACGGATTTATAAAGCCAGACTTTGAAGTCCTGACATTATAATTATGATTCTCAATCTGTCTTGTGGCAATATCTGTATGAGTGAGTACCCAATTAGTGATGTGATCTCAGAATTCATGAACAGAAACAATGGAAAACTCAGAGGAATTTTGATACTACCTCCAGGAACATTTTCACCAGAATGTACAGTCAGTTATCTCTTTGTTAACACTTTTTTGATTTTATATAAGATATCACAGATGGATACTTTATCCATCTGAAGTATCATGACTGAAAGACCATTGTGGTCAAAGGAAATCTTTCCAGTGACCTTACTTGCCATTGGATCAGATCCTAAATAACTGCACAGAATAGGAAGTCTTCAAGAATCATGTTCAAGGTGAACTATAATACAATAGTGAGCCTTATTGTTGTTAAAAATAATCAATGTTCAGTGTCCCACTGCCTGCTGCCATCAAGAAATCCAGTCTGGTCAAACACCAAAAATTGCTAACTGTATCTCAGGAGAACTATAAAACATTGCTAGAAACACAAACCAGGTTCAAATGCAAGGTTCTCCACCTTGGGAAGAAAAACCTGCAGCATCCTTATAGGCTCAGCAGTGCTACGCTGGCTAGCACTAGGGAAGAAAGAGA
>NW_017728931.1:136423269-136424602 GCF_001723895.1 Crocodylus porosus | reverse complement strand
ATTTCTGATGACTTAGACCAGTGTATGTGTAATGTCCATATCTGGCCTAGGTGCGACTGATGCAAAGAGGAGTCTGAAAACAACCTGAAACCACACAACACTGAGAAGTATTAAGTGATCTTGATTTAATAGTCATCATTGTTAACTGCTTTATCCTTTGTCAAAGGATGAGTTTACAGCTCACAGAACAGTTTATCACGGGTACTTTCATTTTGTACTTAAAGAGGCTGGTGGCTTGCAGATAAAACTATCCCAGAGTAAAGCAGAATCAGGTCATGTGTTTAGCTCTATTGGAGGTAAGCCCATGTTCAAGGAGCTTGGTGGAGCTCAGAGAACATGCAAACACATTTCAAACATCACTGCAAATTACAGAAAACAGGATTTCATGCTGGTGAGCCACAAGAGTGCAACTTCTTTTGGGACCTGAGATTACACACATACCAGTCACCTAATTTACCCTCACACATCTGATTTTTGCCTTGCACTTGTGTAGAATTAATTTCATTGACTATTATTCCCTTTGGCAATCTAGTTTGGGGCAAATCCTTCCGGAATTCCTTACAAGAGCACTGTATATACAAATTAAATATGTGTATTATCAGCAAACTTCATCTTTATTCAACTGCTGTACCAGAAAATTAACAAATCAACCCAGAAATATATCAGTGCTAGTAGAGATTCCCTAAAATCTTTTTTTATGCTCTGAAAAATGGCTAATGTGAATCCTTGGCCGCATCAAAATTAAATACAGAACTTCCACTGACCTAAATGAGATCAGGACTTCTGTCACCAATCTTTATTTCCAAGCTTCTTAAACTATTCTTAAGTGATGACTGGTATCCTGCTTTTTTCACTCAGGTATATACATCCCACACAGTAGCATGCCTCAAAAAAAATAAAAGTTATTAAAATGAAACATACACATACATACATGCATATGTACGCACATACATAGACACACACACACTCGGGTATCTAATCAGGGACTTATGTAGAATTAGACACCTATATCCAAACTTGTGATCCTGAAAAGCCTATTCCATTAACACCTAATGCTGCAGGTACCTAAACAACAGCAGATTTATGGTCTGAAAAATCCCTAGGAACCCTAGGAACTAATTTAACACATTCATAGATGTGCCTCAGTTTTAATCCCATTTGGTACCTATGTCCTCACTCAAACCTGATTAGGCTTAAGAAGTTAGGGACCAGGTATTATATTCCATGTAGTCACCACTTGAGAGGACTGGTGGACCTCAATTCCACATTGCTTAAGTCTTCGAGAAACAATTTGTGTGTGTGTGTGTGTGTGTGTGTGTGTGTGTGTGTGTGT
>NW_017728931.1:136416610-136422884 GCF_001723895.1 Crocodylus porosus | reverse complement strand
CTGCAGACTCAACAGAGCTGGCAGGCCTCCCTGGGCTGACAAACTGCTACCCTTTCTTCCTCTCAATCCCATCCCCTCTGGGGAAGGCTGGACCTTAACCCAGGCACCATCTTGGTCACCCAAACAGAGAGAAAAGAACATGTCCAGCTTATAGGCCCTGTGGAGCCAGGATATGAGCTTTGGCCTAGCTGGGACAGACCCAGTTCCAGGCTCCAGCTGGAAGGAATCAAGGAATTGAGCTCACTGTAACAGGGAATCAAACCCCTGTTACAGAGAAGGGATGGAAAAACCTGGAAATCCAGCAGGACCCCTTTAAGGCTCAAACCTTTTGGGTCAGCTGGCTCCAGTGGCTAGAAACGAAGCCTGGAGCAAGAAAAAGAAAGCAAAGTCACAAATTTTCTCTCTTTTTCTCTCTTTCCTGGTTTTTATAAACTCAGAGTAAATATCAGCAACAATCTAACTTGTCCTGCTGTGCTCCTGGCCTACTTGGAACATCTAACCTGACTGTCTGTCACTCACTTTTGAGTTGTGAGCCCTGCCTCTGAACCTATGGTTTGTACCCTTGAAGCACAAGCGACTTGTCCTGTAGCAAAACCCCCAGTTTTCCTATATTTTAAAATGCATTCCCTCCCCTTCCCCAACCATTTCTGATTTTTTCTTTCCCTCTCTATTCCCTACAGATAAGTATAAGTGAGCTAAGACATAGGATAAGCTTCAACATTTTATTTGGTAGCAAGTTGTATTTGTTTTGTTTTTTCTCCTTCTTTATATTATATAATGATTATGTTGATATTGATTTTTACTGTTCGGTATTACTGGTACTATATGATTTAGGCCTACATATGTAAGTTAGCATAAGTCATGTCAAGTTTCCATTCTGTTTGTCTCCATCCTGTCCCCAGGCCCGGTTGTGTAACCCATGACTCACAACTACCCCTCCTATGTAACTTAGTTCCTGAATGAATGGGGATGAATGTGGGTGCTTGAGAGACAATGGCAGTAGGTCTAAAAATCATAGAATCATAGAATCAGTGAGTCAGAAGGGACCTAGACAGATCATTTAGTCCGACCCCCTGCCATGGGCAGGAAGGAGCACTGGGCAGGAAGGAGCACTGGTGCTCCCTCTGAGTGACCGAGCCATCAACACCAATACCTGGACCAACAACCCAGCCCTTGGAACCACCCTCAGCATTCAAAAAACAAAAGATGAGGCAACCTAACATTGTGCCAGGCTGTACATGTTCAGTAAGAACACCTGGAGCCCTCTGGAACAGGACTGACACTGCCTGGATAGGCCCACCCCATAGGAGATCAGAGGTAGTCTACCCCATAAAAGGGGTAGTGAAGACTGACTCGTTGGGACACCCTCTCCATCTGGACCAGCACCATGCCACACCACCTATCCACCCAGAGGCCCTGCCATCAACACCCCTCTGGACAACACCTACTGGAAAAGGGCCTCTTTCCAGCCTGGGTAGGTAGCTATCACCCCTTACCCCCTCTTCAACCAAAGACTTGGACTCTGCTTCTCTTCCCCACCTGGACTCCAACCTTTCCACTGAGTCTCTTTCTCCTGCTGCCATTGTGAGTGCTTGTGTGTGTGTGTGTGTGTGTATGTGGGAACCAATAACTTCATGGGGCTGTGTAGTGTGTGGTCTGTTTAATAAACCTATTATTTTGAAACCCCAAATTGGGTTTTTGTCTGTTTTCTGACTGTTTCCTCCTTGCCACCACTTATCTGCCCCCCACCCCCAATTTCTCAGCTTTCTGCCTTAGTTTCCAGCCCCAATCTACCTTCAGTAACCCCAAGCCTCAGGTCCTCAGCCAGCTTCTCTCTAGTCCGCTGGTTCTAATCCTGGTTCTGGCAACTTTCACTCCCTACACTTTATTTCTCTCTCTCTCACCTTAACCTTCCCCCAAGTATCCTAGATACCCCAAGCACAAACATACATACTGTGCCATCCAAGTTAGGAACTTACCTATGTGTGTGTGAACTGGTGAGTGTGTGTGTGTATATATATGTCATTGTGTGTATGATATATGAATTCATGATCTGTATATGTGTACTGAGTGTGTGGGTATGGATAATTGATTTTTGTCCACCTTTTGGGGTGTATAGTGTATGTGCTTGAATTGGTGATAGGTATGCATGTGCCTAGGGTAGTTTGGATGTGTATGTGCCTGAGCTGGCAGTGTGTGTGTGTGCATGTGTATGCACCTAATTGATTTGTGTGTTTGTATATGTTCAATTGTGTCACACCCTCCTGTCTAACAGTGCAATATTGAGATCCTTGTTGGCCTGACCCCACAGGGCAACAGTCCCAGGTATCCACATCCTGGTCCATTATAGCAAGCCTCCCTCATCAGGTGTGTTGCTTAAGGCATGCTTGGTCAAAACTTATATAGGGTGTTGCTCAAGGCATCCTTTGGCATTGCCCTTCAATAGGGATGGAAACAGGAGGGTCTTTTGGTTGTCACCCTGTTATGGTTTTCTGAATTTAATGCTGTTTTATGGGAAATTCTGGCTGAGGGGGCATTTATGCAACTTAGGGCACATCCATAGACTCTGTAGGAGAGGAGGTTGTGGGCTTTGGATGGACATTGGAGGAGAGAGGAGGGGGATCTTGGTGCAAGGCAAAGAGAGGATGCAGATGGGACTGTGGAGAGGGGAATGGGAAGATGTTTTGCATACAAAGATATAAATGTGAATTAAGAAGCACAGCTGGAAAGGGCTGGAAGGTTTGCTGTCCTGCATAATAGGCAGGGAAGTGGGAGAGGGTAGCGTGGGGGGGGTGACATTTTAAAGGTTGAAGGTATTGATTGGAAAGTTATTTCTTATCTTGTGGGTCATTTTTCTGCTACAGTAAACTGTAAGCTATTCTTAGCTTCTGTAGATGGGATGGGATATACATCTAAATAATAAACGGTAGATCAAGTCACCAAGAATGGGGGTGAGGGAGTGGGTGTAACACTCAGCTTGTCTTCAGTGTTTCCCTAGCTCTAAGCAGCTGCACACTGAGGGTGTTGTTACACAGTAATTTTGGGCAGCTCCTGGAGCTCTTAACTCCAGGATTGTCTGCACATTAACAACCTAAAGTTGTTTTAAGCGCTCATTATAAAGCTCAAAGTTACGCCACTCCAGGACAGGATTATCTCTGATCCGCATTATCCAATTCCTGTTCCATTAAGATGTGTCCGCTCCCTACAGATGTGCCGCACAAGTTAAAGTCCTGCAGTATCCCAGGATCTCTAACACCCCTGCCCATAGTGTAGTGATAGAAGTCTGTCCTGGCTCACCAGCCCCCTAGTGCCAACTCACAGCTACAGCTCCCAGTCCTGCCTGTGTTTACCAGGCCTCTAGTGGCAAGTCACAGCTGTGCAGGTGGTGGACAGTCAAAGGTTTCTAAACTAATGGTGTGACAGCTCCAAACTCCTGTGCCGTACCTAGACTCCTGGCAGACCCAGGCAAACTTTTAGTAGTAGTGCCCAATTCACCCAGGCCTACATCCGAGTCTGCCAAATTTCAAGCTCACAGCATAAAATGTAACAAGGCCCTGAGTGTGCTGACTTCAAGTAACTCCCTGTGAAGAATGCTGCTTGTTTCCTATTCCATTCAGAAGTACATTCTTCGCCCTGTGCACAATAGACAGAGTATCTCAGTGTCTCGCTTGGATTTTTTATTCCATTTACATTGGCACATAAAGACTGTCCTGGTACATACATGCTTATCTTTTGGAATCCGATCCAATTCAGCACGTGTAATGCTCTCAGAATCTGGTCCTCTGTAATTACCATTATTTTTTCTTTTTGTGAAAGACAATTGAATTTCTTTTAAGGATCTGAATGTAATTTCTGTCCTAATCTTCAAACTATTTTGCTAATTCTTAAATAATCCCTTTAGGATATAGATGTATGATTTGGCCTGGAAAAAGATTAGAATGTTTTTTTCCCAAAAAGACCGTAGCTGCATGAAATAAATAAATTAATTGATTAAAAAATTAATAATGAATAGCTACATTTCGACATGCCAGCAAATCAAGGCAACTAACATTTTGTTTAATTATATGAATCTTAACCAATTAAGTCAGTGAGAAGACTCTTGTTGACTTCAATGGGCCTTGGATCAGACCCCAGTGTGCACTGAAGTCTATAGTTTGTCAAGTGTTTAGAAACAAACTCAGATAAGAATTTGCAAGCATGTTAAGCTAGCTGATAAATTTAAGCATACATTCCTAGTGCATAAATACATGTCTAAAGGTTGTTGCTTACCATGTGACATAATGCAACTTTGCATCATGCTGTTAATAGAATTTTCATCAAAGTTATATCATTTTTAAAAGTGTTTTCACTTGTTGCCTCATAGACAAACTGGCAAGGAATTTAAACAGCAGTACCAGAAAGATAGATCATCGAAAATTAAGGTTGATTTTAATTCAAAATCAGGGAATCATCTAGTCCAACCCCTTTCTCAAAGCAGGACCATCCCCAACTAGATCATCCCAGGCAAAACTTTGTCAACCTGGGCCTTAAAAACCTTCAATGATGGAGAGTCCCCCACCTCTCTAGGTAACCCATTCCAGTGCTTCACCACCCTCCTAATGAGAAAGTTTTTCCTAATATCCAACCTAAACCTCCCTTGCAGCAACTTGAGCCCATTGCTCCTTGTTCTGTCATCTGTTACCACTGAGAACAGTCCAGCTTCATCCTCCTAGAAACCACCTTTCAGGAAGTTAAAAGCTGCTATCAAATCCCCACTCAGCCTTCTCTTCTGCAGACTAAATAGATCCAGTTCCCTCAAATAACACAATGTGACGTTATTTGATTAAAGAGAAGTCTGTTCACAGAATTCTGCTATGTGTTGCAATGTTTTTCTGTTGGTATTTATACTACAGCAAAGGTACAAGCATGAATGACTAGTTTTCACCAGTGGCATGTAGATGGCAGTCTTGCATGTGCTGTACAACAGCACTGAATGTGCTGAAATTTTGGGGGGAAAAGGTATGCAGGAGTAAAAGCTGTTTCAGCAGCTGTACTTGGCATCTTCATTGAAATAGGTTTAGCTCCTCTAACTTCTGTCATCTGTCATAATAAAAAGGCTCTGGTCTGAATAGCACAAAAGGAAACATTAGAAATGAATAAAAAAAATGATCCATTGAAAAAATATACCTTGGAATAATAAGGGGCCCATGCTGTGTGTTAATTCAACTAACTACTTTACAGATCTTTGTTATAAAGTCTTCCTTGCTTTTGTAAATACATGTGGCCTAGACCCGATGGCCTGAATCTTGCATTGTACCACAACCATAACCCCACTACATTCATATCAGGATAACAGAAAACGATCCATATGCCAACAGACTGCGGGCCAGACCCTACCTTGTGACTAAGGAGCACCCAGAGTGCATGTGAAGAATGTGGAAACAAAGCCACACGTCCCCTGTGGTTGCATTGCTGTGGGGCTATGCAAATCAGTTAGTTAATAGCAAGTCCACTAAGATGCCTAATTTATTTGACAGGCACTTTGGACAATATTCCCACTGGATCTTTCAGCACCTAAATGCCCTCTTAGAAATCTGCCCTCTGATCTAAGATTGCAAATTCATTTTACATAGGTCATCAAATAGCACCCCTGTTCATATTTGAACCAGAAACCTTAAAGCAGTGGTCACCAACCAGTGGATCTCAATCCATCGGTAGATCTCAGAGCCTCTTGCAGTAAGTCTTGGAGTCAATCCAAGGCTGGGGTGGGGGGCTGAGTGTTAGCGTACATGTACGTGTGCAGCAGCCCAGCTGGTCAGTCCATGGGGGAGGGAAGGGGCAGGGGCTAGATCGAGGCCCCTGCAGTGAGAGACAGTGCCACAGAGGCAGGAGCAGGGGCCCTGGCTGGGTGGGACTTAGCTGCTGGGGAGACACCCCCCCAAATAATTTTTCTCCCTCTTCTCCCCTCCCTTACGTCTGCACAGACTTAGCTGCTGGGAGGGTGTGTGTGTGGGGAGGGTTGGGAGCAGTACATGGTAGATCTTGAGTTGCTTTTAAATGCCAAAGGTGATTGCCTACTTTACGAAGTTGGAGACCACTGCCTTAGAGTGAACCATCTTAGATGCTGTGTGAAGCCCTGGCTCTGTGGTAGCATTTTAAAAGTTGATGGGACCTTTTTAACCTGCCGAGAGTTTGACAGTCTGTTTCCTTACAGCAGCTTCCACAGAACTCCTCTGAGCTCTAATCTTTCATCAGATTCCTTGCAGCTGAGGAACAAAACTTAGTTTTGAGATGA
>NW_017728931.1:136384680-136416300 GCF_001723895.1 Crocodylus porosus | reverse complement strand
AACAGTGTGTCATATCACAGTGAAGTTTCACTGATTGGATGAACTATTTGCAGTACAAAGAGGATTCTTCGCATATGCAAGAACAGAGACACTCCAAGATTTGGGGAAAAAATAGCTTGGTCCAACTTTGAAAAAGCTTCCCAAATAGTTCAGATGTATTTTGCTATGGAGTGTTGGTCCACCCATTTTATAAAGATAATGCTACAGAAACACAACATTGGAAGATGCTTCTCAATCCATTAAGCCCACTTCCCCATATCTGCTGGTGACCAAAGAGTCTTAAAATTTCTGCACTCTAATCCATCACACACTATAACTAGAAAAGCACTTTATCACAGCAACCTAAAATGTCCTGCATGTTATGAGGGATAAGAAGTGAGGGAGACAAGGTCAGGACCAAAGCTCTGACACAATTTGGCAGAAAAGCAATTTATTACATGCTCAGAATATGTTAGGAAGAGAACCATGCCCCATATTATACGGTAAGAAGGGGGGAGCGGGGAACAACAGTCCTTGCAAACTGAACCAGGGAAAATAATCTTTCCTGACCACAATCTTGATATTGGTTTGACCCTGAGTGCAATAGGAAGACTCTCTTTCCAGATACCTGTTAGGTTGCCAGGCACCAGTAGGACAGCCAGTATATCTAACCTAAATATCTACTTCTTACATGACACTCTTTAACCTGTAGATCTCAGAACTTTATAAAGGAGGTAAATATCATTTTACAGGGGGAATACTGAGCCATAGAGAAATGAAATAACTTGCCCATGATCACTCAACAGGCCACTGATAGAACAAGCACTAGAACCCAATTATAACATACCATGTAAAAATGATAACGTTTTCTCAATAAAGTTTTTAAAACTACTAAGCCATAATGTGTCATAGAAACATAGAACATGAGGGTTGGCAGGGACCGCAGGAGGTCACATCTAGTCCAAACCCCTGCTCAAAGCAGGACCAGCCCCAACTAGATCATCCCAGCCAAAGCTTTATCTAGCTGGGTTTTGATAAACCCCAAAGAATGGAGAGTCCATCACCCGCCTGGGTAACCTGTTCCAGTGTTTTACTACCTTATTAGTGAGAAAATTCTTCCTAATATCCAGCCTAAACCTCCCTTGCTGCAACTTGAGCCCATTGCTCCTTGTTCTGTCATCAGCCACCACTGAGAACAGTCCAGCTCCATCCTCTTTTGAATCTCCTTCAGGGAGTTGAAGGCTGCTTTTAAATCCCCTTTCAGTCCTCTCTTTCCTAGACTAAATAAGCCCAGTTCCCTAAGACTTTTCTCATAATTCATATTTCCCAGCCCCTGAACCATTTTTGTCACCCTCCTCTGGGCACTTTCCAATTTGTCCACATCCTTTTTGTAATGTGGGACCCAAAACTGAACACAATACAAAAAGGATGTGGCCTTTCCAATACTGAATAGAGAGGAAGACTCACTTACCTTGACCCACTGGCAACACATCTACCAAGGCAGCCCAGGATGCCATTAGCCTTCCTGGCAACAAGGGCACACTGCTGGCTCCTATTCAGCTTATTGTCCACTGTGATCCCCCAGGTCCTTTTCTGCAGAGCTGCTGCCCAGCCAGTCAGCCATACCGGTGCACAGGATCGTTCTGTCCTAAGTGCAGGACTTTGCACTTGTCCTTTTTGAACCTCATGAGATTCCTTTCTGCTCAATCCTCCAATTTGTCCAAGTCACTCTGAATCCTAGCCCTACCTTCCAGTGTATCTAATACTCCTTCCCCCTCCCCCCCACAGTGTGGTGTCATCTCAAACTTCCTGCGGGTGCACTCTATAACATTTTCCAGGTCATTGATGAACACATTGAACAAAACTGGCTCCAGGACCAACCCCTGGGGTGCTCCACTTGTTACCAGCTGCCAACTAGACATTGAGCCATTGATTACTACCCTCTGACCATGATGCTCCAGACAGTTTTCTATCCATCTTACAGTCCATTCATCTAGTCCATATATCCTTGACTTGCCTATGAGAATGCTGTGGGAGACTGTATCAAAAGCCTTGCTAAAATCAAGGTACACCACATCCACTGGTCTCCCTACATCCACAGAGCCAGTCACCTCATCAAGAAGACCATCAGGTTGGTCAGGCAGGACTTGCCCTTGGTGAATCCATGCTGCCTGTTCCCAATTACCTTCTCCAAATGCTTAGAAATTGATTCCTTGAGGATCTTCTTCATGATTTTAGCAGGGACTGAGGTGAGGCTGACTGGCCTGTAGTTCCCTGGATCCTCCTTTTTTCCTTTCTTAAATATGGGTACTATGTTTGCCCTTTTCCAATCATCTGGGACCTCTCCTGATTGCCATGAGTTTTCAAAGATGACGGCCAGTGGCTCTGCAATCACATCAGCCAACTTCCTCAGCACCCTCGGGTGCATCCTGTCTGGCCCCATGGACTTGTACACATCCAGCTTTTCCAAATAGTCCATAACCTGTTCTTAAACTACTGTTGGCTGCTCATCTCCTCTCCAAACTGTGCTGTCCAGTGCAGTAGTCTGGGAGCTGACCTTGCCTGTGAAGACTGAGGCAAAAAAGACATAGAGTACTTCAGCTTTTTCTGCATCCTCTGTCACAAAGTTGCCTCCCACATTCATTGTGTCTTTGGACACAAGGCATTTTCTTAGATGCACTTTTTAATTATATAAAGAAAGTGCTGCTGTAATAGGCTTGTTAATTAATGGGGGCGTTTGCTTTTTACTAGTGGACCAAGTATAATTTCTCTTTTGACAAATCATGTTTTCTAATGCAAGGGTGTCAAAGATACAGCCTGTGAGCTGGGTTCAGTCCAAGGAGTCTGGCCTGCTGTGCTGCCTGTGGGTCTCAGATTAACTCACTGCATGTAACACATGCCTGATTGGCATCTGGAGCTAGCACACACCATAAACAGCATGTGGAGCCAGTCTGTGCCATGTGCTGCATGCAGCACCCATGCCTGATTGGATCTGTATTCTGGGTTCAGGTCTAGTCCAGATCTGGCCCACAGACCAACTCCATGTGCTAAAACCAGCAGGCAAGGCCAGTCCCATGCTGAAGCCAGTGGATGTTGCATGCAACATGTGGGACTGGTGTGGGGCATATCCTGCAAGTGGTGCTCTCTCCATACTAGCGTTGTCTGTGGGCTGGATTGACACTCTGGCTCCAGCATATGCAGGCTGGGCTTTATCTGAACTGCAGACTGGCCCCAGACCATTCATCTGACCCTCAAGGCCAGATGAGGTTGACACCCCTGTTCTAATACAACATGGAATCCCAATTACTTCAAATAAGAAACATATTTGTCATGTGTGCCCACAGGTATCTCTAGAGATTGTTTCACCATTACCGGGTACCTTGTGTAGTCCAAGTAAATGTAATATAACATATCTTGCTGACTGAGTAGCACTGGCTATCCATTTTGTAATGGCGTAAATGACTTCACATGGTGAAGACAACAGCTAACAGAGCTCTAAGAGGACATGAGATGTCTTGGCATGATGTACTTCATTTTCCATTTCTATAAAATGTAGGTGGTCATGCTGACCTTACTAAACCATGTGAAGATCTACAGCGGGAAAGTGCTTTGTGAAAGCGAGTATGTTTATTATTATTATGTCATACACAGGGGTGGTGATGAAGCATTGTTTCAAAATTGGAAACTTATTAAAATTTCAGAAGTGACTAGAGGTGTTTTGGGTGCCTCACTTCAGACCCTCACTTCAGAAAGTTTTGGCCACCTAGCTCTTGAAAATTCATCCCCATTAGAGTGTCATGCAGATGGCTGCCAGAAAGGGTTTGCTCTCCTTGTGTGGCTCCACAGTTCAGGTGCAGAGTAAAGAATGCAAAAGCTGTGAGTTCAAATCTAGTTGGGGGCCCTGAGATCTTCCTGTGCTGTGGGTGGGCAAACACATTTTGGGGCTGGATTTGATCTTCCGAGGTCCCTTCCAGCCATATTGTCTATGAAATAATACCAGAAAAACATTAGTTGCATCATAAAATGTAAGTCAGACTCAGCTTGTCTGTAAGAATATCCACTGCACCCCTCCAGAAATGTGTTTTGAGTCGGTTCTTCTCTCAAGATGAAATACTGCATATCTAAAAAAATACATTGAATCTATTTTCACGAAGCAATTTTTTTTTTTGGCAAGGTGCTATGACCTTTCCAAACAAAAAACTTAACTTAATCCCTTCTTCACAGTTAGAGGGGGAAACTAATGGTGTTCCAGAATCTCTAAGGCTCTTTGAATCCTGTTATTGTATTTTTTTCCCCCTTAGTGGGCATTAATTTAATTTCTTTGCCAGGTTTTAGGGATCTGTGATGCTTGAGCCAAATTGCAGCTTAGTAAATTTTTGTGACAGCCTACACCAACATTCACATGATGCACTCATGTGCTACATACCCACAGCGCAATATACATAAGCCTCTTTCAAGGAAAGTCAACTTTTAAAATGACTGAACATCCTGGATTACACTGAAAATGGCATCTCATTTTAGCTGAGTAATCCTAGCATGAGATTTTAAAAAATGAGAGAAGCCAAGCAGGGTAAATCTTGGTCAGTGATACAGACAGCAATTAGGTCAACATAAGCAGAGAGTGCAGTTTTCCCAAGCAATAGGAAAGCTGATCTGCACGTTCAAAACCTATAAAGATTTAATGCACTTTGAAATAATATTTTTGTTTTATTGATTCCCGTGATGTTTTCTTCCTTCTGTGGAAGCAATCCTTTTGAAGAGGAGCAAGCTCAATGCTTGGGGCTCCATACTTCGAATTCCCCTTCATTTTACCTGGTCCTAATGATGCCGCTCAATGGACTATAGTTTTTCACATACCCCAAAGTAAGATATGTGCATTGTTTTTCAAAGGCACTATGGAGAAAAAAAGATTGTTCTTGAAAACTACTGGTAAGTAGCAGTAATGGAGTAGTAGCAGATAGGGAGTGCAGCATGCTTTTAGTGCTGCTTCTTCTGTAGCACATGCAGTGTTGCTTTCACTCCCCCTGCCCGGCCCACCCTCCCTTCCACAAAGGCTTAAGCTACAAAAACATTTTTTCCTTGCTTGCCTGCCCCAATTTCCAGCAGCTGACTTTTGCAAAAAGAGGGGTAGATTATATGGGAGAAAATACAGTAACTAATGGACAGTGCCCAGTACTTTTCATTCCTAGATCATTAAGGGTATTTATACACATATGTTTTTGTCCTGCAATGTATTTGAGATCCACCACTTCCAAGCAGACTCGATTAATCAAGTCTGCTCTGTACGCGAGCTGATGCAAACTGCACGCAGTTGTACAAGCAGTGAAAAGCATGACAATGTGCAGAAAATGGTGGCGGTGCACTTTTGAACTAAAGCACCCCAATATGTTTTAGTTCAACAGCATGCCACCACCATTTTCTCAGCACTGACACGCATTTCGCTGCTTATACAACTTCATGTACCACAGAATGGGGTGCTTTTCAAAGTGCCTGCCAGTGCCGCCATGTGCATGTGTACACATGCCCCAAGTGCTTTACAAGAAGGCCTGTGTTTTACAGAATGAGAAACTGAGGAATGGGAAGGGGAAACTACCTATTACCCTCCAAAAAACAATGGTAGAGAGGAAAGTTGAATCTAGGTCTCTTATTTCCCCATGTAAAATCCTCCTTACTAGGCCCTATTTCTTTATTCTTAGAGGGCTAAGAGAAAAGCATCTAAGGCATTAATTTACATAAGACCAAGGGTCGGCACTGTTTTTGAGCAGAGCACCAAAACCCCCCACAACTGTGACTTGTAAGATGTCGGCGAGCCAGGGAAAACTGTGACGGGCCCAATCCTTGTTTGTGGCAGTGTAGCCCTGGTTAGAGTTGCCAACTCTTTTTGAATCTATTGCAGGAAATTTCCAGAATGCTAGTGTGCATATTACACACAACACGAATCCACCCGCGTGCTTCCATATATCAGTTAGGGATTACAGGGCATAGAATTTACACCAGGAAGGCAAATGCACATGACTATTACATTTTAAACTCCCCTGGACTACTGTATAGATCTAATTCACCATTTAATATATTTATTTTAATGAATGGCCTATCATTTATCACCTGGGTGACTCTCAACAGTCTCCTGGAGATTTATATCTATTTCCTAGAAATTTCAGGACATCCTGCAGGGTTGGCAACCCAAGCTCCAGCCCCTTCTCTGCTGTCTGCCTGGAGGTGCACGTGCACCTGATGCTGGCAATGAGCTGAGCTGGGGTTCCACAGCTCTTGCACCTCCCAGCTGCTTGCCACACCTGGCCTGGGCTCTGGGAAGGCCCCTGCCACCTGCCACAGACCCTAGGTTGCTCACAGTAGATGTGGGGGAGGCTGCAAGCAGCTGCACTGGTGTCCATGGAGTCCTGGCCCAGCTCATTGTCAGAGGCAGGTGCACGTGGGCCTTGGGGAAGATGGTGGAGGAGTCGCTAGGACCTAATCCCAGCCCCTTCTCTGCCATCCACCCCAAGGAGTGTGTGCCAAGCAAAGTGCCTTCATGATTCATGCTGTGGCATGTGTGCTGGGGGTTGCTGACCCCTGTATTAGACCATATATCTCTGATGGTGGCATTATTTTGAGGCATGTGGTATTCCAGGGACCACTTGCTCGCCGTCACTTTTGGTGATCAGGCTATTCGTGTCTGGACACTCGAGAAGGTCAGTGCTAGCGAGTGGCCTTCTAGAGTCCAGGTATGGCACAGAAAGTATTACTGAAATTTGTGTTCAGTGATGAAAGCTGAGAGAGGTTTATTATCACTCAGCTTATTGTCACCACTGCACTGGCTGGTCTGTTTAGAGCTAATTCAATTCAATAAAACTGCCAGAAAAACAGAGCAATTCCTTGTGTCAATCAAACTCTCCTATATTGCTACCATACCCCAAAAAAACCCTACTAAGATGCCCCTTATTTATACCCTAATGCCCAAGTATTCGTGTCAGGGCATACCTATCTTTATGCCCAGATATCCATTTCTAGTTGTCTCTTTTCCATGTTCATACCAGGCCCCGTCGGTTCTTTTATTATGTCTGCACCTGCCCTCATTAATTTTACTTTAATCCTACTACTCTGTTCTCACACCAGCTTTTCTGCTCATTCATGGATTTTTAATAAGGGAACAACATTTCTTCTTGGTTCATCCAGAGGTCAGCAAAGCCTGTTTTCCCAAGCTCCTTTTTGGCACCTTAGCTTAAGCCCAGCGTAGCAGAATTATAATTTAGCATTACCAAAAGTCCTACAGGTGTAACTAATTTTATCTCTGCCAAACTTAATAAGGCTATGTTAGTTTATACCATTTGGGCTTCTGGACCCTAATAGTAAGAGAAGTTGGGTCTCTTAAGTGTGAAAATAGCTATTGGCTAATTTTTAGACTTCTGCAGTTTGGCTCAGGCTGCTAGAAGCTCCTGAGTTGTTGCTAACAATTAAGCCTACATTCTTCCAGGATTCTCTTGGGGCCATATTGATTGTTAACTTATTACTGCTAAAGTCAGTGTTACACCAGGGATTAAACTGGAAACTGCCTTTTATCCACCTTATTTGGCAAGAGACAGCTGATTCCCAAAGAAAGAAGGAATTTAAACCAGAAATGTATCCCTGCTTTGAATTTTATAGGATAGGAGAGAGTATACTTTGTACCAGATGCTTCGATGGAGTCAAGTAGCATCCCTTCAGTCCTAGCATGGGCATACTTCTTCAAATATTCCCAGGAGGCTTTCTCTACCAAAGGCCATTTTGTACTGGCGGCTGATTTCCAAATGCAAACAGCAAGTCCTCAGGAATACATTCATTACACAATGGTGAACACTGCTGTGAAGCCCATTGCTTGAGGATTCATTAAGCTTTTGCCACTTCTTCTCTTCTAGACACTGTACTTCAGTGTTTAGGACTATTCAAATGCTTTCGACACAAACAGTTCTCACCTCCATTTGCCTCCTTGATATATGTAATTGGAGACATATTTATCTTTAAGTGCCCACACAGATTTGGACTAATGAATAGATCTGGATACTACATGATTTTCCCATTGTACAAATATTTTCAAGATAGCAATTTTTAAAAATTTCATACTGGGACAAAACCTGGACTTTTTGATTTTTGTTTAGTAAGAAAACAGTGAGTTTCCTGTTGAAGAAGAGCCCAGTGGCTAGGGACTCACCTGTGATGTGGGAGATGCAGGTTCATCCCTGTTACCTGGGATGGGTGAGAAATATAGTGCCCTAGTCATCAAGCCTTCATGGCATGTAGCTGACAGGAGGCCTCTGTTCTGCTTGGACCAAAATTTTGTCCTGGCCCTGAGAATTTTTTTTCTGTGATTTTTTTTTTTTTTTTTTTTTTAACTGGTACATTTCCCCAAAAAGAGTTTGGTTTTGAAAAACTGGCATTTTGCAAAGTTATTTTTTCCTCTCAGATTTTTTTATAAGCTTCTGTGTTCTGAAATCTAATAGTGAATAAACATGAAACTTGATTCTTCCTCCAGAGCACCTCAGCTGTAATGCACATTATTCACTATTCTAGTGTGAATTAAAGTACCTTGGTATACTTTAGTGGAACCTAGTTCGATCAGTTCACAGATATTCTTGCAAATCATTGCCTATGGTTTTTCTCAGACTGATCACAATTTGGTTTTACAGACTGGAATATTAGCCTTTCAAAAAAACTACAAGTTGTCATGGACAACTTCCCCCCACCCCCCCAACCCAAAAACTGAGCTGCCCCATCCCTTAATTTTGACAGTAATTGCAAGAAGATATTATTAGGTGTTTGATTGCCAAAAGCGGCAAAAATGTTTTCTACGAAAAAATGAACACTTCCATTAAAATAAAAACCATTTCATCACCAGCTCTTGGCTTTAGTTTATATTAATTTACACCCCTTAGTTTTTATGTGAATGTTATTTTTTTTATGAGGCCAAAAATGCAGTGTTGAAAAGATATATAAGTTGCTTTGGGAATGAATAATGCCCTCATTTGTATTAGGAACAATGAAACTCAGCTGAAACTGTGAAGTTTTTTTTATGATTTCTATCCAAGACCATTTGTTGGCTGAGGTTCACTCAAAATCCAGTACATATAACAGAGATGGGCCCAAACTAAAGTACGTGAATGTCCACAAATTCAGAAATACAGACTCGGAAACTCATCTTCATTTCGCAAACAGCTCTTATCAATGAGGGTTCAAACCAAAAGGCAGGGCAAACCTCCATCCTCCATGTTTCAGGATGTTTCATATTCATGTCATGATCCAATGGAATTTCCAACTTTGAGGACATCTTTTCTCTCAGAGGAGATGACCCAAATGATGGGTTGCAATAAAATTTTAAACTACGCAATGCTTACATCAGTTTTTTTTAAATCTTGTCAAGAACATTTTGAACAGTTCCAGAATCTCACTCTAAAAAAACCAAAAGAAGGGAAAACCCAAGCAAATATACCATTAGAGATTGATATTCCCCACAGATATACTTAAACTATTCAGATTCATGAACAATGGAATTTTGCAACAATTCTTCATTCTCATTGTGTAAACTCCAATCTTCTCTTTGTTGGCAGAAACGCTTTGTATTCATGAAATATGTTGTGATTGTGGATAGTCTAGCACTGCTTAGAATTTCCTTATTCACTCTAAATGCCAATAGAATAGAAATTCTATTCAAAACTTGTTTTGATTACTCGTATGTCTTCTCACTGTTATGTTGGCCCACCCATCTACTTTCTGTCTGCCTGACTCTATACAATATTATGGAATGGCCAATATAGCTAGTGATATTTCAAAGAGATTCATAATACAAATATTGGGAAAGTGAAGCTCATACATAACTAATACTGGCATGTTGGAGGGGGGAAGTAGACAATGCACAGCTTCACGTTCTGTTCATAATAAATTCTGTAATGCAGAACAGAGTAGGCTGTGTATAAAAAGTACTGTAAATGCTAACCATATTTTGTTTTTTTCCCCTTTTTTTGAGACAGAGGATCAGATTTTCAATATAGTTGAAGATTCTACTGCTCTCTTTTATGAAACAAATGGGACAATGAGAGCTGCTAACAAATTTTGAGTCTAAGACCATTTCCATTAGACTTTTTATTGTGTTCTGACCTTAGTTGAAATGTTGTCCTTAATTTCCTGGGCTAGGGACAGAAGTTACACATAAACTGGTATAAGTGATCAGAAACTGGTTTAAACCTGTAACAGGACAGAAGTTCAGCACACATAAACCAGTTTCAAAATGGCTGAAACTGGTTTAAAATAAATCTAGCTGAATGTAATATCAGACTTAACTGAGTTAGGTCAAATTGGTTTATGAAACTTCTGTCCCAAACCCTTCTTGGTTCAAGTTAAATCACAGTCCCCTGTCAAGGCACTGGAGCTGGCGAGCCACGCTTACGGTCTTGGTCATGGTGGTGCAGCTGGGTGGTGGCAATTGGAATGAACAGGTGGGAGTCTTGGCTTTTTGACTTTGGCTTCTACCTTCGACCATGCATTTGTCCTTTGGACTGGCGTCACACTCTGTACTCTGACATCGCTTCATTTCATCACGTTACAGTTCTTGTGTTGTTATTTGTTCATCCCTATATAAGCTGTCGACCAGCTCTGGGACTAGCCAGCAGGCAGCCGCCCCTAGCCCTCAGGGGTTAGATAGCAAGGGTCTGCTGGTGAACCTCGTGAGCCGACAGATCCCCTTCATTGTTGGTTTGTGTTTAAAAACTGTAACTGAAGAAATCATCTGGGCCTCCTCTGCCAAGCGTGAGTAAATAAACCATCCTTGTTTCAACTCATATGTGTGTTCCATACAACTCGTACTCCACCGCCAAGACTCCCGCCTGTTCGTTCCAATCCTTACCCCGGCCCACCGTGACCTTGGGGCCCAATTCATTCGGTTCGGCTTGCCCCGACATGGTGTCATGAACAGGATCCAAGGGAGGTGTGTGTGAGTCAAAGCTGATCGAGAGCTGCCCATGGCGCAGTGGAGTCTGTTCGATCGATAATCCGGACGATCTGTGGGACCACGTCATGTTCCATCAGGCCACAAAACTGGACAGGGAATGGATAAGTGGGTACCTGTCCCTCTGGGGGGGCAAGTGGCAAGGAGAAACCCATCCGGCTCAGCCTGGAGGCTCTGGGTTGTATATTATGGGACTCCCGGGCTGGTTATTGCCTGAGGGAGGAGAGCGGAACCACCCGGACAAAATCTCTGGCCGTAGCGAGGCTCAGCCCGGAGCGGGAATTTGCCTGGTGTATTAAATATATGAAGGAGAGGGGAGAGGAAACTCCTTCCGACCGATTCCACTGCCCCAGCCTCACTGCCAGATCGAGGGGCCATGAGCTCCTGATTCAACTCCATGAGGGCCTGGAGAGAGACGGGAAGAAGGCCAAGTGGACTGTCATTCGATGGAAAAAAGGCAGAATAATAAACGTGCTTTTTTGACATTATGTCACTTTATTGAGGGAATTCATGGAGCTGGGGGTAAAGCTCGGGACCGCTACCGAGCGGCCATTACAAGATGGCACCAGCCGCTCTGAAAGTGCGCCAAACCCTGCGCTGACGTCACCACCCACCCCGCCCATCAAGATCCCTCCTCCGGCCACCACGTCACCCGCTGTCCCACCCACCTGGGACCCACCTCTCCCGCTATTAGTCACCGCCCCCGAACTGCCTCCATGGAGCAATCAACCTCCCGCAACAGCACCCCCTACCAAGCCAGTATCACCGCCCCCATATGTTGACCAGTGCCAACTAAGGGACGTACAGGAGAACTGTAACTATGAAAACTACCAACCTATGAGCAACAATGTAACGAGAAGCATGAGCACGGAAGCAGCAAGACAGCCAAGTAACACCAATGAGAATGCAACTGGCACAAGCGGGACCAACAATAATGATGAGACTGCAGCCACAAGCCAAAGCCAGGACACTATTGAGGCCAATGCAGATATCAGAAACAAGGAAGCTACAAATGAAACCACAAGCTGGAGCAATGCGATTATGATCAATCAAACAAGCAATGAATCGGAGTATGTAACTGCACACCCAATTGCAGTACAAAAATTTGTGTCTGGACCACAAGGACAAATGCAAACAATGATAACTATGAGATCCAGAAACCAATTAGAGATGAGTGAACTTAGGAAAGATACCCAAATCCGAAGTGACGAAACGCCTATCACATGGTTAGGATGTCTAGTAGCGAAAGCTGGCAACGAAATTGTCAATCAAGAGGAAGCATTGCAGCTTGTGAGAAACTCAGGATGGAGTAAAGCAAAGGTGGTCGACCCTGTACGAGTGTTGGCCAACCAATACTGGCTGATACCAATACCTGCTTTAGCAGTAGAGGCCTTGCAGCACAAGACTCACACTTGGCACGAGGGTCCAGCTGACTGTGCCAAAGCAGCCTCATTAGTATATGCCATAATCAGAGCATCTTATGCTTATTGGAATCCTGCTTATCAACCACTGAATCTGACACCAGCCCAGATACAGGGAGCATGGCTGCACAGGTATGCTGCCACCCCCGGGGACGTGCCTTGTCTGGCTGAAGCCATTGATGCTGCCACCGAGATCTATGGTGGGGAGCAAGCAATCACCACCAAATTGTTGTTAAATGCATCCATTAACTGTCCTGTCATTCACACCTTGGGCCGATTGGACCAACTTCAGGGAGTAATGAAGAAAACAATAGTGAACCTCGTTTCTGACGATAAGCATGAAACAGTTAGAGCGTATCCAGTAGGAAACTGATCGCAAAAACCTATTACAAAGTTACCAGAGAAGTCGTTCATGCGTGACCCTCCAAGATCTAATCGACATTGAAGTATTCGCCTCCACAAAGAACACCAATGGAGAGAGCCTTGTTTAGTTTCCTAGTTAACAAATCAGAACTAGCAAAGTAGAAACTAAGACTACTAGGGGACGACGGTCAACGAGCCTTAGCAGAGACTCTGGGCTTCCAGAGATATAGTCCCAAACCAAAAAACCAGTAACCACCGTCAGCGTGAGTCTGGCGACCGGCAGCTATCCTGAAAAACAGAATGATGGATGAAATACGGACCCCAAATTAAACCAGAAAATAGTAACTTTTACGATTGATGGAGAGCAGGAGACAGTTGGAGGAGAAAAGCGACACAATTCACACGGTTCTACGATAAATGAAACGGTTATCAAGGTGAGGCGGAAAGTGGAAGATGGTCAGATTTTCGGATACGGTACAAGAGAAAGATACGATCGGTGAAACGGTATGGGGAAAAAATGCGGTTGATAAAATGATTAACGGAAAAAATGGAGAGGTAATAACAATGAGCTTTACGAAACTGCTGAATGATAATCAATGACCCTATGCCACAATTAGTATTCAGAACTCAGATGACCCCCTGGACGAAACTATCGCAAGATTCCTACTTGATACGGGAGCCCAAGTTAATGTAATTAAACCATCCATCCCACATAATCAAACGAGTAAAATCATGATGGTGCAAGGACTGAACTCAGCCTCGGTGACATCACGAGTAAAGATCTTCGTGAAAGATCACAAGAAACCACTCGAAGCAGTATTAGGACATAGAAACATCTTGGGGATACCAGGTATTCGAACGTTACACCTAAAGGATCAAGTGCTTGAGGCCCTACCAATTAACATCTTGCCTGAATGTGAGTGGCACTGACCATCTCTCAGAGTAACCACGCTTTGGAGGTATACTCCGATACCCACTAAACAACAGTCCTATGCTCAACTAGATACATTACTCAAGAGTCTGCAACAAGATGGGTCCATCACACCAGTACATGCTAGCACTCGATTGTCACCCGGATGGAGGATACCCAAGCCGGGGAAGCCGAATGAGGTCCGTCTCATTGTGGACTATCGTGAGGTCAACAACAGATATACTATCCTGACCCAACCGGCACCTTACACCTTGATCCATAGTCTCAACGAGATGGCGGTATACCAGTCAGAGGAGTGGGTTGGAACAACTTTAGATTTGAAAAACATGTTTTTCTCCATCCCAATTGATGACGAAGAAGGTATCCTGAATATGTGTGTGAAAGGGAAAATGTTCCGGTGGAATGTCTGCCCGCAAGGGTATTGCAATGCCCCTGTACTAGCAACCGGAGCGATGAATACGAGCCTTGACCGCTTCTACCAGAAACACCCTGAAGCCCATCAAGTCGGACTCTGGAGTTATATTGACGATCTAGCGATCATGGGACGAACGGCAGAATTGGTTCGGCACATCACAATTAAGCTAGTAAACCACCTAAAGGGTGAAGTCAATGAAGGCAAGTCTCAACTAACCCCGACCAACCAAATTAATTTTCTGGGAACCACCTTCACTGGACCCAGACGACATGGGGTGAGTCATAAAGCCATTGACATTGATATGCCACAAAAATACCCAACGAAAAGATCTGAATTCCAGTCAATACTAGGTAAACTAAACTGGTACCGACATTACATTACTCCGCAACATTTACCGGTACTAGCCCGTATACAGAGACAACTTCGAGAAGAGACTAGACAGAAGACACCCTGGTCTCACAGAGATGCCAAGGCCCTAGATGAATTAATAATTTCAGTTCAGAATACCACCCTGCACACCATTAAATTCGAGATACCCTTGACGATTACCATTGGGTTCACTATGGAACACCTCTTTGTGACTGTGATAAATCCCGAGGGAAACCTTGTTTACGTTGCTCATAGAACTCTCCAAATGACACAGCACAGGTACGGAGTGATCGGGAAAACTCTCCTTGCTGCTCAATTGGTGGAACCATTAGCCATTGGGAGAGGAAAATTGAGAGCTACTGGAGCAACATTGCTGGCCTGACTTGCCTATGACCGACCAGACCCTTGTTTCCAAGGTGAGTTATCCACATGGAGTGCCCTGGTACTCTACCATTTATACCAATGGCACGCTTGGAAGCTCGAAGACTTATCACTGCCACAAACTATAGCTGAGACCCAAAACATTTTATTATATGGTACTACCCAGCCAGCGTGGATGGCATCAGATGGTTCCACCCGTGAAAACAGGAAATATGGCTTTTACTGCCATCCATGCTCGGAACATCAAATCCACCCTGGCTGTGAATCGGCGCAGAAGAACGAACTTTTAGGGTTCCGAGACGTCATATATCACTGTTTGAAACATCATAATGGAACTCGTCCAGTACCAATAATCGCCATCAATTCCCAGTACATATACAAGATAGTCACAGGGACGGCATTTCCCACAGAGCATCTCTCTCTATGGGATGAAATACACGCATTGCTAGCTGAATTTTCAATACTGCCATTAATCAAGCACATGAGATCCCATCGAGTCAACACCGATCCTGTACACCAAAAGACTGATGAACTCCTCGAACATTCCATTGATGCTAATGTGTTTGCCACACAAACTACTGTTTGCACTGACCCATACCTTAGTTGGCTGCATGACCACTGGGGTCACCCGGGTCCAAAGACCTGCTACAAAAAATGGAGCAGTGCATCGCAAAAGAAATCTGCATATGGTTCGCACCAAGACTGGAGAAGAGTAGCCCAGGCCTGTGAGACCTGCGCTACAGAAAAAGCTCATCCCACCAGAAATTTTAAAGGCACATTGGACCCAAGGACCTTCTCTCCTGGGAGCTCATGGCAAGCCGACCTGATAGGACCGTTACCCAGAGCTGCAGTCCCTAATAAGGGATTGATAGCTATAGACTTGGGCACTCATCAGGTTACTGTCATTCCCCTTTGAAAAACTCATGCAACGGCTATAATCTCCGCCCTCACCAGCATTTTCTCAATGTGGCAAGTCCCTCAAATAATACTATCCAATGGAGGACCACCCTTCACATCAGTTGCTGTTGACAAATTTGCTCACCTTCACAATATTACCTGGCACCATCACCTACCCTACCACCCTCAGTCTAATGGCGTGGTAGAACGTGCCGTAGGACTATATAAGGAGAATCTACGCCTCAGGGGGCAGGGGTCATACATACAAGAATTGGACCAAGTTCAACCATGAAGTCGTGATCAATTTAAACTCAGGGAAACAGCTCTGGAAGGAAGGCAACAACAAACCGGTAGACCCGTGGACCCCAAAATTTCAAATGGGGGAACTCGTGTGGGTCTCCTTACCGGACCCTAAGTGTCGCCACCCCGGGTGTTAAAGGGTATAATACGCTCGCCCGAAAAGTATCCCAATACTTACCTTATTGAATTAGAGGACAGTGGGCGATCGATCCTCACCCATCATAACTGGTTGGCTGGAAGAGCTGTTACAGATTCGCTACCATGAATCTTCTGTATTCCCAGCAAGGGGGCATGTAGCAGTCTCCATGCGATAAATGCTGGAAACACAGAAGAAATTAGGCTCATAAGATAACATGTAAATAGTTTTATTAGGAAATTTGTTCTGTCTGTTTGTTCTGTTAGTCCAGGTTTGCAAGCCACATCACTACCATTTCAATAGAGGACATCACATCAGAGATTTCTCAACACCCGAACCGACTCAAAAACTGAAACCAGCGGAGGAGCCAAGACACCTTGGCTACAGGACTAAGAGACTCTAGAAAGACTCTGTTTATGATTGTAGTTGTAGCTGTGTGGATACAATTGGGCGAGAAGGCTATAAGGCTTGACCAATCAAGAAATACTGTATTGCAGCTCTTGTCCCTATGGGCTAATGCAACCCGGGATGAGGAAGAGGAGGATGGATTGATGGCATGCTTAAAAGTGCCTATGTCCGTGGAGGATTCAGTCCTCGACCCCTTCCCCATTCCATTTGACGTCGGGAAATGGTTCTCTGAGGTCGCTAAAGGCCAGAAGACCTCAATTAACATCTCTATCCCCATGGAGGGTGGGGATCATGCAATAGCCAAATATACTTGACCCCGATACTTTGCCTTAGGAACTTTAGCTGATGACACCTGGCCCCCTCGTGAGGAATGTAGGGAACAAGAAGTCCCAGTACCTTGTTCTAGTATCCCCTGGGGGATCCATCCCCAGGGCATCAAATGGTCCCGGCCAGACACATCTTTAAAGTGGGACCCGACCTCTGTTAATCCACCATGGGTACTTAACCTAAAACCTCCAGGTAAGGTTGATTCGGACTTTACTTTGTCTTCACTCATACAAGCCGTTCCTTTAGTTAAGTGGGACCAAACAGCAATTGTAGACCTAACTAGAATGGGTAAATACGGAAAAAAATTCGTGGCTGGGATTTTATTATCCTGTCCTCAGAGCCATATTGCTAAATGCTGCATGCCATGGTGTAGAGGCACCCATAAGAGAATCCAACCAACCACAACGATCCAGGCACGTCTTCCCACACCCTGGTTTATGTTCGAAACTGGGTACACCAGCGCCATTCGGGTTAGCATGGGCTTGCTCGGACGGCAGGCTATATACTACCCTGCCACCCATCCTCTCTAACGCGCAATGCTTTCTGAGTTCAGTTTTATTTTGTCCCCTGTTGAAGGTGACAACCACTTACCCATCTAGGCCGGCTGTAGTGCACCGACAAACACGAGCAGCCAACCCAGCGTGGAGCTCCCTCACCCATGGAGAAAGAGTGGCTCAGAGCCTGAGTTCGGCTTTTGAGGGACTTTTCCTTTGGGGGTATAGTATAGCTAAGGCCCAAATCGCTTTGGCTGAGCTTTCAGAGCAAGTTGAGCTCCTGGCCAATAACACCGCCGTGGGTTTTGAGCTGGTGAGCGAACAACTACAAGTGACATCGAAAATGTCAATGCAAAATCGATTAGCCTTGGACGCCCTCTTAATTCAACAAGGGGGGTTGTGCCAATATTTGAATCTTTCAAGGGACATGTGCTGCATTGGCATACCGAATGTGTCAATTCTTCTGCAAAACCAAATCACAAAAATTCGAAAATTGCAGAGGATATAAATGCAAATTCGGGTCTGGGACAAGGCTGGCTAGCCAAGGTGTTTAAATGGTTTGGGTGGAATGCATCCTCGTGGCTACTGAACTTGCTAACACCCTTGTTATCATTTTTATTCGTGTTTTTAGTTATTGTTCTTATCATTAGTTGTATTTTCAAGATTTTGTCACGAAAAGTTTCAAATTTGTCGGTATACGTGTATTCCGCCGTTCCCACTCACTACAAGTTTCGGAACGACGACGATGCCGAGGAGGAGGTGTGATTCGGACTCCAAAGCTTCTGTGTTGACAGCAAGGGGGCATGTCATGGAAAAATTTTAAGTGTATGCTGACAACACAAAAGTGCCAGAACTGACACGCGCATTTGACTCTGTGAGTGGAAGATTCCGAAGCTCACCCAGTGTGTGCCCCCTGGGTGACCTATTGGCTTGTCAATCATTATTGACCTACTTTCCCCACAGACGCATGCTCAGATTGTGTCAGTTCCTGAATGAATGCATGCTCAGTCAGAATCTGACATGAGGTAATTAGACTAGAAATTTCTCTGTGGAGAGCATTTTGATTGGCCACCAAATTTTTATAAAGACTAGAGAGCCCCTCCCTCGGGGTGGGTTGTTGGTGGTGTGTGTGGGTGTTTGGAGGTAGTAGTGATTGTTGGTGTGAGAGTCTTGGAGAGACCGTGCTCTGTCTGCAAGCATAAGCTGCTTAGGCAGGGACTGTGAGGCAGATTGAGAGGCTGGGATCCGATCCCCTGGTTCTTTCCATACTTCATACAGCGATCTACTCCTTCATTACGTTTCCTTGGACTGATTCCTTTTGTTACTGGATTGTTTATGGCTTTCACCTTGACTTTGGTTCCGGATCGTCCTTATTGCTACAACTTCGACTTCGGCTTCCTTGTTTACCTGGCTTTTCGACTTTGGCTTCTACCTTAGACCATCTGTTTGTCCTTTGGACTGGTGTCACACTCTGGACTCTGACATCGCTTTGTTTCGTTGTGTTACAGTTCTTGTGTTGTTATTTGTTCACCCCTATATAAGCTGTTGACCAGCTCTGGGACTAGCCAGCAGGCAGCCACCCCTAGCCCTCTCGGGTTAGATAGCAAGGGTCTGCTGGTGAACATTATGAGCCGACAGATCCCCTTTGTTGTTGGTTTGTATTTAAAAACTGTAACTGAAGAAATCATCTGGGCCTCTGCTGCCAAGCATGAGTAAATAAACCATCCTTGTTTCAACTCATACATGTGTCCCATACAGCTTGTACTCCACCACCAAGTCTCCCACTTGTTTTTTCCAATTGCCACCACCCGGCCGCACCACCGTGACCAAGACCGTGAGCATGGCTTGCCAGCTCCGGTGCCTTGACATCCCCCAGCATCCTAGCATGCTTTTCAGCCCTAGGCTGGGCTGCGTTGTCTGCTTCAGAAAGCAGGCTGGCCCTGCCTCTCTTCTCCCCAGCCGGAGCAGTGAGGCTGGCTCACTGGCCTCACAGGCAATTTCATTGCCCCTTTCCCCCACTCCCTCAGGCAAACTCCACCTGGGAACTGGGGCTGGGGGGCGGGGGCGGGGAGCAGGAAGCGGTAAACTCACCTTCCCCAGAGTACAGAGCTGTCCTGCCCTGCTTAATTACTGCTGGCTGTGACTGTGGCCTACAAGTCCCAGAGTCACCTGGAAGCAGGAAGAAGAAGTGATGAGCAACCTGGCAGAGTCCTGCTGCTTCGATTGTGGACTGCAAATCCCAGAGATCTCAGGAGCAGCACAGAAAGGAAGTAGACACAACCTTCATGCTGACTACATGCTAGGGAGCTGTGCTCTAGCACCCTCTGACTTCTGGCTTGAGCCACTGCAGGCATGTGGCTGCATTTCTGACTCATGGATGAACATCTGTTCATTTCTTATTCGTTCAATCTTTGCAGCTTAGATTAATCTGCAAAGACTGAACCCATTCAGCCTTGGGCTTTTTGACTATCTGTATTTAGCCTTGGTTAGCAAGAAAAGAGACTCTTAGTGATGAATGGACAGTTAAAGGATAAGAATTTGGGTTTAGTTCAGAGAAACATCCACAAATTTGTGTTCATCATAATAATTTATCCACTTGTCTGGAACAGAAATCAACCGAGAAATCAAGAATTCTCAACAGAGGTCAATACCATAAATATTGCAAGACCAGGTACTTTTATAGAATATTTCAACACAGTGAGTGGAAATCGGGAAAAGTAAAAGTTCCCAGATGTATTTATTTTTTAAAACTAGAATTACTTAAAGTTTAGGTTCAGTTTGGTGAAATGAATAGTGTCTTATTTTATCCTATTTTATAACAGGAGAGGATGTCTGTACATCAGACCATGGGCCTGGGAAATAGCAACTGTGAAAGACTAGCTCTTTTTTCACAGAGCAACTTACTGTAACATTTGACAGTCATAGAGGATGGTTGTAAGGGCCCATCTGAAAATTTTAGGATAGCACTGTAGTTAGGTTGCATTACTTGAAGTGGCAATGAAGAAACTGGAGTTGCTAGGGATAGTCCTAATTAGAACAGTGTGAATAATAATTTCTCTTTTCAGTGCCTGAAGTGGGAAAAAAAGATCTCTCTCTGACCAAAAGACAAGAAATACATTTATACTGAGTCAACTGAAATATTTTATTTACAGTGAAATTGGCCCCAAGGCCAATCCATTTAAGTTTTCCAGCTGATCCAAAGCTGAAAGTTTCATTTTGCAAAGCTGAATATTTTGGCAAAAATTATATTTATAAAAAAAGATGCGACTGATTTCTAGTCCTACCTGGTTAAAAATTATTTTATAATAACTATCTTTGGCTCTTGTCACTTCTAGGGTAATTGGTTTTTTGTTTTTTGTTGTTAGAGATACTTGCTAAATAAATTGAATGGTGCCTGGATAAGGGTGAGGTATACCCCCTGCAGCAGAGCAATGTCTTTATTGTGGAAACAGAAAATCTAAGAGTCATTGTAGATACAAGTTATATCGAAGTACCAGGTTTCAAGAGGATGTTTTTCAGAAATTGCACGTAAATACTGGTCTAAAAAGCCATGCATTGTTCATGGCTGTAAGAAAACTTGCATGATTCATAGAAGGCTAGTATGTAAAATGGAATAGAAAACTTAAATATAACAACTTATAACAAAGTAAGTAAGAAAAAGTTTTTAAACTTCTTTTAGATATTATTACACCTTGTCTTTTTTTTCAACATTGAGTACTGTCTAAAGATAAATGGAAAAAGTGCAGATGCAAGGATAGTATTTTATCACACATGCTCATTTCAAAAGTCTTTTCAGAGGAAACTAAGTACAATTAACTGCCTTTTAGAGATGAGGAAACTGCTCGTAGGGATTAGTCAACCATGGTCACATGGAAGGGCAATACCGAAGCTGGGAAAAGAACTGAAGCTTTACTTCGAACCCAACATTTTCAAAATTCATGAGTGAAGCACCAAAGGAGTGTCTGATAGACCTAAAATATATGGGAATCTGTTCCTTTTAAAATATTTAAATATAAGTTTGTATTTACCTTCTCATTTTTTAATCTTGAGAGCTCAACTGTTCAAGCTTTTCTTTTCCACTGCCATGAGGCCTAGGTTCTTTTTATTTGGATGAAAAATCATGTAATAATAGAACTCCAGGAGCTGGACTTAAAAAAAAAAAAAAAGGACCAAATGTTGAAAAAAAAATATCAAAAGAAGTATTTGCAACACTTCTAAGGTCTCCTGGTTTCTGTTCCAACACCCTATCTTCAGAGTTATGGCAGAGTTATAATTGAGAGTGACTGTGCAAATATAACTATGGGAGCAATGCTTGCTGAGAGACTTGTAGAGCCTAGTAGTTATATTTAGGTATATAACTGGGAGCTAATTTTTCAGAAATCTGCCCCTAGATGTGTTTCTGAAGCTTGAGCTTTTCTGAGCTGGGTACGTATTCAGTTAATAGAAGTGTTGCACCTCCTTTCCAATTGACCCGCCTGCTCATCCCTCACTTAACGTTACATCTAGCCCTAATACATTTTTTCCCCTTTCCAGAAAGAAAGTTCTTGTTGAGGAAATGCTGGCACATAGATTGAATGACATGTAGACTCTATAGTATTTTGTGGATATGTGACCCTGTGGCATTTTGTAATGAAACCAGTCGTCTGTGTTTGCATAAGGAGAACATTCAATTTTCATGGAAATGTCAGTAAGATCATTTTGTTTTCTTCTCTTTGTTATGATTTTTTAAAATGTTTTATTATTGTTTTGGTCTGGAATTTATTTGAAATGCTGGTGAGTTTAGATGGAAATTATAGTCATGATAAAACCTGAGGTTTTGAAAATGTTTCTTGTTTCAGGTTTTAAGTAAAAATGTACCATGTGAAATACAGGGGTAAAAGCCTTTCTCTAGGAACTTACGTCAGAAACTGCCATCTTGCACATGCATATCTATTTGCCTTTGCTTTCATGCTTTGGACTGTATCCTCCCAGGTCACAAAGACTATTCGCCAAGTGTAGGAATTTCAACAAGGTTATATTCTTCCTAAAGCACAAAGCATGAAACCAAGCAGTACAGGGTTTGCAGACATGAGCGGAGCCATGATGCTTCCTAAATCAAAAGCAAAGTGTTAAACAGACTTCCACATAGGCAATTAGCGATAGCTACAATAGTGAGAATAATTGATATTTTTGATGCATCAGCTAAACTGAAAAATTGAGAAAATACTTTGTTTCATAGGATCATAAGAAAGAGAGGCTAGAAGGGACCTTACAAGGTTATTTAGCCCAGCCCTATTCATGTAAAACAGTGTTTAAAACTCTTGTTTCTTCAGGAAGGAAATGATTCTCTGCTGACTGTTCAACACATCCCATTTAATTCAAAGCTGAAAGTTTTTACTTTAAAGGCGTTTAGGGGAAGTGAAGGGCAACTGCTACAGAAATATCAAAGGCAGAATGAACTCACCCCTCCTCTTTCCCCGGGGGTCTGAGGGCCAGAAAACTCTACTAAAGGGAGGAGGGATGGTTTGGTTTCAAATCCTCTAAGGGGCCGAATCCAGATGTGCAGGCACGTGCTGTTTCTGGCACCACAAACCTCTTTGTGGTGCTGCAAACCACACGTGGTGAATGTTAAAATGTTTTGGCAGCAGAGGGCCAAAATCTGCTATCAGGATTTCCCAGTAGCTAAAAGAGGCACAACATACACACAACAAACATGTACCAGCACATACGGACAATGCTGGGCCCTCCAGAACAATGCTCTGCTTGTTGGCCAAGCCTCTGTGCTACTCGACCCATGCCCGTTGTTCCAGGCTACCAAGTAAGATGGCTGGGGCCAGCACTGGTGCTGCCCCAGCTTCCAGCTTTCCCTGGCTAAAGAGCTGGAAGGACCCGAGCAAGAGTACTTTGCATGGAACAATTTATCCCACAACAAAGTGCACATGCAGAGGCATGCACTGCAACAATTTGTGCTGCTGCAAGCGTATGTCCCTGCATGTCTGGATGCATCCAGGGTCTCCATGCACTGTGAGTAAGTCCTGTGTCCTATTCTATTGGACACATCCAATCTTTCCTGAGAAAGTTGTTCCATTTCATTATAAAGTTATCATAGGGCCTGTAAACCTCTTAGGCCTAGGATAGGGGCCACAACGCCTGGTGGTTGGGCTCAAAATCTAGCTGAGTCTAGAGGTGGGAATTGGGACACAGTCACAGATAGTACCTGAAGCCAATCATTAGGTAGGAGTTCAAATATTGAAGGCAGGGTCAGTAAAAGGCCAGGATCAAGGAGCCAAAGTGGTATTCAGCAAAAAGGCACTAAGATGAGGAAACTAAAAGACAAGTCAGGAACATGGAGCCAGAGTGGGGAAGCTATAGTTCACAGCAGATTCTGGAGCTGAATTTTAGTTAGGAATAAGTTGAAGGTCACAAGCTAAAAACAGATACCAGGAATAGAGGAACAGAGAGCAAGACCACGGGCTAGAGTCAAGGCAAACTGCTGGGCACAGGATAGTCTAACAAGCCTACCAGGAAACCTACTGTGCCAGGGCCTTGCTTTGCCAGCCTTTTGTTTTTAAGGCTATGTATGGGTGTAACAGAGAGCTGACAGCTCCTTTTACTTTAAGAGTAAAGGAGCAGCAGAGACAGCCTCAAGCAGGGAAAGCTGCCTATTCTAGGTTGCTAGAGAACAAGTACTGGGGGTAGTTACCTGATGTAAGCAAGCGGAGTTACCATGGACTATAGCCTGGCATAGGAACACAACAAGAGTCAGGAGCAGTAGGTCTCCCTGAGACTGAGGCAGCAAACTGAATCAGAAACAGCTGTGGCAGCTCAGGGAGGCATGTGACCAGCAGGGGGCAGGGCCAGGGAGGCATATAAACACAGACCCTGAACCAGGAGACCCAGTCTGGCTCTGAAGGCTGCAGAGGGAAGAGCTCCAGAGCAAGGGGCATGTAGGAACTCTCCCAGCTGGCACTGGGGTTATCTTAAGGAAGGTGAACAGGGTGCTGGTGCCATATAAGAGGAAAATTATCTGGGGTAAGGGGAAGTTTTGTTATGCCGGCATATAGCCATTGTTTATGTTTGGACTGAGAGGGGGTTTAGTTTTATTTGCCAGAAGGCTTACTCCTGGGTTACAGTATCAACCAGTGGTTTTGGAGTGGCTGAAAGGGGAGCGAAGAGATGCCACAGCAGGGTGCCAGATAGGTGCCTAGGGATTTAATCCATGGCAGAGTGTCAGGGCCATGCCAACATTTAGGGCCTTGATTTGGGGTTTAGACCTGAGGGGGAGATACAAGCTGAGAGAGAGACAAGACTAACTTGGCTGAAGCTGGACAAGGGTCAGGAGCCCCAGTGCCCAAGGCAGGGCAGAGATGTCCCAAGAGGGCCAAAGACCTGGGTCAGGAGCCTATAGCTCAAGCAGGACACAACCTGAGAGGGTGAAATTTGGGCTGGAACCCAGAAGTCAGGCCCAGCACAGTGGACCAAGGCTAAGGGAACCAGCAAAAGAAAAGGGGCTGAGGCCTCAACAGGGCTACAGAGGCCTGGGGTGGCCTGGTATTTGACTGGGGCCAAGTGCCCAGTGAAGTCATTAATTGGTAAGTTCTGTGAGGCGTGGGCATGGTGGGCATGTAAGGGATGGATGGAACCGTGTAACTAGCCTTTAAGGCTTACAGGTGCCCTGGGGCATGGAGTGGCTGATTCTGCCTGCTCAGCTTAAGAGCAGGATTGAAGTCAGGAGGAACCTGCTGGCTGTTAAAGTAATTGGGGCTCATTTTCAGACCCACTGGACAACTCCCCTTCCAATCATACAATTGCATCAAAGGTATGGCAGGCAAGTGAGAAGGGGAGGGGACCCTCAAGCTGGAGCAGAGTATGAGTTGTGTGGGCACCAGGGGATGATACAGCCACTCCTGGAGCATGAACACAGTTACAATGGAATTGCAGAAAATTGACTCTTTCTCAGAAGGACTCAGGCCTGGCTAGAGCATGACATTTCAGAATATAAAATATTCCACCTGCCAGGTGAGAGTCCTTCTCCCTATGTCGGAAAGCATTTATTATTTTATACAATATGGAACCACTTCAATAGAAGGAGCTGAAGCATAGTAGTGTAACTAGGGGTGAGCAAGGGGAACATCAGCCCTGAGAAGTCTGTGTTACAGCAGCAGCAAGAGCAGCCACCCATGTGTTTAGACCATCTGGTACTTGGTATCATCCCTACATCCCCACCTTCAGGCATCTTTTCCCAGGTCACCAAAAATCCTAGTTATGCCTCTGCTGAAGAAGTGCTTCCTGAGGGCACTGTCTTAGGAAGTGGGGCTGTTCCCTCTCTGTGTTCATTGTAAGTGTCTTGTACAAAGTAGAATATCACCAGCAGAAAGGAATGAGGGCACTCTGGTGTCAAATGTGGGTCCAGATCTGTTCCAACAGAGGAGGAAATTGAATTCATCTAAATTCCCCATGTTGTAGGTGAGTGTCCTAAGCACTGGGCTAGTGGAGGCAAAGATAAGGGACTCTATCATTTCCTTCATTTCTGTAACTCACCCATATCTTTTTCCAGCCCAAACAACTTGAATTTAACCTGCATTTGCAAATAGCTTCAGGATGATCATAACAACAGTTTGGGAAATTCTCCTGTTCTAATGATGTGCTCCATTGCCATGGTCACAGCTGTGGTGTTTAGAGGCTGGGAGTGGATCATCCTGAACCCAGTAGACACCTACTTATCCACTAGGCTGTACTTTCCTGCCCTTTTTCCTCCGTGTTATCCTATTTGAATAGGACAGAAGACTCTGTTCTACCATTCACACCCACTCTTTGCAGATTTACCCACTCTGTATACATTTCTGTTCCTCTGGGGCATTTCTGGCCTCTCCGCACTGCTGGCTGATTTTTTTAATTTTTTTTTTTATTATGAGTAACATTTACCCAACAACACTGCATAACAGGGTTGCAGCATAACAAGATTTGGCATTGCATAAGACCTTAATCTGAAACAGCTGAAACCATGTAGAGTCTTGCAGTGAATCATGTGGGTTACAAGGCAGGTGGGGGGGGGCGGTCTGTAAAATGGACTGCCACCAAAACCCTGAAACTAGAACATTGCAGAGAGGAGCTGTGATTGCCAAGTAAACAACCTTTCTGCCTGAAGAGATGAGTAAGGAGATAAATATGCTGTCAATAAGAAAAATTCCCTTCCCAGCTCTGTCTTAATGATACCCAAGGGCAAAGAGATAAATGTGTGTGTTAGTTTATGTAATTTAAAATTTGGCCATTGCTCTTATCCTTGTGAGAAGCATTCTACATGTTTTTTAGGATCCTAGGCTTGAACTCATGGGCATAAGTGCCCTCCTGAGAAGGGATGGATTAAAGTTTGTGCTTAAGTGCTCTGTTGAAAAAGGGTCCTGATGCACAGTAAGCAGGTATATAGGTCCTGTACATAACTGGAAAATATAAAGCATGTGCACTTAGACCCTGAACTTTCACCATTGATGTCAATAGGAGTATTGCCACTGACTGCAGCAGACACAGGATCAAGCCACAAAGGAATGAGAAAAAGTTCACTCAGTTCAGTGGAGTGACATCCATTGGCATCGATGAGTTAAAGATTAAAACACAATTGACTCTGACACATTTTTAAAGTATTTTTTATTGTAGGGCTCAGCAGAATAACCACACAAATGCCCACAAGATCATTAAAAACAAAAAGCTCAACTCCACAGGATTTTCTTTTTGTCAAACACAGATACATAAACCTGAATATGTAACAGAAATGAGATTTCAATGTTGTGTGTTAGCATCACTCCATAAACTTGTCTCTGCCTACTTTCAAACAGCTTGTCAATCAGGATCAAGTGACTGCAGGCTCAAAGGGGAAGGTTATATACACAGGACAGATATTTTATTTTACATAAAAACAAGTAGACTCCATACTGAAAAGCACATCACGTTTTAATAAGTTGTGACTATTTTCCTCCAGAGCCAGAATATCACAAAGGGATTATGGAAAAAAAATGTGTCTGTTGGCACACAATTGACAGAAAAGAACACTATATTCCTGTTGTGACACATTATAGATAAAGAATTATCCATTATAGATACAGAATTATTTAATCTTCATTGTTAAGACAAGGTCATGATTATATCTGAGAAAAGAGTATCTAATGTGATATTCATTGACGTCAAAGGGGAGACAACATGAAAGAAATTTCCTGCCAGATTCTAAACGGAAATTCATGGTGTACCCTAGTGAATCAGTTCAAGATGTTTTGTTACATTCTGATGAAAGTTATTATGGATGGATAGTCCTCAGATTATACACAGGACAGGCACATATACAATAAGGACACCAGGAGATTCCAGCTACCTGTCTTACTCACATGACCAGAACCCAACAATGTTTTTGACCATGACTGGCCACTACTCCTGAGTGCTAATTAAGTCACCCGTCCATGTTCAGTTAAGCACATTCTTAAAATCAGGTATATCCTTAAATTTCACTGGCACGTAACCATGTGTTGAAAGTTAAGCAGTTCCTAAGTGATTTGCTGGCGTGGGACCTTGGTGAGAGAATGACCTGTTTTAGCTACTTTGTTATGCCTATGATCCCCATCATACCTACTGCAGGGGTTGTCAACTGGGGGTACAAATACCCCCTGGGGTACTTGGAATGGTCCTAGGGGGTACATGTGGGTAGGCAGGGGTGGAGAGCTGCTGCCTCCCAGGAGAAGGGCTGGGGTGGGGCGTGGGCAGCGGGGTGGGGAAGTTTGCACCCACCAGCCCAGTGAGCTTCCCCTCCCTGTAATGGGGGGCTGCTATCCTTACCTCAGACTAGTGAGCTTTCTCATCCCACCCCACCCCAGCACTGCTCCTGTGAGGTGGTGGTGTTCCGTCCCTGTCCACCCATAGAAGTTTCCTGCCTCTCATCTCTGCATCTGGATGCACACCACGCCCTTGCCCTCCCCCCCACCCTGCCCCCCCGATGTCCAGCCACTGGGGGTAGGTTGAAAACCTCTGTCCTATTGTGGTTACTGACAGGGTTACCAGTTAATGCCAGTTGTGATGGTGTTGGTTTGCTTACATGCATATACTGGCAAATTGGATAGTGATCCTAGTGAATGTATTCATTCATTGTGGGCATTAAGGTAAAGATGCCATGATATGCTTATGGGTGTATTTGGGGCTCCTTTGAAATTCCTTGAGAGATTGCAGGATTACAATAGAACCACTGTTCAATCTTAAATATTTGATTAAATTCTGAGGTTTAAGATAGAATAAACCAAAGCTGTCAAAATTAGGTTGAATTAAAAATTACCACCACAGCAGAAATTTTAAATCCTCCCCTCATATATAATTATTAAAAAATAATTTGATAGTGCATACTGTTTAACCATTGTCAAACCATTTGTAGCAATGGAGAATTCCAGAGAGTAACACCACAGTGGGCACATCTACACATGCATTTGATCTAGCCTAAATTTACTCTGGTGTAAACCCTTTTAGGCAGGTGTCTACACAGGTGAGGATTAGGGAGAAGATTTGCACCAAGTTTCCTGCAGCCCCTGCCACCACCAGAGGAAGCTCTAGGCTCTGGCTGCAGCTACAGCGATGACCAGAGCCCTATGTTCCTGCTGGCTGCCATGCTGGCCCACCATGCTGACCACGATCTGGTTCATGGCCATCTCACCTGGCTCAGCTCCCCATCGTATAGCAACCACTTACCTGGCCAGCACACTGACCCAGGGCCACCGCCATGGCTGTGCTGCTGCTGCTGCCACCAGAAATGCTGATGGGGGCTCCAGGATGCCACCACTGGGGCTGCCAGTGCCCTTCTGGGCCTCCAGCCTCGCCAACTCTTGGCTCACCACACCAGCCAGGACTGGTGGCTGCATGTTGTCCAGCACACCTGAGATGATGATCAGTGGCTGGATGCATTCCAGCTGACCCAGGATGCCTATAAGGATCTCCTCCAGCAGCTCCAGCCTCACCTGGAGTGGCAGGACACCTGAATGTGCCCAGCCCTCCCCATGGACACCCATGTGGCCCTCGCCGTAGTGGACACCTGGTAGTGAAAGCACCACCTGTGGTGGCAGCAATGGTGGTACCCCCTGCAAGGCACCAGGAGAGCCACACACCTTCCAGCAGGGGCCCGAGCACCAGGTGCAGGAGGCTCTAGCTGACCACCTCCTCCTGTAGCCCCCACTCTAGCTACACTCACCAGACTCTGGTACATCAGACACCTCTTTAGCATGGGTAAGGCCACCACTGGGGATGCTGTCCTGGAGGTGTGTGCTGCCCTCCAGGGCATGCTGGGGGGCAGTGTGCTCTGTGTTCATGACCCCCTGGTGGTGGTGGTGGGATTCTGTGCACTGGGATTTCCCCAGTATATCAGAGCCCTGGATGAGACACACATCCCCATCATTTGCCCACACCATGGAGATCGCCCCTATTACAGCCACAGAGGTTTACATTCCATATCCTGCAGGCCACCGTGGATCACTACAGGGACTTCACCCATGTGAGTGCCAGCTGGGTGGGCAGCGCCTATGACCCGCATGTGTTTTGCAACCCTAGTCTGGTGAGACTTGTGGAAAGTGGGTGCTTTGCACTGGGGTTGCCAGATCTGCAACTGGGCACCATCATAGTCCCATTCCTGCTCATCGGGGACTTTGCCTGCCCACTCATAATGTGGCCCTACACTGGCCACCTGGACCCAGTGGCAGCCCCAGTGGTGGCATCACTGCCAGGCCCACTTTAACTGGTGCCTGGACCAGACCTGCAACCTGTTCAAATGAGCCTTTAGGCAACCTCCCCTGGGTCATCATTGCAGCCTGTGTGCTGCATAAAATCTGTGAGGGGAGCTGTTTTGCATGGCCTGGTCAGAGGAGGAATGGTGGGCAGAGGACGCCTGGTGGTGAAAGCTCCACCTGTGGTGGCAGCAATGGTGGCAGTGGTGGTACCCCCTGCAAGGCACCAGGAGAGCCACGCACCTTCCAGCAGGGGCCAGGGCACCAGGTGCAGGAGGCTCTAGCTGACCATCTCCTCCTGTAGCCCCCACTCTAGCTCACCTATCCTGTCACCCATGGACCCCCACCACCCTTGCTCATCCCCATCACCACACTCATTGCACATAGGTGTCAGAAGAACAAATTTTTATTCCCCTCACATCACACAGCCCCCCTTCGTTCCCCAACACAGAGCTCCTCCACCACCCTCCACACCCACCAACAATAAAAAACCATTTTCCCCATGCAAACTATATACAAAGTGTTGTTTTTGATGTCCTGGAGTGAGGGCCCATGGGGTGGGGGCAGGTCCTGTCCTTCGCCAGCAGGACAAGCATGCAGTCCTGGCCCTGCTGCTGGCTGCTCTGTCTCTGTGCCCACATGGAACCAAAATGAGTGACGGGTCTGGGCCCAGGCAGGAGGGCTGGGTGGTGGTGGACCCAGGTCAGGGCTCCTGGTACCAGGAGGTGGCACAGGACCTCCTCCCAGGCCCAAGCAAGGGCCTGCTTTGAGGCAGCATGTGGCTGCCAGGGGATACAAGGGCCTAGAGTCAGGGGCCAGGCAGCAGGCAACATGAATGTGACCAACAGGGCTAAAATGGTATACAGCATCTGATAGTCATCATCCATAGTCTACACTGCCTGGCTCAGGTTGGCACTCTGCTTTGGCATCACCTGGAGCTGCTTGCACTCCAGGGCTAGGAACTCGGCCTGTAACTCCTGGTCCACCCAGTCTCACAACTCTTTGTGCCAGTCCCACACATCCTTGTGGGCAATGTCCTCTACCTTCGAGGCCCATGCCACTTCCACAAAATCCTCTAAGACCACCACCAACCACTGGAGGAGGACAGTGAGATACATTGTGCACCTCTGGTGGAGCTGGAGCATACCCAGTGCCCTGGTTGTGGGCACAAGTGACCCTGAGGCTCCATCCCTGCTGCCAAGTGCGGCCTCTCCTCTACATTCAGCAGCAGGCCATAAGAGAGAAGCTTTTCATGACAGTTTGCAACAGTTCAGAGATAAGATGCCCTGTGCCAGGGGCCATGCACTGCTCAGACTGGGGTTGAGCATCCACAGAGATGATCCTCCAAGCCCAAAGGAAGGTAATCCCAACAAGGATCAAAGGGAGCAGGAGAGCACACAAGCCTCCATGGCTCACCAAAAGCATCCGGGAATATCTCCTTGCTAAAAAGGAGGCTTACACCCAATGGAAAGAAGGGGTCATCACCAGGGAGGACTATTCTG
>NW_017728931.1:136382692-136383978 GCF_001723895.1 Crocodylus porosus | reverse complement strand
GAACCAGCTTCCAAGAGAAGTGGTGCAGGCTCCTACCCTGGGGGTGTTTAAGAGGAGGTTAGATGTACACCTTGCTGGGGTCATTTGACCCCAGTATTCTTCACTGCCATGGCAGGGGGTTGGACTAGATGATCTGCTCAGGTCCCTTCCGACCCTAGAAACTATGAAACTATGAAACTACGAAACTACGGCAAGTTGACCAGGCAGGCTCGCCCCATCCCCCCATCCCCATGCATTCCCTTGGAGCTGGTGGCCCCTTTGGGTGCTGGCCACAGGCAGCCTGCCTCCTCCACCCTGTCCTCAGGGCAGAAAAGGGCAGGTTCCTGGGAGCACCAGCTGCCGTGGCTCCAGACCCTGCTGCCCCACCTCTCCTTCTGCAGGCCAACCACTGTGCTATGTGCCCAGCCCAGTGCACCCAGGCTCAGGGGGATATGGGGCTCCTGAACAACTGGGATAAGGAGCTGCCCATGTCCTCACTCTACATGCTGGAGGCTTCTCTGAGCAGGGCCAGGAACTGGAGTGGGGAGGACCCTACTATGTAGCTGGGGCTGGTGTGGCTGGTGGCATAGCATGGACCTCCCTGCTGGTGATGGCATGCAATTTGGCTAGTGTCCTTAGCCCATCGGGTGCAGCATGGCTGGGGAACCCCCAGGGAGGAGCTGGCACTGCTGGAAATTGGAAGGATCATGGCTGGCTGCACCTCATAGCTGGGCCTAGAGCTGTGGAGCTGGCAAGGCAGGCACTACCTCTGGCTCCCTGAGCTGCTGGTGGAAACTGTAGCTGGGTAGAACAGGCTGCTGGGCACCTGAAGGGCCCCCCTCTAGTGACATGTCACTGGACGTGCCAGGCTAGGGGAGTGGCTTGGGCAGGCTGCCTGTCCTGATGTATTCTGCATGGCTGCAGTTTGGGTTACGAGGCATAAGAATGGCTGTCAGCTGCCACATAAAAAGGGTATAGATTTGTGAGCGCTATAGGACCAACAGTAATAGTCAATCATGGTGGTCCACTGTACCCAAAAGGCTTTGACCTTTATGTATCACTACCATGCTGACCAGTTGTACCCTCGCTCCCACATCTGGGCTGACATTGAATTACAGATATGTATGTTGGAACACCTGCCCCACTCAAACTGACAACTGACATTGTATCACTGCCTCGTCCCACAGAGCCATGAGGTCATCAGTCTCCTGCTTGGTCCACTTGAGGATCCAGATGAGGGCCACAGGTGTGGGCACATCTGTGACAGTGAAGAGGCCATGGTACAAGTAGTAAATTTAAGTAGGACT
>NW_017728931.1:136374865-136382592 GCF_001723895.1 Crocodylus porosus | reverse complement strand
TAATTGGACAAGCACCTTGCTGGGTCAAAAGACCCCAGTGCTCTTTCCTGCCCAGGGCAGGGGGTTGGACTCGATGACCTATTGATGTCCCTTCCAACACTCACAACTATAAAATTATAACTTTTTTTGCTTTGTTTCTTTTTTGCGGCTTCTCGAGTAGCTTGATCAAAGTGTTTTTATCTGCACATCTAAATGGCAACTTAGAGATTGTCTGTTAATAGTGTCTGAAAAAAAATGGTGAGGCCAGATTCCTGAACCCATGAATAGCAAATCTGTAGTAAGGGGTGACGTGGAGCAACAAGGTTGTAGAAAGCAGCAGCACAAATGGTGGGAGCAGCCAGACCTCTCTGGAGTGCAGGGCTCCATGTGGGCGACCCCGTTTCTTCTTCTGAGGTGCACCATGCTCCATGTCCGACCAGAATGAGGAAGGGAAATGGAGCCACAGCCTTCCCCCTTCCCTACAATCTTTGGGAGCAGTGACAAGCCACATACTATTGTAGGGAGCCTTCTTTCTCTAAGTACATTAAAGCCTTGTGGTATCTTAGAAAAATCTCCATTAGCATCTGTACTTTATCATTTGCAAACATGGTGAATCGAATAAGTCCTGACTCACAGGACTCCTTTGATTAGATGCTAAACTGGGGGTCAACACCCCTTCCTCAGTCCTAAAACAATGAGACTTTTGCCACAAGCGTATGTGGTGTTTGACCTCCAGGGACCCTACATTATTTCATTAGTGGTCTTGAGGGATATACGATCTAGCTTTCTTTCAAGATGAACTGGGTATTTATGAGTGCCTACCCAGTCTGTTACTGCTGTTCGTGAAACAGTGACAGCCGCCAAAGCAGATGTGAGGTGAATACAAACCTAGCCTGTCTAATGAGAAAGGGACTGGATTATGTTAAGCTTCCATCAGTGCTGGGCTTGAAAATATTAAGAGAAATAATGAAATATAATTGAAAATAATTACCTCCTAATGAAACAAAATTAAACCCTAAGCTGGCACTGCTGGGGGGAGACTCTGACGGGGAGGCATGACAGCAAGGATGGTCTCACTCTCCAGGATGGGAGCAAGTCATGCATTAAACTGAGTAGTGCAGACTAACTTTCATGAGCTGCAGGAAGGAGGTGAGGTTGAGAAGCTGGAGGGGGAATATTAAAGAGAAGCAGTGTGGTGTAATTGCTAAGGCACTAGACTGAAAATCAAAATGAATGGGTGCTGTGTCCAGCCCTGTTACCAGCCTGAGGGATTTTAGGTGAATCCTGTTGTCTCCATCTTCCTCCCCACTATTGGTCTGTCCAAACCAGGCAAGCTACTGTGTGCTGGGACTGTCTCGCGCCAAGTATTTGTTTGGAGCCTGGTTTAACAGCTGTGTCTGAAATTCTGAAAATAAAGTCCCAACTCCAATGAGAAATACAGGCATTGGTACTACTGCAGATTAGTGGCCCTGATCTAGATCATGGGGGATGCTTGTATATCCTCACTCTGTGAACAACTGATCCTTTCTATATTTCTGATGCATTTTTGTTCATTACCTTATTTCACAGAATTCAAGGCTAGAACCTATTTCAAAGTAACATAATACAGGGCTCGTCTCTTCCCGGGTGTTTGCATGACACCACACAATGGGGCCCCCACTACTGATGATAACTTGAATAAATTGTACCTCAAATAATTAAAATTTGTTCATGGCTGCAGAACAAATACCAAACACTAATAGCAATAATGTCATTAAGTCATACAGTCCATTTCCGAACTGGTGCATGATGGCTCCCAGCCATACATTGTTTGCTTTTTGTTTTATTTTTAAATATTTTGCCTGGCTTTATTTACAGAGTTCCAGGCGAACTACCTCCCTTGCTAACAGAGCAAGGGGTCAGTGGAGGGGTGATAAGCTCAGCCAAACCAAACACAACCCTTATTTTTTTAAATGCTTTCCTGTTCATATGTTAAAAACAAAATTGCATGACCTGGATGGGAGCATCGTTTTTCCCACACACCCGTTGTCACCAGCTGTTGGGCCTCTGGGACTGCTCCAGCCTTAGTGAGGTTTTAAGTTCTAAAAAGCAGTGTTATTTCTACCAGCGTCATACTAATAACGCATCTAATTATACCGATAGTGAAAAGGTCGGTCTGTGCAGGATATAGCAATTTAGTTTTAGTTTGTGGGTTGGAACCATAAATTCTCCTCCTGAGACATCCTGTGATACAAACGGCATTACCCTTGGGGTACCATAATACATTTCTATAATGTCATCTAGCTCCTAAGAGCCATACAGAAATGTGAGTTAAGGATAGCATGTCACTGTCAACTGGAAATCTATTTCCATTTTAGTCAAATGTTTAATGATAGTTATTGTTTTAAATAATGTATCATTATTATGAATTTCTGGGTTTGGTGGTGGGTTTATTTGTTTTGTATGACACTTGTTTGCTGGGCTCCATTGTATCTGCCTGACTCCCTGGTGTTAGCGGAAAGCTCTCCTGTTAAAATATTTAACAGAAAATGAGCTGCCGCATCACTCAATCTGTTTAATATGACATGGAAACATCAGAGTGAAATATGGTCCAGAAAGTTATTAAAAATATTATGGCAAATGAGAACCCGCCATTCAAACATTGTACAAAGAAACTGCCCATGTGGCATGAATCAAATTAATGAGTCTTTTGTAATACAGGTTACACTTTGTGTTTCATCTTAATTTTTGCCCGCCAGGATATCTGGCTTTCAGCACAAATAAGCTTTAAGTGCTTGTAATAATACTAATCCCAGACCCTATCCAAAGACTATTGAAGTCAATGGACAGATTCTGACTTCACTGGAGTTTGGATCTGTCTGCAGGTGCTTGTAATAATAGGTGCCCTTATACTTTGTGCTTAGTCAAGATACATTAAATGATGCACAGGGACATGATTCTGAATCCACTGAAGTTATTGGCAAAGGCCCACATCCAGCCCAATTTCCAAGACACCTATATTTAAGCAGCCCAATGCAAAGTAGGCACATAACAAACACATGTAATGAACAGGGTCCATTGCAGGACTTCAAAGCTTCTCCAGCACCAAACTAGATCACAATAGATTGCATTCCAGAAATAAGCTAGGTTGATCTCAGTGGATCATTTTTCTTATGCTCAGAAGCCTATGTTTAGGTATGTAGGGAACTTTACTGTGTAAATGGGACTGGGTGACATTGAATTTAGGCACTGACTAAAGTTTGTAGCTTCTGCAGCAGGGGCAAACTGGATTGCTTTTTTGCACATAGTCGAAGTTTTACCTAAGTCCCTTTTAAACCGGACTTGAGGTAGCCCAAAGTTGCTTTTGAGCTCAGTGCTGCAGGATTTGGCTCATGTAAAGCAAGTTGCAGGATATAGCTCATAAAGCATCTTTTGACACCGTGACCACACACTCCTGGGGAAGCCTGGAGCTGTCTAACGTGAGTGAGGAATGAACTGCAGTTTCCTTATACTATTATTGCGATGACAATGATACATTTATATGTACTTAGAAGAATCCCCCAAAGTGTTTTACACATTTACAGTAATCCCACACTAGCATACATCTCAGTACTCCCATCACGAATCAAGGTGACAGCAGCTCAAGACAGATTCAGACTCAAGTTCAAGTGGAGGTTGTAAGGGCCCAAAAGCACAAGGATTATGCATGGACAAATAACAAAAGATGACAAGACTAGTTGCTCTAACTTTATTGCTGGGAGAATGAAAATATTATGCTGGGCACTCAAAGGTAGGTATAATACTGCCCCAGAGATCTTACAGTTGGCATTCTCTCCAAGCGTTCTCTAGTTTGATCCTGGATATCATCGTATAATTGCTTCTCACTTATGGAGAAAAAAATCCCATGATAGCAAAACACTTTCTTTCATGCCTTATCAGCCTTCTGATTAGTTCATTAGAACTTGTCTTAGTGGACTTCAAAGGGTCTCAAAGGTGAAAATTATACAACTGTTTATCATCACATCTACCCAGGTGCATTGGCAACAAATTCCAAAATGTCACAAGTCATGACAACTATAAACCATGAAAAATGGCCTAATTTATAGTTCCCATGATGGCCATGACAAAAGTCCAATTGCAGTGATGATAAACAGCTACAATCAAGGTTGGGGGGAAGGTTTTAGCTGGGCTCTCTAGGGATGTGTGTTAGGATTGGTCTTATTTAACATCATCATTGGTGATCAGGAGAAGAAGTAAACAATATGTTAATGACATTCACAACCACTAAGACACCAGGAGATGCTGCTAGCACCAATGAGGGCGGAGATAAAATAATAATAATAATAAATAAAAAAAGCCAGGAGGACTGAGCAATATCGATGGGAAAAAAAATTGACATTCAAATTGAACAAACTCAAATCACTATGAACAGTGCAAAAACATAGGCATAAACTGTGATATAAAATAAGTTAGACTGGAGGTTGCGATTTGACATTGTAACAAAAAGCAAAGAAAAAGAATCGATAGAGACAGTGAAAGACAATAGGAGGGCAGGGTCATTTTTATATAAGGCAAGTTTTCAGAGCTACAAATATTATAGGGATGATTGTTCTAGAAGTTTAAATAGATAGGGCATAGCAGTATTAGAAAAACATATATACATTGAAGGAAATTCTGACAGAGCAGAAAGAATCTAATGGAAGATTTAAACCAGCTAAATATAGCTTAGTTAACTACTGACTGATAGTTGATAGACATGTAAGGGGGAAGGAGCAGAGTTACTGAACATCGTACAAAAGCTATGTTGATGGGTGATGAATGAAGCTAAGCAAGGGATGCATATCAGGGAAAAACATTTCTAATAACACAATCAAGTACTCCATGGACTAATTCTCCATATCTATCTCCATATCTAATCTGTATCAGTAACAAGGCCGTTATAAAATGCTTTCTTTTAGAAAGAAAGTCTCTGAAAATGACTTAAAGAGATTCTAAATCAGTGGTTCTTAATTAGTGCTTTGCAGCATCCCGAGGTTCGGCTTCACCAAAAAACAGAGGCATGCAGGATAGTTCCACCTGGCAGCAGCACAGCAGCCTTAGGGCATGTGTAGACAAAACGGGGGCCCTAAGCTGAAGCAGTGGGTTTTTAAAAACACTGCTTCAATTTAGGGCCCTTTAAACCTCTGTGTCCTGTACACACCCACTTACCTACTTCTCTGATGATAGGGAGAGGAGGGCGAGCTGCCAGCGGGCAGAGTGGTCCCTGGGCTGCGGAGAGGGTGGTGCTTCCATGTGCAACAGTGGCGGCCCCTGCCCCCCACCCCCAGCCAGTACCTGCTTGCAGGCACTCTGCTCAGGTGGTCTTGGGGGGCACCGCAGCCACAGAGGAAAGCACCAGGCCCCCACACAACTTAGGCAGGCAGGTAGGTAGGCTCCAGGGGAAAAAAAAAAAGATTTTTTTCTTGGGTGGAGCCTGCCTTCCTGGGCTGCTGCCAGGCTGCCTGCACAGGCTTCCCACAGAGCCCCTGAGCTGCACGGAGCCCAGTGCTTCACTCCATGGCTGTAGGGAAGCAATTTGAAACTCCGTTAAGGAGCTGCACCCCCAAGTCATTTAAGGTCTATTACGCTGCCAAATTTGATGCAGCTGAAATTACTGCTCAATATGCCTCTGACGCGAAAACACCAATGCCATTAAAGCAGTGCAAAAGCATATAATGATCCTACAGATTTTGCTTTCAGGGAGCTTTGACATCAATGTTTGTCAGAGAAGGAGGAGATTCTCAGGACTTCTGTGGTTGAGACCTCCCTCCCCACCCCCTCCCCCACACATATTACTTCCCCTGAGAACCAATATTTTCAGGTTAGGCAAGGGCAAACTCCCTCCACTATTCCTCTTCAACTTGGTTCACTGAGAGGAGAAAGCCATGTGGGACCAGAAGGAGAATAAGCAAGAGGCAGCCTTGCTCTTCAGCTCAGTGAACTGGGCAATAGCCTGGAAGGGAGGATACCCCATCTTCTGGCATGTGCTCTAATGCTGTTTATTCAATGACTATTTAATACAAAAGGCAGAGATCATATTAGGAGCAGGTACCAGAGCACAGGGAAGTCCTGAATTGTTCTTCATATTCTCTTTGGTCATAATGTCTGCAAAGATCTTGGCAAGTCAGGTAGTTGGTGTGCAGAGTCTATCATACTGGACAATATTGCCTTCATTTCTCATGCTGCAGTCTGTTTCCACTGGCTCTCTCTCATCTCATAGACGGTAGGGCTGGAAGGGACCTTGAAGATCAACAAGCCCAGCCCCCTGCCCCAGGGCAGGAAGTCAGCTAGGGTCAAAGGATCCCAGCAAGATAAGCATCCAAATGTTTCTTGAATGAGTCCAGAGTAGGTGCCTGCACCACCGGGGGGGGGAAGCTATTCCAGGCCTTGGGAATTTGGACAGTAAAGAAGTTTTTCCTTATGTCCAACCTAAAACAGTCATGGAGGAGTTTGACCGTTGGTCCTTGTTATCCTTTGGGGTGCTCTGGTGAACAGACATTTCCCGAGATCCTGATGCACATCCCTTATGTACTTATAGGCAGCCACCAGGTCACCCCTGAGCCTGTTCTTTTCTAGGCTGAAGAGTCCCCTGGCTCTCAGCCTGTCATCATAAGGCCTATTCTCTTGCCCTCTGATCATGCACGTGGCTCTCCTCTGAACTCTCTCAAGCTTCTTGAAATCCTTCTTGAATTGTGGAGCCCAGAAGTAGATGCAGTACGCCAGCTGCGGCCTCACCGAGGCCGAGTACAGGGGGAAGATGAGATTGACTTGAGAAGCATCTATGGATGCATGCTAGAGTTCTTTTGTTTTACCAGCTGCAACATCACATTGGTGGCTCATGTTGATCTTGTGGTCAGTCATGACCTCAAGTCTCTTTCAGCTGTGGTGCTAGTGAGCGTAGCACTGCCAAGCGTACAAGCATGCTGCGTGCTGCGGGTTCCGCCCCCCCTCCCTCCCGAGGTGAAGTACCTTGCAGTTTTTGGTATTGAACGTCATCATGTTTATAGCTGCCCACTTACTAAGTTTATCCAAGTCAGCCTGGATCACTAGCCTATCCTCAGGTGTGGACATTATGCTCTGAAGTTTAGTGTGTCATCAGCAAACTTGACCAGTGCACTTCTGACGCCAATGTCCACATCGCTGATAAAGATGTTAAAGAGAACCAGTCCAAGGACAGAGCCTTGGGAGATGCCACTGGTCATGAAGCACTGTAATGATTCACTTCCATCGACTACTACTCTCTGGGTCCAACCTTGGAGCCAATTTCCCAGCTATCGGACTGTGGTGTAGCCAAGGCCATAGTTGTCCAATTTTTCCATGAGAAGATCAAGGGATCACTGGATCAAAGGGTTTTTTAAAGTCCAGATATATGATGTTAATCTCTTCTTCCTTGTCCAGGTGATATGTCACCTGGTCATAGAAGGAGATGAGATTGGTCAGGCAAGACCTACCCACAACAAACCCGTGCTGGTTGTCCCTCAGGATATTGCGATCAGCCAGCTTATCAAGAAGGGTCTCCTTGATAATTTTCTCCAGAATCTTACCAGGATTGAGGTCAAGATGATTAGCCTGTAATTCCCAGGATCTACTTTCTGCCCTTTCTTGAAGATGGGTACCACACTGGCCTTCTTCCAGTCTTCAGGTACTTCACCTGAGCACCATGAGTTTTTGAATATTTTTGCCAATGGTTGGGCTATGACACCTGCCAGCTCCTTGAGTACTCTAGGGTG
>NW_017728931.1:136333972-136374715 GCF_001723895.1 Crocodylus porosus | reverse complement strand
CCAGTTTGTAGCAGGCCACAAGGTCCCCCCTTAACCTTCTCTTGTGGAGGCTAAACAGGTTCAAAGGTGTTCCTTTACAAGATCTATACCAACGCTGGGTATAAATACACCCTCACCCTGGCCGTCCTGCATCATGCGAGGCAGGCCAGTCCCTTTGGGCAGATGAAAGACCAACATGAAGTACCCATTAACCAGGTTGGCTTTTTCCTGGTGTTGTTTATCAGTTGTCCCATTTGGTTCAGCAGGGGTCCAATGTTACCCTTGCTTTTTTCTGACTCCCTACATATCTGAAAAAGGATTTTTTATTATCCTTGATATGTGAAGCCAGATGCAGTTCAGTTGCAGTAATAGTTAAACTGTTGGAAGGTGCCATAGTCCTGCGGTCGTACAGAGTATACTCCAGTGGAGCCTCAAATGGCCCCTAGAGTCTCTTAGACTGATAATTAGTAAAAAATTGGTCCCACTTTATCAAAGTAGATTTGGAACTTCAGTTTTGTCAGGATTTAAACCACGCGACTTGGCCATTTGAAACCCAGATGGGTTTACTTTATTCAAAATTAATATATCAAATAACTTAAATACTAATGTAAATGTGTTTTGGTTTAATGTAAATAGGCCTTTCTTTGTACTTTGCCTAGTTCTTTGCTTTCTTCCGGTGTTTAAACTTAAATCGCTAACATGGATGATCTGTACTTTTTTTTTTTAATTGGCTTCCTAGTAGCTGTAGAAGTTTAGATTCTAAGAAGACATTTTTCTATTAAGAATGTTCACACTAACAGTGCTCCTCTCTGCTGAAAGAGACTAGTCTAGAAACTCATTATTATCCCTGCTTGAGCAAAATAGATGAACTCAAACACAGAACTAACAAGCAACCAGTCAGTTCTCTATTTGCAACCAACACCATCTTCTCAAAGACTGAATTTCTGGAAGTCAAGAAAACCTGAAATGCTTCTACCAGGCTTTACCATCCATCAGGGATCACATCCTGAAGGCAATGGGACCTGTGTTCCTAAATTGCTTTAGTGGTTTTTAATACAGGCTTGAGAGACATTTTAAAATGTCAGTTTCTGCAAATGAAAAAAGTCCATAGTAATTTTATTAATGCATTGAACAGCTTAGTACCTTTTCACTTTTAACATGGAAATGAGTTTTCGAACTAAAGAGACTTTCTGCTCCTAGGAAATTAAAAATTCAATATTAGCACCAGATGCTGCAAACATTCAGGCACGTTAGGGAAAGCAATCACCCTTATTACCAGGCTGAAGCCCTTAACTTTCAATATGTGTGTTCCTTTTATTGTTTTGTATGATTCAAATATGATATATAAATTAAGGGTGCCATTTTAAAATAGTTGCAGTTCATCAAATTACACATTTTGCTGTATGAAACAGCTGAAAATTTGAAACCTGTTTTACAAAGCTTCACCCTGATTTAAATCTAGTGGTTTGAGATCACTTTGAGTGATGTGCATTATTTTAACTGGTTCTCCATTCACATTTAATCCTCTTGTCCTTACTTCCTAAGATCAATGCTCAGCTCAGGCCAACATCCCACATTCCTCTCTGGTATTCTAGTGATGCCACACTTGATAGCTGCTTCTCAGGCAAATCACACACATTTTCTTCCATGTTAATCATCATACTTGAAAAGATACCCTCCAAACCTTTGAGCCGAACCACCCTCCTCACCACATAACAATTTTAAAACCTCACTTGTGCTATGGAGCACATGTGAGCCGAGGAGAAGAAAGGGCAGGTTACACATGCATGCATAATGAACTCAGCTGCCTTAATATGGATATGCTACCCTGAGTAACCTGATAAAGAACTTATTTTTCTCATGCCAAATTGTGCTAGGCATCTTGCAAATGAAACCAAAAGTTCCCCAAGGAGCAAGCATTGTGCTAAATCCATTATGACACAGTAAGTGAAGATGATAGACAGCCAAGAGTAGGGGAAGGAAACATAGCTAGAGATGACAATAATAATTCTGGGATATGATCAAGGAATTTAAAGATGTGCATTGTGCAGGAAGCATTAGGTCTGTATAGATGAACCGTGTTTATTGGACAAATGCTGGAATAGCACTTAGATAGATGTTAAATAAGACCAGTATGTCACATGGAACCTGTGGAAAACTGTCCTTCTGAGTGACTGGACGTGCCACTGAAGCATACCTGAAATCTTTGATTAGAGATCAGTAAGTCAGCGTCTAGTGCTGTCCAGCATGACAGTAATTCTGATATTTTCATCAAAACTCTTATATGACAAAAAAGTCTCGTATGCAGCTACTGGATCAATACAAATCTTCACTGGGCTTCAGATTTGATTGAAAGCCATTCTCTATGTGTTACTGTGAAAATCTGTTCAGGGCTACAGCGTGGCAGGCAGAAGCAAGCTTCTTTGAGGGTGAATTGACTGCTCATTACAAGTAGGATTTTGATTCATTATTAGCCATTCAGAAAGTTTGCGACTTCAAGACAAGCAATGGAGATGAATATCAAGCATGGCAGGTTGTTGTCTCCCCTCCTTTTGCACTGAACAAGTATTCTTGCACCTCACAATGATTTTGGATTGGAGACTGTCCATGGGTGAGGGGTTACTCTAGCAAATGTCCCATCACATTAAAAGGACCTCTGAAAGATTTGGTGGTAGCTCAGCAGCCTTAAATAATCTTTTGAGGGTTTTTTTTTTTATCCTGTAAAGGTAAGAATGTTATATGCATGCTAGGAACTATTATTACAAGCATGTTGGCAGGGATAGGTCTGTGCAAGAGAGAGGTATCTAGAGCTAATAGCAGTGGTATCATATGAGGTTATTTGGTATTATTGTATGTAATTTTAAGCGTCTGTGGGGGTTTCTTCAGTACAATCTACCCCAAATGGATGTAAACCATGCTTTCTATACTATATCTTCATATTACATTGTAATTAGGGACCTACCACGTTTGCAATTTTGCAGATTTTGAGGATTCCACAAAATCCGGCAATGCCTGCAAAATCTTCAGACTACGCAAAATCTGTGGGAGAAAAAAGAAAATCTTACTGAGTGCTATGGCAGCTTGCTGGGGAGAGGAAGGGTGGGGGAGGCTGCCTGCTAGAAGGGGTGCTGGAAAGATGACTGCCACCCTTGTCCCTCACCACTGATTGGCTGCAAGGGCTGCCTGTCATGTGGCCCTGCTTCTTTCCACCAATCAGCTTTAGGGAGCAGGCTGTGTGAAAGGCAGCCCTTAAAGCCAATGAGGGGTAGGACCACTGGAGCCCCTCAGCCAATCAGAGGTGAGGAGGGCACCATGTTTCACCTGCAAAATGGCTGGCTGATTTTGTTGGCCAAATCAGGGGACAGCCCTTGTGAATTAGGTAGGTCCCTAATTATGCTACCCTATAGCCATTCCAATCCTTTTGAATGTTCTCCGCATTCTGGAAGCCAAACATATGATCCCAGGATATGTTTTTAATATTTTCTTTTAATATTCCTTCCTACCTCAGAAACTGTGGGATGAATTTTACTTTTGTACAGGAGAACTATAATCCCCACAGTGCTAAATCCCATTCGTGCCTCTATACACAATTAAGTGCACTTCAAAAGTTCCCCCCTTTTTTTTTTTGAACTGACAGCTTTCTTATAGTTCTTCAGTTGCCTCTCCTTAACTGTCTTCTCCCTTAAACAGGGATGAATATGACTCAAGTATTTTCTTCCCTAAATTCTTGTGATGCTCTCTAAAAAAAAAAAATCAGAGACCACAAAATTTTGTGTCATTACATCTTGCATATCCGGCAAATTACATTTCTGGAATGTGAATGCCAAAATATAGCTTCTTCTCATAGATCATTTTAGTCATCTCTCGACAAGCTTTGCCAACTAAATTATAAAAGAAATTATTATGCTGTGTTAAAAAAAAGAAAAAAGAAAAGTACTTCCTTAGCAGGGTTGCCAACTCAAGAATATATATATATTTTTTTTACTGGAAGTTTGGAAGCCTTTCACTGACAGCAAAACTTTTTTACTGACACGTTTTAACTGATTTCTATTTTATATAATGTAAATGTAATTCCTCTGCCATGTACTAGGGTGCCAGACCCTAGTTAGAAGGGCTGGGTTCAAATTTAGGGGCTTAACATCAACCATAGTTAAAAAAGTAAAAAAGTTTCATTGTCACTAAAAAGTTTGCAATCCTTTTTTTTTTTTTTTTAAATTGGGTTGGCAACCCAGCTTGACTTCAGCAATGGTTTTACACGGTGCTGCCCCCACCCTACCCTGCCAAGGCCCCTACTCATCCCCATATCCTAATGTCCTCCACTGCCTCACATTGCACTGGCTTTTTGTCATTATAGTTGATGATTATAGTAATCTTTGCAACACCTTTGACATGAAGGGCAGAATCCTTTTCACTTTATGCTTCTAAATGGAACATATGCCTCACCATAATGACACTTGGTTACAGTTTTGGATTATAATAGAAACACCATCCATATGTCCCTGTGGAAGGTAAAAAAAAATGGAGCAGGAGAGTTCTCCTATCTTTCAGCCTTACATCCTAGTGAATAGGACACTTGTCCAAAGCATAAAACCAACTTCCAACCCTATGTCATCTAGAGTGGGTTCAAACTTGCAACATTAAGTTCCTAGAAAAATGTTTTAATGACTAGACCACAGCTTAGGCATTATGTATAACCTTCTCCAGCTTTCTTAAAAGTATGGGCAGCCAAGAAATAGAGGTTTGGAGAGCCACAAGGAGACAAAGAAGTCAGAAATCGTCAGGGAGATAAATATTGCAAGATTTGAGAGCATCCTAGCTTTTAAACTAGGCCTTAGCTCCAAATGAGTCAGAAACTTCCACTTTGTTCCTTATCTATTTCATTTAATATATAATTAATACAGGGTGCAGGGGTACAACTTCAGGAAGGGGTCTTAAAGAGCACACTTCCCTGGGAAACAAGAGATGAATGTTCAAGCCCTTCCTTCACGAGGAAGACTTAGAACCAGAACGTCTTGTTCTTTGTGGAAATGTCCTAAGCTGTTGGGCTAAAACATGAAGTCCTTAACCCTCCTCTTCCTCAGTTTCCCATCCGTAAATTGATGATGATAGCACTGCCCCAATTCCCAGGGTGTTACAGTGTAAGGATAAACACATGTTCAAATGCTACGTTACTGGGAGCTATGTAAATGACTTAGGTAAATATGGTTTTTCAAATATACTTTGCTTTGAAATGTTCCAAACTATTTGTTTTGTAATCAGACTAGAAATACAAAATAAAGACATAATGCAGCATCTTAAAACAAGGTTTGTCATTTTTCATATTACAGACAGAAGCTAGTCTACTTTAGTTGCAGTGTCCATTGATCACACAGACTATGCATAGTCAAAGTTGAAGCTGAAAATACCTTTATTATTCTGCACAGTATAGTAGCAGCTGGAGATCCTTAGGAAGCATAGCAAGATGGGTTAGAGGGCATCACAAAAAACCAAAAATCATAGAAATGTAGTGCTGGAAAAAACCTCAATAGATTATTTTTTCTATCAAATGTATTGAGACAGATTGAAGTTTCCCTCAATAATCACTGACAGGTGCTTGCCTAACATGTTTAAAAAAGACCTTCAATGCAGATGATTGTACAACCTGCTAACACTTTAGAGTTTCACTTTTTTATGACTAGAATATTTTTTCTTAATATCAAATCCAAATTACCTTTGTTGCAAACTAAACATATTTCTTTTTGTCCTAGCTCCAGGTGACAAAGAATAACCAACCCATATACCAACTATATATAAAGAGAGACAGAGAGAGAGAGAGAGCGAGAGATAGCATATGTACTAAAGTCAGGTGGAAGGAATAGAGCTGTTTAATGTAGAAAAGAGAAGACTGACATGAAAAGTAAATCCTCCTATATATATATATATATATACACATAAATTTATTTTTCATACCAGTCTTTTCTTTTCCTGATTAAAATATATATATCTTTATCTAATCTTCTATTAGAGATATACATATTTATATCTACCTATATCTAGATTAAACAGCTCTATTCCTTCCACCTGCTTTTAGTACATATGCTTTTAAAACTCTTTTTTGTTTGTTTCTCTCCTCTGACTTCTGTCCAGTTTGCCGATATCCTTACTGAAATACGGTGCCCAAAACTGGACCACAGTAGAGTCAAGTAGAAGAAAAGAATCACTTCCAGTATTTAACATACAAATGTACCTGTTGATATAACCCAGAGTGAAGTTTGCCTCTTTTTGCTATGGTATCCTCATTGTTGACTCGTATTCATTTTGTGGTTCACTCTCCCCACAGATCCTCCTGTGCTGTACTTCTGCCTAACCAGTTACGCTCTATTGGATTGGATTTCTCTCTTTCTTATATGTAGCATTCTGCATTTATCTTACTGAATTTCATCCTGCTGATTTCAGGGCATCTCTTCAATTTTTCAAGTTCATTTCAAAATTTGGTTGGGTCTTCAGAAGCACTTGCAACTCTTCCCAACTTGGTTTCATCTGCATTATGTATAAGTCTACTCCCCATTCCATTATCCAAGTTGTTAATGAAAACATTCATGTAGCATGACTCAAGACAGGCCCCTAATCCAGGACAGTCCCCTGAGGGGCCTCGCTTGAAATGTGCTCCTAGTTTGGTACAGTACCATTGATAACTACAGGAGCCACTGATGTCTATAATCTAAATAGACAAGATCGACAAATAGTGGTAGAGGAAGTAAAGGCACAGATGCATTAAAAAAAATTGTCTAAGACTAAACAGCAGAGTTTTTAGAAGAAGAGGGATGACTTCAATCAAGCTTAAAATGGAAAGCAATTCTCAACCTTAACACTGTAGCAGCTGCCACTGATCCATAATGTTATGATTCATTGCTGTGTTTGTCGCTGAAGGGAATTACCCAAAATAGGATTTCACAAAGACTAAAGTAGTAGTTAACAGAAGCTACAGTACAACTGGGCATTCTTTTAAACTATCTATCAAATTGCTCATGTCTTCCAAGTAAAGGCAAATGAAACAGCATATAAACAGTCAATATTAAGCAAAGATAATGAATTTGTATCCCTGGTGTTTTCTGGCTGCACCACTTAAAAAGCAAATGGACCCAGATTCCTTTCATGTTCTTTTCGATTTTTTTTTTTTTTCTTCTCTGCTGAACCACAAATGCTGTTCTGAGCTGCATTGTTTTGCGGACAGTAAGTTCCATCAATGTTATTGCAGGATAATAGATCTGCTCCATTTCTAAATACTATTAGATCATCAAATCCATTCCCCCTCCAAGGAATGGATATAGTCCCCAGGGGAGATATATCTTATATTAAACTGAGACTACATAATGGCCATAGGAAAAACTGCTCCTTAAAGATATTGCAGGAAACTATCTATGTACATCACAACTTGCTTTTCCCTGGCAACGACTCACATTACTTCCCCCTTAGAACAGTTTTGTTTCAGGAAATAATATGAATAGCAAGTACTATCATCTCTATTTTGAAACCTGAACCTTGAAATGGGGGGTCTTTTATTTATCTCCATAACAGATTGGCCTAGTATCAGTAATTTTCCAATATAAACTTTATGCAGCTAACTCGTATGACACACAAAAATTTCCCATGAAATGCCAGCACTTGAACAACAATGGAAATTATGGCAAGTTACAGAGGTGATGATGGTAAGAGTGAGGGGTTCAGCCCCCAATTAACTTCAATGCGAGGTAAGCTCTTACCTCACTAAAAGCTTACTTGTTATGACCAAAAACGATGAAATTAGTGGGGCAATGAGGTATGAGGGATTATTCGACATAATTAAACATAGTACAGTATGTTTCCAAGATAGCCTGTTCCATTTGTTTTTAATAAGGCTCAGTTAAAGACTGCTACAAAAATGTTCTCGGCGCTGAAAAAGCAAGAGGGGCACATTACAGTTTTTGAACTTGCAGAAAAAGTTGCACTGCACACCTCTTACTTTCAGCACGAGGGGCAGTAAATCATGATATTGGACCTGAAAGGATTCTTGTAGTTTTGGCATATTTCATTCCTTGTATTGCCTTAACATTTTTTATTTCTGGTATTGCACAGTATTATACCAGGTCAACTTTCCATGATGAAGGACCATGAAATGATTTAGACACTGAAACACTTAAGCCCATAGCTCTTGGGGTATGAGGCACCTAACTCTGGACTGTAAAGAGGTGATGTCCCTACTTGAGATTTGCAGCCAGGAACCCTTTTCCACATTAAGTGCCTAAAATACCCCTTGTTCACAAAACACATTTGCTAGGACAGTGTTTTGGTTTTCAGACTGTAGTCTTCAGATTTCTGTGTCCTGTGATCCATAGACTATGACTGAGGGGTCTGTGAACGATGTCCATGATCAATCAAAGTGTGTGATTACCCACACCTATAATTCAAAGGGGTCTGCACAACCATTCAAAATGTTTCAGTATCTACAAATAAAGAAAAGGTGGAAAACCACTGTGCTGGTTTATAATGTGGGAGACCAAGGATCTAGACAATACAAAGCATGCCATGCAAAGTAGACAAGGTTTTTTGGGTAGATGTGATATCTTTTATTAGACCAACTGAATAGTTAGAAAAATTGCTCTTTACAAACTTTTGGGCACAGATGCCCTTCTTCAGGCATTGGGGGAGCCTGAAGAAGGGTATTTGTGCTTGAAAGCTTGCAAAGAACAGTTTCCCCAACTATTGAGTTGGTTTAATAAAAGATATCATATCTACTCCAAAGATCCTTGTCTGCCAATGTCCTTGGACCAACACAGCTACAACCAACAACCATAATGCACAGTAAAAGCATTCCTCAGGGCAACCTCAGAAGGCCCCACTCCAGAATATCCTGTAACTTGCTGGTTAGGGTATGCTCTTGAGAGATGGGAGATGTAGGTCAAAGGTTTTTCAGAGAGTAAGCTACAATATTGGGCTAAAGGGTTGTGCAAGGCTCAGTGCTATGGGTGTAATCTGAAAACACATGTGAGGTAAAGTCCTGTAGGCAAAGCTAAATTTGACAATGCCGACAAGACTTGAGTGCAAGTGTGAGCAGGGCACCAAGCAGTTCAACACTCAGGAACTGCTTAGTCTGGGGCCTGTGCAGCAGTCAGATTTAGATATCTTCATTATACTGTTGGCAGAAACATAGGTGCCAGGCAACTTAGGCACCTTCAGGTTTAGGCAGTGGCTGGGTAGGCGTATTGTGAAGCTACATTTTGGATGTAGGTGTTTAAAATGCTAGTTTGTTTTGTTGCTGTAGCCCAAGGCATATACAATCACAACTCTGTTGTGAATTGGCCTGATTGCAGGCTACATGCACCACAGCTTTGAGATGGTTTCCGAGGGCATGGTTCTCAGACATACAAAGTTTTCATACTCCAGTATGGCATCAGTAAAGGGCTTTTGAGGCCTTTACTTTTCACTACCAGAACAGTAAAAAGCCAATTTAGTGAGAAAGTGAGTAAGGGGCTGAATACAAGATCTTTTCTTGGTCACCACCTGTGCTGCAAAGCCCAAATCTAATTCCATCAGAGTCAAATTCCCATCGACTTCAATGGACACAGGACTGATCCCCCAAAGGAAATGATGCACTGCATTTCAGAAACAGAAACTAAGATTCAAGGTGGCATTCTGGGAGGATGCTCTTTGATCAGTGCATACCATGGTAAGGTTAGTAATCAGTCTAGTAGCTGTGTTTGCCAATTGCAAATGACCAGTGAGCACCAGGTAATAGAAATGTTATTTTTCAATGGGGTCTCTAGATAAGATGACTACAGTGGATCCTAGAACTTGCCGTGTTCATTACTGACTCTGCTCACTTGTAGCCTTTCAAGGGAGTTAAGGACCATCCTTCTATCAGTGCAAAGGGCTGACTGTAAAGATAATCTGTCACTCAGCTGTGTTCTCCACTTAAATTATCACAACACAGAGAGCCTTCCTTAACATCTCAGGCTTTTTGTCGATATCAATAGTCTGGTATGATTTTTCTTATCACTCTAGCACCAGCAAAATGTTGGGAAACATTATCAGTTAAGTCTGCAGGGAAGGGAAATGATAACTGGCAGCCTATCTTACATTCTGGAGAGTTTTCCTACACACGCTGGAAACAATGGCACTGGCTGGCAGCTTGACAAGCCTTGTCCTTACGGTTATGAGAAAAATAATCAAAAGATCAATACTCAGAGTAAGCAGAGTATGAATTTTACTGAACTGGCGTGACATTTGTGTGTCATTTTGTATACAGCCCTGAGCAGGATTTTTATAGTCACTCGGCGCATGTTTTGAGCTCTGGTCTGTTATTTTGTAGTCATCACCCAACACATAAGCAGTAGGTGCCGTGGAAAAAGGGAATCAGTGCTATCCATCAGCTTTCTACCTAATGGGGAAAGATGTGAACAAAAATAGCATATACATAAGCAGTTCCAATATCTCTATCTGAATCTGGCAAAATAGGCTTTCACCTATGAAAGCATATGCTTCTCTGAACTAGTTAGTCTCTTTAAAGTGCTACCGTGTCCTGCCTTCTGCCTATTTGAAGACATATAGCGTGTTCTCTCATGTCATCTACCATTTGGTAAGAAAAGGCATGAAGCCACTGTTACAGCCCCATCATTTCTACACGTCTAGATACTCCCATGTCCTTTGGGTTCAGGGTTAAGAAGGACTGTCATGGTTGCACCTGACTGGATAAAAGTGAGTATGGAAGTTAATAGGTCTGGGTGAAATATTTTCAATAAATGGTACATTCACTGCAAAATGGTGCATTAGTGGAACCAAAAGGATTTGCAGATCTGAATATAGTTTGGTGAGCATTCTTGATCAAACAGGTGGAAAGAAATGTTTAAAAAAAGTCATAATATTTCACTTAAGCCTTTTCTTTTTTTTTTCTTTTTTTTAGGTAAATGGTTTCAATTTTTTATTTTGAAATGGCTTTTTCATTTAAACAAATCAACCCGAATGTAAGGAAAACAAACAAACAAAAAAGGTTAAATAACACTTACCAGTCCATTTGGAGTCAAACAAGACATTTTGACCTAAAATATTTTTTTTAATGTCTTGTTGGTTCACAGAAAACTGGAAAAAAATTCACGTCAGTTCAACCTGAAGCATTTTTTCCTCCTTGTTTTTCAGTTTTGGTATCAAACCAAAAAAATCCATTATCTCCCCAGTGCTAATTATTAACTGTGTTTATTAGGATAGTGCTTATCTACCAATCCAGTTGAAAGACCCATCATTGTAGGAGGCAGTAGACAAGACCCTTCCCCAAAGAAGTTACAATCTAAATAGATAAGACAAAGGCAGGTTGACAGGATATGATACACAAGTCACATTGCATATTTTTGTACTTCTGCCACATCATTGCATGTATAGCCAGTCACAAGACAGTCTTTTGTTATTATGCTACTATCACGGCATTTTTAGTGGTGCGTTATTAATAGCCAGTATTAACAAGTTCATCTATTGACAGTTTCTATCTGAGAGGAAACTCCTATTATTGGGGCTGGAAAAAAACCAAAAACCAAAAACCAACATTATTAGAGCATTCTTGGTTCCTTCTTACTGGTTCTTTTCTTGTTTGCTGCCCTCTCCTCCTTCCTGCCTCTTCCTTCTCCTGTCCCACCATTTCTATTCCATTCACTCCCTCCACTTTGTACACTGCTCAATGCTTGTCCCATTACAGTAGCTGATGAAGTGAGCTTGACTTCACAAAAATATACACATCTTATTTAGTTAGTATGCAAGGTACATATCCACACTGCATTCTGCATGACTTCAAACTAACATGGCTAACTACCTCAGTTCTTAGTTGCCTTACAGTAATTGGAGCCTGCAGCTGATATAAAGCCCCATTTTCCCCATTACCTTTTCTACTTCTAAATTTCTGGAAACACTTTATTCAGGTATTTATAAAGAACAAGTAGTGCAAGGCACAGAACCAGATAAGGTTAAAAGGGAAATATTCAACTGACTGACTAATGGAGAGAAAAAACAATTAAATAGAAACCTCTTCACATTTCTGAAAACCTTTTGTCCTTCTTTGTCCTTGGGGATATCTTATTTGTTGTACCATGGCAATTAAACTGTCCTGACTCAGTTGACATTAATGATGCTGAATAACACATGGTAAACTCTTCTGGGTTAGGACCACATTTGTCTGTAAGTTCATAACAAGTTAATTGTTACTAAAGCCTACGGACAATCTTTTACATTATTGCAAATTTATTTCTGTAAGTGCAAAAGGAATTTGGTCCAGGGGTTCAGAGTGTGGTGGGAAAGGGACATACAGGACAAATTAACATAACTTGCAGGTTTTTTTTCTGTAGCAGCAGATGTGCTAAATGAACATAAACCATATGCTAAGTGGAGGTAGAAGGAAAAACACTTCCTTAGTACTTATACTTCTGTCCGGTACCTGACTGCCTTCCATATAAAATAAGTAGCAATAGAAAATCCTTAGGTTATTTGTTGTAGTTGCTAGCACTTATATATTTTAAGAGTCATACTATACATTTTAATGGTTTGTACTTGGGGTATGAACTTTGGGGTTTTTTTTCTTTTTTCCCTTATTTTTAGATAGCATCAGTTTCCTTTTCCTTTTCCTCTGGTAAATTTTTTTCCAATGGAATGTTGGAAAACGCCAATATGTCAAATTATGGAAAGTGTTTATTTTGACAGAAGTTTGTTGAAAAATGTATAATTATAATATAATTTAAATATGAACAATTATCAACACAAGCACCAATTACAAAACTAATTAGACTACCAATTACCTTTTAGAATGTCAATTACTGTACCTATCACCAGTTACAGCTAGCATAATTGAATACTAAACATTGAACATCATAATACAAGCAATTTATGCTTAATTCAAACACTATCAAGCACTAATTTAAATTTAAAAAAATAAAAGCAATAATATCGTAAAAATAAAAACAAAGTGTTTCCATTAATCCAAATTAAAATGTTTCTGAAATGTCTCTTTTGGATCCTAGGTTCTGGTCTTTGCCAGTAAGGACTGAATATACTTTATACAATAGCCTGTCATTGGTTAAAAACTCAAAGCAGGAGAGAGGATTCAAGATTTCCCCCTTCCTCACTCAGCTATAGAGTTGTAGTCCGTCATGCTTGTTCTCTTTCTGGCCTATGAATCTTCTTGGCTGCCTGTCATGGTGTGGGGTCCGCAGGGATGGGTGTGATGCCCTTAGGGCTCTGTGACTGTGCCAATCTTGCCCAACAGGCACCCTTATCCTTGCCTGCCACATCTTGCTGGTAATTATAAAAAAAATAGGGAGGCTGCCCTCTAGTTTATATTTGGACACTGAACCTTGTGGGTTCATGGACCCCTTTTTGGGTCCTGCTCAAAATGGATGCCTCACAAGACACCCTCAGCCTTATGGACTAAATGCATGGCTCCAAAACCACCCCTTTACCATGCCCCAAGCCTCACAGATGGTATTTAAACATTGTCCCTCTGAGGCCTTGCTATTGCTCAGCCTCTTCTTTGGTGCTGAGCTCTCTGCATGCCTGTCTTTGTGCCCACACTGACGCTGGGCTCTCTGCACTGTACTGTGTCCCCAGTGAGGCCTCCTCCTCCCCAATAGCCTTGGCCCAGTTCACTGGTTTATAAACAACAACCAAAATATGAGCCCCTGGACTATAACATAATACAACCAATTCAGGGCGCACTCTGTCCCTTTAAAAGAGTCAAACTTCTCCCCAAGCATTAAGTGTCTGGCAGCCCAGGGTACCTGGTGAGATCCTGGAGCCCCATTAGTCCTATAGGCAGCATATCAGATGGCCACAGTGTCTCTGGGCAGGTCTTCTCCGCAGGCTCCTTCCCTTGGCTGCTGCCAGAGAACTACCCTGCGGGCCTCAGACCTGGGGTTTATATGTGCCCAGGGCCCTTCTCTCTTCTGTTCAGCTGACGGGGGACAGTGCAGGCTAATTCCCTTGTTACCCTGTTGCCATAGTAACCTACACCTGTGGGCTTTCTTCCTAGCTACTAGGGCCCTTTCCCTAGGCAGTTTCTCCTCTTAAAGGAAGCAGGCACTTCAGTGCCCTGCAACACTGCCCAATGGGCCAAATTCAACAGAAGGACTCTCCTTCTTCTTCTATGCACATACATATCCAGCCAAGCTGTGAAGTGTAAAGAGCTGCACCATGAAAAGGGTGCAAAAGGACATTTAAGCCACTTTAAAGGACAATTTTGTGGTGTGTACAAAGGCCCTCTGAATCTAGTCAGGGTGAGGCAAGCCTAGAATTAAGGTGTTCCACTTTTTGGAAAAATGCTCTTGCTAATAGGCAAAAGGGGGGATGGGGAAGGAAGAGGGTACTGAATTCAGAGTTAAAAGAAATGCTTTGCTGTATTTGAATTCAATGCTGCCATCGGTTAGGGAATTATTGTTTAAGTAGGCTTCTGCCTGAATGAGTCTGTGAAAACAGATTAATCTGGATGACCAGAAAAGAGATCAACTCAAACACAGAAGTACTAAATATCTTAAAGTGTTATTTTTTTTTTTTTCTTGAGAAACAGTTGAGACTTATCATGTTTTTTCATGTGATCCTGCCCCATCACTGGTACATCCCGGAGTTAGATGTCTAGGTCTCAAAGACAAACAGGAGTTCGGATTCACCCCTGTGTCCAAAGTTGTGACTCCCTGCTGATGATCAACTAAGTGAACTGGAGCATCTTTGGGAGACGTTTGTCTCTCTCCAGTCACTGCACAGGTAATCTAATCACCTAACTCAGCTGCTGCGCCTCAATTTTAGGAGTTGCCTTGGAGTCCAATTAGGATTGGCCCAAAGTGCTCAGAAACCCGCACAACTGTATGGAATAGAAATTGTGGAAATTGTAGAATGGAAGTGGAAATTGTGACAACATAGACAAAATGCCATAACATGTAGGAGAGTCAAGGACTGGAAAGGACAGCTAGCACTGGTTCGAAAGAACTTTTCCTCTCATTAAAATGCTGACTACTGAAGGTTTCCATCAAAGACTTTCCCATCTTGCTAAAAAGGATAAGGGGTCTTTGTGACCTGATGTAAAAAAGAGTCACTTGAGAGAAAGGTCCATGTTAAGAAAGAGGATATTTATTTTGTGAAAAGGCAAGTAAGTTTTAGGTTTATTTATTTCTAAACGTAATCATTTACAACTTCATAAAAACAAACAAAACCCAAACCCCACCTCAATGTAGTAGTGATAATTAGCACTTACCTTGATTGCATTTTAAAAAAATCTGCTGTGTTAGGTCAGCAGTGAGTGTGTAAGTGCTGGGGCTTTTCCTCATGGAGACTGGTAAGGAAGCAAAGATAATGTCTCCATTGTTCTACAAAGTCTAAGTTTTCATCTATGAAAAAAAATTAACTTAGCTGTTATGCAAAATATCCAAAAATGTGAAGCATGCTACCCATTTTTCTGAGGCTCATATAGGGCATTTATGGCCCTTTGCACTGGAGTTAGTTTGATCCTTATTGAGGTAAAGTTGTCAAAGGCAAGACCACAACTTTTTAACATGACCACTGTATGTCAAACCTGCATCTTCACAGTTCTTTAACAAACAATAATGAATTAATCCACAGACAGAGCACTCTTGCAAGTATTAGCATCTGTTAAAAATTAGCACAGAAAGGCAACTAAATCCTTTGAGGTTTTACTTTGCATATTTATTTTTCCTGGGAAACAATTAAGAGTTACCATGGTTTTCCAATATTTGAACACTCAGGTTACTGTCCAGATTTTTTTCATTCCTTAATTCAGCCACCATGAGAAAAGGTATAGAAAGAGGAAGTGGGCTGTTGTTTTGGGGTTTGATTCTTAAAGCATACTTCAAAGCTCAGCTGCTTTGATGCTCAGCACCAGTCCTGACCTGCTAGGCCCAAGTACCTTGAGCACAACCTTTCCCAGAGGTCCAGCCTAACAGGCACTCTGAGCTTATAGTCAAAGCCACCCCTTTGGGGTAGGGGGGCGGCAAATTGAGACAACCGCTCAGGGCGCTGTGCTATGGGGGGCCCCCCGGACAGTGCTGAGTGTGCCACCACTATGTGCAGCCGCTTGCCACCCCCCTGCTCCATGCTCCAGCCACTCACCCCCCCCCACAGGCCCCACACAGGCTGATATGCCCCAGGCCCCGCACACCCCTAGGGTTGGCCCCGCTTATAGTTCACCTCTTCAGGGACATGGGAGGTGGAAGCAGAAAGAAACAAGCTTAGTAGAAGATTCTGAAACCCTTTAGTCAGCTCAAGAACTATACAGATCTTCCTAAATAGTATAACATTAGTACTAATTTCTCTGCCTTGGGCTCCTCATCATTTCTGACCATTCCTTGGGTTTAGGTCAGTCCTCCACCTCCCTCCTCAGTAACGTAAAATCTTGCTGTTTCCTGTGCAGTCAAGTTCCTTTCTTTCCCAGACAGTCAAGCAATTAAAAAGACCCCTTTACTGCAAAGAAACAAGCCCCTCATTTTTTTCTCATGTTTCCTTTGTTTCTATGAGTCCTCCCCAACTCTCTCACTCTGTGCTTTTCAGACCTAGCATTCCTATCGGTTCTCTTTGTTCTCCCATTTGAGAAGTTTTCATTCTCCCAAAATCTGGCTCCGGGAAGAGAAACTGGAGAAAAAGGGGATTTTTGTAGCTGTAGTTATCTTTTTGTTTCCCACAAATGAAATCCACTGAGGTGCTGGTGTCTTTAAAGATCACCTTATTCATGAGTAGATGCATTGGATGCCCCCAGCAGCCTTACCTGGGGTCTTGAGGGCATCCAGGGGCTGCAGCCATGGCAATCTGGCAGCACAGAGCCTGGTCTGCAACCATCACATGCACCACCCTGCTTTTTTAAGGAGCAGGGTTTTTCTACACCAGGATCTCCCAATGTCAACCCCCTCTCTCCCCACCTCCCCTCCCCCTGTGCTGCAAATTGGTAGCACAGGGAATGCCTGCATGTCCACCGCCGCATCCTTCATGTCTGTGCTCGTCTGGATGCACCCATTAACTTTGCTCCCTTGTCTCCTTTTTCTGGCACAAGCAGTATGAATTAGTATATTGCAAAAAAGGCTATAATAAATGATGAAGATATGGACAGTTCATGAAAATCATCAAACTGAAATTTTTTAATTGTTCATAGGCACATTTGTCACAGCCTGAGTGCCTGGAGCTTACAATACTGGATTTGCTTCAGAAAGACAGCACGTGAAGCCGAACAAACTCTTAGCACCAGCTAGGTAAATATGAAACCTATTTTCTTTCCATTGCAACTGTACATTTCAAAGAAACAAGCAGCCATTTTGTCGGTGGTGCCCGAGATTCACAGAAAAAGACATGCACGCTCCCTCTCTCTGCTCTCACAAGTCCCGAAGGCCTGTAACTGTCTTAATTACCACCTTCCATTTCCTCCTGTCTTGTCCAATGTCCTTCCATTTGTCGCATCTTCACCTATCCTTCCAGATCACTTTTTATGTTATCTTGCCATTGTTGCCTTGGTCTACCTTGAGGTCTGATACCTTCTACCTCGGCTTCCACAATTTGCCTCGTGTGCCCTCTCCATTGGTCCTTTTAAACAGACTTTAGTTTTGCTCTTTGCTGCTTTAATTTAAGCTAAGTCTGACTGAAAGTATCCACTTAACCCTGAGTAATGTATATTATTACCCAATCTGGAGGGATCAGTTTGACATTGTGTTATGTCAGATTTTTCTTACAGCAAATGTGTATATTTGGTTCAGACTATATAAAAGTTTTAAGGATTTTTTAGATTTCAGAGGAGACAGCTGAGGCAGGAACCACAAAGCAGCTGTGCTTTCCAAATCTGTGAACAAGCATTTTGACTGTCTGTTGCTGAATTTCAACAATGACGCTTTGCAGCAGTCACTAACTCTTGGAATTTCTAAATTAACATGTTCATCTCTCCACCACCTGAGGAAGCCATCTGCTGTTTTTCCCTCATGCACCCAACTTTCCATGGTGTTTCTTTTGGCTGCTCACAAATTTCATTTTGGTTGGACTCTGATTTGTCCCTTTTTTTTAAAAAAAACCCCAAACTTTTATTTATTTAACAGTGTAACTTCTTAATATGTTAGGCTGTGTGTTCTGCTGTCTTTCCCCAGTACTGGCTGCATCCCAGGTAATGTATTTTAGAACCAAATAAATTGTCCTTTATGTGAGCTGTGTGTCAGAGTGCTTATTAAGACCAATCAACTGCTAGACCCTCTAGGACTAAGCTGCTGAAATGCCTTTACTGCTTGACCTTGAGCTATGGTGCATCTGGGAAGCTACTGATTATTGTGTTACACAAAAGGTTGAAATAACACAACCCTCCTCTGAGCTACTGGGAGCAAGGATTACATTGGTTTAACTGGATGCTTGTATTTCTCTTTTTCATTAAAGCTCATCAGGATTTTTTTTTTTTGGCCAGAAAACATGCAGTAATAAAATTTTAATGGAAATACATTGGTTTTAACCAAAACTTTTTGCTGGGGAAGACCTGTCAGTTCTAAGATGCCAGACAGAGTGATAAAGGTCATAGCACTCCAGATCAGAGCAGGAGATTGACAATTGGCCTCCCAGTGCAAAGGTATTCAAACTACTGGGTGATTGGCCTGTTGGAGTGATTTTATTTTATATGCATAACTAAATATGCATTGAGGAAGGCCTCAGACTGCAGTCCAGTGATTACAGCACTACGTTGGGATATGAAGACCCATGTTAAGTCCTTCTGCTTCCTTTCTCTTTTTCATGCATTTGTTTATTTACTGCAAAACACTGAATAGTCCATTTTGGTTCTAACAGAGAATGAAAACAAAAGGTGAAACCCTGATTTTTTTCTCCATAAAACATAATCTTGTTATACAAACAGCCCAAGTTTATTTATGCTTTGCATCATCAGATCAAGACAAAGCAGCCAGATGGATTATAGGCATGATGGTATTATTATTGTATAATCCAGTTATTATTTCTAAATGGTTCCATAACTCATGTGAGATGACTTGGCATTTCCCATCCATTTCTTCTTGAGCAGCTGCCTGTACGACTGAAAACTTCAGCCCAGTTGTCACTGTCATCCACAACAATAGCACTGCCTGAAATGCATCTCAGCCTGTAACATGTGTGAAGCAATATAGAGGCATCAGTTATGTTTCCCTGGATTCAGGACACCCTGTAGGGTTGAAATTTAAGAAGCACAAGGAACAAGGTTTGGATTTTGGAGCAATGCAAGTTGGAATATTCAAAAGTGGTCATTATGCTTGCTTCCAAATGACTCACCAATAAAGCTCCTCCAAACTTCAATGGAAGAGGGGTTAGGCCCCTGAATTTTTTTGCATCCTTTCTTAGAATTCACTGAATCAGCAGAAAGGCCAAGGATTGAAGGTCTTGGCCAAAAAGATCGTTCAGGGTGCAGACATAAGTGCAGCTTTCCGCTGTAACTAAGAACGCTTGGCAGGAAGTGTTCTGAGTTACAATGATCTCCTGGACCAAACAGAAGTTCACCTTAGGGAGGCTCCAATACACCTGCCCCATCCTCCAGTGAGGGCTGAAGAAACCCCAAACTGAACTCCCTCTTCTCCCTTCCCCCCACCTCCCATTCTGTAAACAGTGGCAGGCAGGGAGGCAGCCCAGACACAAATTACAGAAGACACTCTGTTTTGAAACGTCTTCATTTGACCCCTCATTCAATGAGGGTTCAGATTTTCACTTGATCAGCCATTTTTGAAGCTGTCTGCAGCCATGCACTTGTGTTTGGTCACAGCTATAAACCTCTTTCTGTGGCAAGATACAGCAAAAAAAATGTTACTTCTGTCTGCACGCTCAAGTGTTTGGGCACTGGCTTGGGGACTGAGGCACCTTTCTTCAATTTTCTGCTCTGTCACAGACTTCTGCAATATTGGTCAAACAATTTGTCCTTTCTGCTCCTTAGTTCCCAGTGTGTTAAATAACATATTGTGTTAATACCTGATGCAGGTGTTGCAAAGACTACGATGCTCACATACTATACTATTGGGGATCATATAAGTTGTGCAGATGGAGTTAGATTCTGTATTCCCTGATACCAGCAAATTTAATACCTTTGCAGACCGTGCATCATTCTGCCCTTGTAGCACTGTAACAAAATGGCTGTTGCGCTCTGAGACTTGATCTCTGTACCTTGAGAGGTGGTCTCTAATTAGGTCCCCTCCGCATGTGCAGATAAAGGTGCAATGGTATCTAATGCATGACTTATACAAACGCACCTCCTGCCATGCCACACAAATATGGTAGTAGGTGTAATTGTGGGATCACACGTTCGATCCTATCACATCTTATTGCTGGGGGAGCCTGATCCTGAGCAAGAAACAGGCTCCTGAGGCTTATTATATAGCCTGTTTCAGAGCACCGAATATGATACCTTTATCCTGCTAGTGCTAAGCCTTATTTTGAGGGCTGACAAACCAGGCCTTGTGCTGGGTCTCTACATAGTAACATATTACCAAGAATTAAAACTTAATTTTTCGCTCCCTAACATTATCATAATGAACACATAAGACCTATGAAAAATGAAGGAAAAATAGTCCCATTAATCTAGTAACTATCACCAGCCCTAAAAAAAAATCCTTCAAACAAGCTCAAATGGAGATATCTAGCCTTATTTGTTCCTATTAATGAACGAGTGGTTTTTCTCTAATTGATAGTTTGGAGTAGAAATGTGGACTTTGTTGTTCACTGATTGCCTTGGCCATTGTTAGAGCAGTGTTTAAATTGGTAGCCTGGCACTTCACTTCCACATTTTTTTCATGCTGCAATTTCAGAGTCAGTTAAGTCATCTGATGATGTTGTTTAATCCACTTATAAATAATAGGTTTGTAGACTCAGGGAACAGTCACTAAGAAATTATAGCTCACCAGAACAATTTGGGCATTACTATGGATGACACATGAACATTTTTTATTTAAAAATTATTATTGTGGTGTTTTTATTTAATCTTATATTAAACTGAAAAGTTAGCTCTAAACAAAAAGACTGACCTGATTCTGGACCAACTCCAGTAAATAGTAAAGCTCCTGTCAAATTCAGCTGGAACAAGATATGATCCTGTTTATTTCTGTTTTAGAAGAGCTGATTTTGTCTTCAGATTTTAGGGAAACAGAAAAGAAATGAAATTAAATTAGTTTTCTTACAGGAATATATACCTATGACAAGTCAAAAGTCCTGCCCATACTCGAGCCAGATCCCCAAGGATTAAGAGGTTAGCTTAAGAATTTTGCAAAGATATAAACCTTATGTTTCAGAGCATTTGGGGTTAGTAGACTGATTAATTTTTATTTATTTATCACACCAAATTATCCTGCATTTTACAGGATTTCGTGACTCTCCTCTGTAGCGTTGAGTATCGGTTACTCTTGGGGATATGTTTCTATGATAACAGGACTATGGGTTTGATCCACTTCTGCAACGTCTATGCTCTTCAAGGTATCATGGACCACATCCAGCTTAGGAGGGGACTGTGCTTGCAACAAATAGTAATGGTACAAATTTGTGCTGCTACTTTGTTCTGCAGCACACACCCCTGCATGTGAGCTTTGTTGTCGAACATATTGTGCCACTGTGAGCAAACTGCCTATGCCCAGCTCCTCCTGGCTCTCAGTGTGCTAGTCCAACCAGGCTCCATGTGCTGCCAGCGGTGGGGGGAGGCAGGTGGTAAGGGCTGAATGGGGCACAGGGTGCCTCAGGGCAGGGTTAGCTGGCAGGCAGCCCCCATGCTGAGGTACCCTGCACACCAGGCAGCTGGAGAGCATCACATGGAGATGGGGGAGCAAGCAGATGTGGGCTATCTGCTCCCCCATAGGCCTGCCTGCTGCCCTGTCTCCACATTTGCCCTGGCACATGCTATTTTGGTGTGCCTTGCGCCACTTTCTTTTCTGCAGTTTTTTTCTAACTACCAGGAAGTCCTGGTACCAAATTTTGCTCCTGTGCTGAAAAGTAACAGTGCCACGTATAGTTCAATTTGCAACACGTGTGGTTTGTAGTGCAGCAAAGAGGGTTGTGGTACCACCAATCACAGGTATCTGCATGGTGATGGAAATAACTTCATTGTTCTCTTTGGCAAGGCTATTGGGCTCCTGGTTATATTTTGTAATACACAGATGAAGGGGGTGTGTCTTGTTGGAGAATGACTAAGCATTGGGTAAGAAGGCAACAGTGAGGGGGAGCTTTTGAAAGACATTTCCTTCTTCAAGAGTACTTTAAGAGAGGTGATTATTCTAACTGCAAACCTCAACACATGAGGGGGGACACGTGGGGGCACGTGCCCACCTTGACAGGGCCACCAATGACATCGATGCCTGTGGGAGCTCACCGGCTCTGGCCCCACCGCCAGTGCCAATGGTGGCACCTGTGGGAGCTCACCAGCTCTGCCCATGCCGTCAACACTGACAGCACCGCCTACAGGAGCTCGCCAGCTCCAGCCCTGTCACCAACACCGATGGTGGCAGCGGTGGAAGCTCACCAGCTCTGGCCCTGCTGCCAATGCTACCAGAGGCATCTGTGGGAGCTTGCCAGCTCTGCCGCCTCTGCCAGCACCTGTGGGTGCCCTTCCAGACTCAGGAGGCACCAGTTGCCCATGGTCTAATGGTCACAAACTCCAGGAAGACTGTTTGAGACTGGACATAAGGAAAAACTTCTTTACCATCTGAGTTCTCAAAGTCTGGAACAGACTCCCCCCAGAAGTCATGCAAGCACCTACTCTGGATGACTTTAAGACATGTTTGGATGCTTATCTTGCTGGAATCATTTGACCCCAGCAGACTTCCTGCCCTTCAGGAGAGGGGCTGGACCTAATGAACTTGCGAGGTCACTTCCAGCCCTAATGTCTATGAAATCTATGAAATCGATGAACCCATGTATATATTCTGTCCTCTAAGGCAGTGATGCTGAATCTTTTGACATGTGGCTGGACTGCATGCTGAGTCCCTCATGGGGTTGGCCCCTATGTACTCAGATTAAGTCCCAGTAAGACTCCATGCCACCTTGACCCGGTCCCACATGTAGGGTTGCCAACCTCCAGGATTGCCCTGGAGTCTCCAGGAAGTAGACATAAATCTCCAAGAGACTGCTGAGAGTCATCTGGGAGATAAATGATAAGGCAATCACTAAAATGAATATTAAAAGGTTAATTCAATGTATACAGTAGTTCATTGGGTTTTTGAAATGTAATACTATTGTGTATTTGCCTTCATGACATAAAGTCTATGCATGCTAATCCATAACTAATATATGGAAGCACATGGGCACATCTGCATTTTGCGTTCGAGGCACATTGATGTTCTGGGAACACCCAAGAATAAATTCAAACAGAACTGGCAATCCTACCCACATGCTGGGATCTGGCCCTGCACTGCCCCAGCCTTCCACACTTGATATAGCATGCACAGCCATACTATTTGACCTGCAAGGCTCCCCACAGGTCTGGCAGGGAAGTGGAGATTCATGCTGTCACTGCTGTCCCGCTGCCAAATTTTCAGAACCCAAGGGAGCCTGGTGGACAGGATAATACAGCTCTGCAGGCCAAATCTGGGCTGTGGGCCATGGGATTGAGCATCCCAACTCTAAGGTATTGCATCTGAAGCCCTTACTCTCTTGCCAGGCATAAATTGTCATGGGACCTTCAATAGCAGCCCATCGGACTCACGTGGTTAAGACATGCACGTGTCTGCAGGCAACAGCATACAAGAGTGAGACAGCAAGAATTACTGCCAGGTGCCTTTGACTCACCAACCCAAATAGCCAAATATTTATAGCTAGGGACTGGGGGGCACACTTCAACATTTGTCTGGAGAAGGGCTGAACTCACCACTTTTGAAGCTCTACAAGTTGCCTTAAACAGCCTGTCCTCGCATCCCTTTTCTCCCCATACAAACCATTGCAGACCTGTCCCAGCTCCCTTTCATGTTGAGTCTCCTACTGATTGGATTGTCTGCTATATGACTAATTATTGAAAATTCCCTAAATTTAAAAGGTTGAAAAGTACTAGACACTTCACTGCATGCGTGATAACTCACTGTGTTAAGTAAAAGTATTAGAGATATTTTTCTGTTAATGCTTTATGTTTTTAATCTTCTGGAGCCTTCACAGTGTTGCATAAAAGTCTTTTACTGGCTCTGGGAAAAGTGGCAAAAACATAACAATCAGGATGTGTATGATTAGGGTGACAAAAGTATGTAGACATTTTGGAAGCTCATTTAAATCGGTGTAACTCTTGGTCCCTGTTATACCCAGCACTCACAAGGATGAGGAATCTAGAGTTCTTGTTTCTGTTGCTGGGCTACATCATCCATTTGAATTTTCAGATGTAATTTATACTTTCAGTACTTCATTTTTCCATTTGTAAAAATAAAGAACAGTAAAGTGCTTTGGACTAGTTGCAAATTTTCTTCAAAACCTGTTTCCAATGGGAAACTGAGTTTTTAACTATTTTTTTGTGTTGCTTTTATAATGAAAGGTATCTTCTTTCTACAGGACAAAATGTTCTCTTTCATCAAAAGCTGAATTTTTTGGCCATTAACCAAAAAAATTCAGTTTTCAGAGAGAGAAATCTTTGCTATTCTTTAAAAAAAACCCCACACTGACATCCTTGGCTGAAAAGTGTGAAGCATTGTTATTCTGAGCTGTTTGTCTCCTAAATTTCTTCTTACTCTTTCACCTAAGCCAAGCAAACCAAAATCTCCTGCCCAAAAATGTCAGAACCATCTGGAGTGACAAGGGGTACTCAGTGCAAAAGTATTTGTACTTTTCCTTTCCTGGCTTAGCAAAGCTTCAGAACATCCTGTATCTATAGCAACATAACCACAAGCTGTTCAATTTTAGATTTTTTTTTGTCCATTGCCTATTTTTTCTAGAGTATAAAAAGCTAATGGGATGCAGGCACTCTATATTTTGTTTGTTTTGTTAAGTTAAATTTAAATATGTGACTATCTGAATAATTTAATTTTAAAATCTTTTTTTTTCTAGACAGTAATGAGTTTAACTTTAAGATTTATGATTCCTTCTACAGTCTATGAAGTTATCAATGCCCAGTAGCCATCAGTAAGATTCGTAAGCAAGATTTTTAGCTTTAAGTACAGGAGTCATCATCAATAAAAAGACAAAATGATTCCCATGGTATTGTCAACACATGCTTGTTTTGCAAGTTTAATGATATTTGGTATTTTCTTAAAGTCTCTGTTTCTGGAGTCGTGTCGTTATCCAAAGTTCTACTTTTTATTGTTAAAAAAAAACAAAAACAAAAAAGTAAATTTTTAGTCAATGTCATTGTGTACCAAGCTCAGCATTTTTTAACCAGAAGACACTGGGTTGTTGTTAAATTGTTTTTTTGTTTTCAAAAATCAAGATTTTAACAACCACTTTCTTTGGGACCTGATGTGATTTTTTTTTCCTTGGTTGGGACTGGTGATACTACATTTAACAAATGTCAAAAGTCAGCATGTTGTCTTTATGTTGCAGGTATTAATGAGCTGAATTGAGTGGGGAAATCCGCATAGTTAGCATTAGATTATTAACTTCTGGGGGCCTAGCTCATGGGGGTTTTTTTGTTTGTATCATGCCTTGCACAATGACTCTAAATAATGCTAATATTATTCAGATGTGCAAAGGTCACAGAACTGGGTCATGTCACATATGAAGGCAGATGGTTGGCCCGGGGGTTTTTCTTTTGGCCCGGGATTTGGGGTGCGTGGGACGCACTTTTGCGGACGGGCTGTGGCTCGGATCTCTTTGTAATACTTGGGTGGGCATGAATTCCCTTGCCCAATTTGGGTTCTGGATCCGAGGACAAAGAGACTTGTCCGATCTCGTTTTTGGGTTGGTAGTAAGTTGTTGGTGCTTTCGCTTGCAAGCGGCCACCATTGTTGTACCCCTGAACCCCTGAATAAAGTATTTAAAAAGTCAAAGTCATATGAAGGCAGATTATCCTAGTGAAGGGTTTCATGCCTTACACAATGGCTCTAAATAATATTGATATTATTCAGATGTGCCAAGGCCATAGAATTGGGTCATGTGAAATATACAGGCAGGTTACCCATAAAAAGCAATGGATAGCCATTCATGTGAAATGAGAGTGGTAGTGTTTTGACATGCCCTTTCAGTCTCCTGACACAAGTATGAATGAATAAACCAAGCAGAAGGTAATGGAAGATAAGTCCCATACTGAATGTCAGTCCTGCTCCAGCTAGGAAATGAGTCATCTTTCTGGTGGTCGGCCATTGACTGCTGCACTTGAAGGAAACCACAAAGGAAACTGCATTTAACTGGTTCAAATAAGAAATTAACTTCATAAAATAAATGGCTATGATTAGGTTCAAGTTCGCAGCCTTAATTAGTATTATTTGTATCACACCTAGGGGTCCCACTCAGGCATTACTCTGTTGACAAAGCATGGGTTTAGATGCCCACTATACCTAGACTTTTGGATCCTAGTTTTGACCTTTGCCTAAAAGGTTTGTAGAACCAAATGAAAAAAAAAGAACAAGGAAAGCACACACAGCACATCTCTAATAGAGTCAGGACTGGAACCTACAGCTTTTTATTTGTCATCACACCTATGGTATTCCCCTTTTCTGCTTTAGAGAATTATACCTCCTAAGCCACCAGATCTTTGCTACAGATGGAAGTGTAAGTACTTTGCTGACCTTAGTAACAGAGCCAGAGGTGTGTGTACACAGCCTTTACTCTAATTAGCATAACCCCACCCACAGGGATGGCCAAAATTATAAATAGTATGCCTCCATTTTGAATGTATTCCTCAAGCAACTCTTTAGAGCCAGATAGTACCCATAGGCAGGTATGTTGTAAAAGTCACTGAAAGAGAGCATGAATAATGATGGGGAAATGATGGCAAATGCTGGGAAAGGTTGTGTGCTTTTGGGTTTGGTTTTCTGTACCCCATTGGATAAAAGCATGAGATGGAGTCAACAAAATAGAAAAGCAATAGTATACACGTTAAACTGATGTGAATCACTCAGCACACAACATGAAGAGATACATAACAAACCTGAATGACTGTATACATTTATTTTAGTAACCTCCTTCCTCTCTTTCCCATCTGGTAGGGAGTGCAGTGAATAATACATTATGTAATGTGCCAAATACAATGCTCAGAAAATGGGAACTCAGTATCTGGAAGGTGCCTCTTTTGGTAGCTGTTCCACACTGTAGACTATGGACAAGAAAAGAAGCAATTTACAAAAAGGAAACTCTTCCAGCAAGGCTAAACTAGATGAACACACTGCTTTAAAGCAAAAATGCTAGGCACTGGTAGTATGTTAATATTGCTAAAAAACAGGTAAGTGAGGTGGTTTGGAAATCTGGAACAGAGCTGTCATTACTTTTCTTCCTTAACCTGTTGACTCGTGTGTTTATCCAACGTGGTGTAGCAAGCCACTTGAGTTGGGAGGATTTTGGTAACTTAATTATGTTGGGGTGCTGAGTAGGTACCAAAACAGGAACAAAATCTTAGCTTCCTGGTTGATTTCTGGAGCAACTAAAGGGAAATCAGGATGTCTGATCAGGCCAGGACCCTTAACAAAAATGTTCTCTGAAGACCAAATGTAATTTATGACCCCATTTGATTTCCAAGAGCTTATTCATTGGTATACAAAACAGTCATTTATAGGTTTGGAGTCATAATAATGGGAAACATCTGCCACCTTGCTCATTTTCTCACTTGCTCATTCATCTGCCTCCTCTGCTGTATGCAAGACTTCATAAATCTTTCCTAACCTTGCAAAACTGCTCTGATTTCCCAGAGCTTGAACTTTATACTGCCAGAATTGTAGTGACTCTATAAGGAAAAAATTTAGGCATATACTGGCATAACTTATATGTTAGAATGTGGGAGTTTAAAGATTGATTCAATTAACAAGAAAAAGTACTGATAAAGTAACCTGATAAAGTTTTCCTTAGCTTGTCCACAGAGTCCTGTTTTCCTCTATGCCATTTCCTTTTTCACTAATCAAAGCCTCCTTTTTTTTCCAATCACCATTCAGTTTCCCCAAACACTCTCTTAGCTTCTTCTTGTATTGGCAATACCTGCATTAGATAAAGTACCTGCTTTCCATAACTTGTAAATTTCTATACACAGGCATAAGTGGCTAGCCTTATCTAGCTATAACTCCCTAGTCTAAGGTCATGTACAGACATTCAGGGAGGTTATATTGAGTTAAAAATGGCCACCCACTTTAAGGAAAGTTGGGATGGGGTGGGGGGCCTAATGGGAGGGTTTGGTGGGGGGGGTCTAGAGGGAGGCTTTGGGGAAGCAAGCAACGTCTGATTGCTTCCCCAAAGTGGGGAAGAGTTGAGGGTGGGGAGGAGTCAGGGGCAAGCAGAGTCTGCAGAAGGATTTAAGGGGACTAGGAGGATGGCAGGATTGGAGAGGCTTTCTAATCCTGCTGAAACCGTTGTCCCCTCCAGTGTTGCCAAAATGGTCCTGAACCCACAAACTATACCTGGGCCAGTTTCATCAGTGTCTGCTGGCACCAAGAGCCTGATTAAAGTAAGTTAGAGTGTGGGGAGGGTTGGGCAGGCTGAGGATGATTGGTGGCTTCATGGCAGGGGTTTAGCAGGATTTGGTGGGGTGGGGCTGGCCACTCTGCAGGGGGGTGGAATGTGGGGCTCTGCTCCTCCCAGGACCAGGAGTTATTTTTTTGCCCCCTGACTACCCGCACCCCAAGATGAACAGCTCCTCAATACATCAACCCTTCCAATCCCGCCCACCGCAAGTTTCTACTATCAGCACTAATGAATGCTGGTAAAATCAGCACTGGAAGCAGCTTGCAGGATGGGTGATTTGTCAGGCTCAGAGGTGGGCTAGTTGGTCCACAGAGGTGGAAGTATTCTTTATCTGAGGATGGGGTGAGGGGATGTAGAGCTAAAAATAGCCCAGGGCTGGAGGTGGGGGGGAGGGGAGAGAGTTTGAAAAAGTGACGCCCTGGGGCTGGGGTCAGTGGCTGGGCTTTCCTAGCCATGGGCCTGTGCTGGCATGTCAACAGAAGTTCAGTTAGATCAGTTTAACTGGACCCAATCTAAATGACTCTACTTCTGAGCTACAGTTAACTTAGATTGGGTTGGTCATTTTGGGGGAGGCAAGGAATCTAACCTTCCCAAATTTCTGTATAGTTTGCACATAGATTGACCTAACTAGGGATCTAAGTGTAAGGTCTGCATCAGGGTGAACTAAGTTAGATTGGGTGGCCATTTTTAATGTGATCTAACCTCCCTGAACATCTGTACCTAGTCTGAATTTGTCTCTGTTCCCTTCACAACTGTCTCCTGTCCCTTTACCAAAGCTTTGGTATGATTCCCATAGCAAAGTTCTTATCATTGTCACGTGTACCTTTGGTTTTCACTGTGATTTGAATCTTCAAGAACCTGGAACAATATTCTTTACGTTGAGCAGAAAAGAATATCATTCTGTTTGAAAGGCAACAGACCATTGGACATGGCAATATGAATAGCAGTGCCCATTTCTTCCTTTATATTTGAACTGGACATTTGAAATTTAACAAGTTCATTAGATTACTAATAAACTACTTTGCTATTTATTGTGCTTCTGATGTGGACGTAGACAGGTTTGATTTGTTCGTCTTCATTTTTCCCATGGATAGTTCTTTTAGCGAGATTCCTTCATTTCTATAAACATGTCCTTTCATTGTGTCCACAACATAGATTTTGGAGCACTATCGTGGTTACTTGCTTTTGCAGTCCCATTTTGAAGCGTACAATCAGTCTCTCCATTTTCCATTGGTGATGAAGCTTTTGCATCTTTGTCAAAGAAATATTTATTCTTCTAGTTTTAGGCTTGCTTGTATATATCCTTGCATTGGCTTAGCAGCAATAAGTATGATGAAGTTAGCAATCTGGTCCTTAGGTTTTCCAACAAGAAATTGAAAGGCTTTCTGAGCCACCCTGCCATTACCAAGTATGTTTCCAAAATCCAATTAGCTAATTAAGGGATGATTTGTATTTTTAAAGGATCTTTTTTACAGTTTGGACTGCTGTCTTGGATGCTCCATTTGATCATAGGAGCAATAAGCTTGAGTTTTTGTGAATAAAATCCCATTGCTTTGCAAAAAAATTGTAGTCTCTGAAGCTAAATGGTAGTTCTTTTTCACTAATATTTTTTGGGGTATACCATACCTTTAAAATATTAATTTGCTATATCTGATGACAGATGCACTTATTTCTTGAACCAAGTGTACATTTATGCATTTTAAATGATAATCAGGTAGTATAAGACCATTTGCTCACTGAAGCTCAAACTAGTCCAGCCTCAGTTTCTGCCAACCTCTCTTGTGACTTCAGGTGATAGCACTTGCACTTTTCAGGGTTTTGTTTTTTTTTCTGTTGGTTGGACATAACTCACAGTGTTGTACCATCTACTTAATTTGACTATGCCTATCTGATCAATGTAAAGCTTTCCTTTTACGTATGTCCTGACTTTCATGAGTGGTAAAGTCCACCTTTTCTGAAACATTATGGTGGTATGCTTCTGTCATTTTTAAAGACACACTTAGCTCCTCTCTATATGGTCAATAAGCACTGATACATTTTGGTATTACAAACCCCTTATCTAACCATTTTTGCACTATGGTTTGTCTTAAAGTTTGAAGACTTGCATTATTTCAGTAGGAAATCAGACAAGAGATCATGAAATGTCCTGCAGTATCAGCTTCCTCTGAATCTTCCCTTCCAGCATTCGGTACGTATGGTCTGGATAAGGCATCAGGAATTGGTGACCCTCCCCATAGTCTGGATTCAACTTCTAGTTGATTTTTCTGGAGTACAAGCAACTGTCTTTGAATCCTTGGAGGAACAATAAATAAAGTTTTCAAAAAGATAGTTTCAAGAAGTATGTGGTCTGTTTTCCATCCACTTGAGAAGCTCCCCACCCCCAAAGGTATACCGATGAAATTGTATCCAACCAAACTCTATGGCTGGCACTTCGTTTTTTCTATGAGGGCATAGTTGTACTGTATCACTGTCAGAGCTTCAGAGGCATAAGTAGTAGAAACCTCTTTTTGTGCCAGTATAGATTTTAATCCAGTGGAACCACCATCTTTGACATAGTAACTATTTGGTTTTTCTGTTTTTCTTTTTTCTAACATGGTTAACTATGCCTAAATTTCTTGGATTCAACCTTATTCTTACTTCATCTCATCCTAGTTTGTTTGTAGATACCATAGAATTGACCCAAGCTGTAGAGCCCTGCATTTTTGTTATAATTTGTCATTGTTCCAGTGTATGCAATTCTTTCTTTTTTATTTATTTCTTAATTTTATGAGATACATGCATTGTAGCCGGTAGTTGCAAGTTTCTTTCTATGATGTGTGTACGTGACAAGCACACTAAGCCTCCCAGTACATCATCTGGGGTCTATAAATACATCAGTCACTCTTTTGTTTCTTTCTTTACCATCTTTGCTGCACTAAAAGAAAACTTGTCATAGCTGGTAAGCTCAACATGGCTTGTGGTCGAATCTGACACACCTGACACGCTTTCCAATTCTGATACTCTCAGTATACATTTAATCTAGGACATACTTGCAGCTTTTCCTCTGTGTAGGTTAATACTTGATTATTTGATCTGTAAAGTAATTCAGTCCTTATGGTTATGTATACCTTTAGAGGCCTTTGTCCCTGTATCAAATTTTGAACTCAGTGGCTACGTCCCTATGAGTAGGGGCATGTGGTTACCACAGGGGAAAAAAGCAGTGGCATATAGACCATAAACCATCACCAGTTCAGAATATTTTGGGTTCTGTTCCACTGTTAAAACAACTCTCTAAACAGTGTCTTGTGATTGATGTCTCAAGGTGTCCCCTTCAGTCAATTAGGGCCCATCCCATAATTGATTAAATGTAACCTCTGGACTGACCAAAAGCTTGCAAAACCAAGTTTCACAACTGGATAACCCAAAACAGGATCCGAGTGGCTGCCCCAGAAGCCTTCCCTGAGGCCCAGGGGACCTCCTGGGGCTCCAGCAGTGGTGATCTGGCTGTGTGGAGCCTGGCCAGCGACTGGAGTATAGCTCTGACCAGCCAGGCTCCCCTTTTTGCTGGTGCATACTTCTGCCATGTCTGCCCCCCCTACTTTTTTCTGCTTTTTTGGGGTTAATATTGGCATGTCCCAGTATCTAAATTTGGCTCTGTGCTGCAAATATGCAGTGTGGAGAGCAAATCATGGGTGCATGGTGCATGCTGCAGCACCTCAGAAGCTTTTGAGGTGCTGCAAAATGCATTATGACTGGGAGCAGATCCGCTTTCCACTCGGCCTCAGAAGGCACAGCCCACAGTATACCTGAATCTTTTGATTGTCTTTTTAAGAGTTAAAATGGGTTTCTCTCTGGGTTCTTTGGCCAAACTGTTGCAAATTATTGCATTTATTGCATCTGTGGCATTTTTGCATTTTGCAGTCTTTTTTGCATTTTGAAGCAAACCAGTGACCATGTTTAGCACCATATCTAGACTCCTGGAAGCCCTGGGTGAACTTTCAGTATCTGGCCCCCTTCACCAGAGATACTGATAATAATAATAATTTTACTATTACTGTTTTTGGGGCCCCCTTTCTGTCCGGGCCCCGGGCAGCCGCCCATTTCGCCCATACCTGTGTCCAGGCCTGGCCACACTGAAAACAATCTCTAGTTGTCTCTGACCTCCCTCATTTTTCATTTCTTCTGCTCTCAGACCCTTATTGGCAGTTGGAGACTTTCCAGACCCGACTTTGACCCTTGAATATTTATCAAATATGGACTTATTTAGCAAAGTATGCATACATTTTCAAGTTAATTCAGCCCTTTCAGGTGCTTGGTTATAATTTCCTTTGCTTTACATATGCCCAGTCACAGGTTAATCAGTCTTTCTCGGCAGTCTTCCATGCAATGAGTCTATGCAATACCTCACACAATGCAGTCTACACAATGTGATACCAAGCACAATACCATACACAATGATGGATTCACACAACCAGTTTGACTGTCACTTAGCCATCTATATTTTTTCCATCTGCCTAACCTCTGGTTAAAAAATGTATGCCTCATATGTAACATTTTTTCCCCCTTGGAGCATAGTATGCCTCAAGATTATTCATTAAAATCTGTGGGATTTTTTTTTCCCTTTATACGCTGAGTTTTGAAACTGAAAAGTGTTAATTATTTCTACAGCTTCTTCACCTGCTGCATGAAGAAATAATACTGTTGGCAGCCTTGTCGCTTTGTCTGCACCACTCACAATGCAGCACAGTTCAAACGCTTTCTTCGACTTCCTCCAGGGTTTTCTTCTTCCCCCTGCCGTTTCTTTCCAGGAGGCTTTTGTTAGTGCATCATCCCAGTCTTTCACCCTCTGCTCTGACACCACAAAATATCTGTAATTTGTGCACCAGATAGAAAGAACTTACACACTTCTAATTAAATAGTAGACTCTTAGCTAGTAACTTCAACTATATATATTCTGAAGTGGCTGGATTTCAAGTGTATACATTCATAAATGGCTGACCTTGAACATAAGAAATGCCATGCTCGTTCCGATCATGCATCTACCCTGTGTCTCACAGTGGCAGAGAGTGAATGCTAAGGGAAAGAGTATTTATGCAGGAGCTACAGATAAAATGCGGTTCTCCCCACCTCCCCCGATGACTCCTGTAATCACAATGTCCCTTAGTCATCACCCGTGAACTTCTCCAGTGTTACTTTGCTGTCTTCTCTATTTCTGAGACACCCTCTTAAAGCAATAGTCAGTCTTCTGTTTTTGCCTTTAGTCCCCAGTAAAAATTGCTCTACCCACTCTTGACCAGCCTTGCATTTGGCCTGTTTTGGGGTGGTGGCTGTATTTTAGATATCTTCCTTCCAGAAAGCTTAATTGTTTCTTATTTATCCTGAGTAAAGGACAATTATTACCTGTTACCAGCTTCCCTGAGGTTTCACCCAATGCCTCAGTACAACATCATTATTTTATTTTATTTTTTTTTGCCTTATAAATATTCAACAACATTTGAGTCCAAGGCAATGTATTATTCTGGTCTTTCTACCTACCAAAAACAGGTAGGAAAAAATAATTGCCTATTCAATTATGTTTTGTTAATAATCCCATTTCAACACATTAGTGTTTTACTTATCAAATGCTTGGAATACATTTGAAAAGTCTGGCTAATGAAATATGAAAGCATATCTACTATAAAAAAAATCTATTGCACGCTAAGAAATGTGTCCTTGCAGTGTTATTAACTGGCCTTGCTTCATTAAATATACAGTCTGGACACCACGTCTGATGGGTGTTTTAACAAGAATTCACTGCACTGTTGTGTTTGGCTCAGTACAGATGACTACAACAGAGATTATTTTATTTAACTAAAGTGATGAATAGATTCAGAAAGAGAACATGAGAATATATTTTAATATCCATGATTTTAATGCAGTATTAAATTCTTTTTAAGCATTGATATATTCACCAGTGGTTTTTGAAAACAAAATAATATACAAACCTAAGTAGAAGTCAATATAGAGCAAATATAGTACATTTTGGTTCAAATGGTCTTGCAGGAAAAATATTGTCCATAGTATAAATAGTGTAGACAAATACAAAATTATAATTTATATTAATCTTTATAGGTCCTTTAAATAGAGCAAGATGGCAAGGAATAGGTATTTAATTTGGGTCAAGTGTTGGGTTTAATTTATAGGTGCATTCAACGTTTCAGGTTTAAATCTGGCTGTTCTTTTTACTCATCTAGAAAAACAAGTAGCACTATTATGAAGTAAGTATGTATGTCATAGCAAGACAGGCAGCAATTAAGCCTAGTCACTCAGAGACCTAACCTACCCATGTGGTTGGTTCACTGGTATTTGATTTAGTGCTAAAGCTACATCATGTTAGACAAAAATAATTATATGGTAGTTGAGGGACCTTCTGCTGTATTCCATCAATAACTTGAACTGTATATTTCACTGCATGTATAACATTATTGCCATTTAAATTGTGTTAACGTGTAATAGGAAACAGGTTTCTTGCTGATATGCTGTGCCTCTTATTCCTTGCGACATAAAGAATCCACTATGAGCCACCTTCTGATAACTTTATTTATACCAAGTCTACCTTGTTCTATAAATTATTCTCTTTGAAGTCAATGGGACTATTCATGGAGCAGGCTGTGATAAGGTTGTCAGAATCTGGCCTCCTTGTACAATCAGCGCTGTAGGAATTTTTGAATGGATGTGAAGATGCTTTCTTGATGGCAGATATGTAATGAGTGTCTTAATAAAGGCACATCACAGCCTTGTGTGATCACTTCTGCAATACTCATCCGTTGGTCTCTGGGTAAGGACTACCAGTACAAGTCCTTTGTGTTCCGGTACAAAATCACGTTCAATCTCTTGTTTAGATATGGTCACACATCATGTTTTGATGGTGTTTAACTTGCATGTGTGTATCTGAATGCAGATTATAGGATAGTGTTTACAGTGTCATGTAGACACCATTTTGCATTTCCGTGTAGGCAAGGTAAGTGTGAGGAATATAACTGCATCCTGGATCCTCCTCCAGCGCTAGGTCTTGCTGACATCAATATTGGTATTCTGTATGGGCACTATATTTAGAAGCAGTACCAGGAACTGGTTCTGTATGCAGTGAGTAGACAATTTACTGGAATAATGTAGCAAAAGGTCATTGAGATGAACGCTGCAGATTTTTAGAAGGACAAAAATTATTTAATTTATGCTTCCCTAAGTATGAGACATACATCAAGTTTGACCAAGCTTTTAAAGATGCTTTTAATTGTTGCAGCTTTGTCATTTTTAATATGCTGTCAGCTGGCTGGAAAAACAACCCGCACCAGCTCTACTTCAGCCCTAATAAACAGCATAAACTCAAAGGCCGACATTCTCAGACACACAGCGATATACCCAGAAAGTGGCAGTGTCTTTAGCAGCTGATACCCAAACCTGTAAGACCTTTTGGTATTGATTCGTATCAACATCCTGAATCAGCCTGTGGAAAGTCAGTAAAAACTGTGGCACTCTAACGTAACGGGCTGCCTCTGGGCATTCTCATTTTGCAGTCAAGGCACTTCAGTGTGCAGTTCTAGAGCAATCTTCAAGTTTCTCTAATCAAAACTTCAGCCATCTTCCTATCAAGGCCTCAGTCTCAGCAAAATGCAAGGAATGTTAAAATGCTATAACATCTGCCATATGAATTGGGCTCTGTGTCTTCTCTAAAGCATAGCTGTGCTGCACATGCGGGGCCTTGAACAAGATAATCCTCAAGCTGATTGAGGAAGTCCTAGCTATCACTGTGTATTATCTGTCTCAGGGCACCGGTAGCACTGAAGTGCCTTACTGATTACCCTTGCCAATGGTACAACCAAGTCAACAAAGGTATATACAGTCCTCCATATCTATGATTGCTTTCTATCTTTAATTTATTGCTAGAAACTATTGCTGGCATGCTTGTATCTGTACCTTAAACAAGACTGACAAGGGTTAGAGGGAATCTGCATATTCTGGACTCTTTCAATATTCCTTCATAAAAAGGGAAAATTAAATGTAGGACAGCAGTGAAACCATTAGGGACAGTTGTATACCATGATTGATCACATGTAACCTGTATCTTTTTCTGGACACAGTACTACAGGTAAAGCCTCACCACTGCTGAATAGAGAGGAAGAATGACTTCTTTTGATTTGCAAGCAACGCTCCTGTTCATACAACCCAGGGTGCTCTTGAATTTTTTTGTAACAAGAGCACACAGTTGGCTCATATTCAACTTATGGTCCAACGTAACTCCCATGTCCTTCTCTGCAGTACTACAACCAGTCATTCCTCAATCTGTATCTGTATATTCAGTTATTCTGTCCCAAGAGTAGGACTTTGCCCTTGACCTTGTTGAATCTTGTCTGGTCGACTGTAGACCATTTCTCCAATCTATCCAGGTCTTTCTTAGCTCTGCCATCCGGCATCTCCATAATTCCACCCAACCTGGCGTCATCTGAAGACTTGCTACATGTGCACTTGATTCCATCTTTCAAATTATTCATGAAGATGTTGAACAATATCAGACCCAGGACAAACCCCCTGGGGAATTCCACTTAATACCTTCTCTCTACAAAACATAGAGCCAGTGAGGACTACTCAGTGAGTACAATAACCCAACCAGTTACCTATCCACCTTACAGCACTACTCTGTATTTCCTTAGCTTGTTAATGAGAGTGTCATGGGAGCAGTGTCAAAAGCCTTTACTAAAGTAAAAGTATACTATGTCCACTGCTCTCCCCTCATCCACAGAGCCTGTCCCTTCATCATAGAAGGAAATCTGATTGGTCAGGCATGACTTGCTCTTGGTGAATCCATGCTGACTATGCCTGACTCTCCTTTGGGTGTTTTGCAATGGATTTCTTAAGTACCTGCTCTATGATCTTTCCACTTATGGAGGTCAGGCTGACTGATTTGTAGTTCTCCAGATCCTCCTTCACCCCTTCTTCAAAACAGATACTATATTTGTCCTTTTCCAGTCATCCAGAATCTTACCTGACCTCCACAAGTTCTCAAAAAGTATAGTTCTGGAATTACACCAGCTGATTCCTTCAGTACCCTTGGGTCCATACCATCCAGCTCTGCCAACTGGGAAACATCTAGCTTTTCTAAGCAATCCCTAACCTGATCTGCCATTACTTTCAGCTGTTTGTCTCCTTTCCTACCTCTGTTATCAACTGCCAACCGCAGCTGGTAGCTGCTCCTATTTCTGAAAACTGAAGTAAAACAGTCATTAAATACTTCAGCTTTCTCTGTATCATCCATAAGTAGACTGACTTCTGCATTCCATAAGGGACCTATGGAATGTCTTCCCCTTTTCATATACCTATATAATCTCTTTTCATTTCCTTTTATGTCCCTTGGCAGCTGCATCTCAAATTGTGCCTCAGCCCTCCTAGTTCTCCCTGCATGCCTGTGTGATATACATAAGCCCTTAGTACTACCACTCTTAGTACTATCACCAAGTTTACACTTTCCATAGGATTCATTTTTCAGTTTCAATCGTAGGCGGTGGAAGGCCAGGGCTAATGGGGCTGAGCCCTCCCAAATTAATTTTGCTGCAGACAGCGACAGCAGCAGCACCCGGTGCCGTGTGGCTCCATTGCTACAGTGCCACTGCTGTGCACTCCTCCACCGCTGCAGTGCTGCACCCAGCACCAGCACTCACTGGCCCCACAACTCAGCACCCCCTTCCCCCCCTACCCCCACAATATTTTCTCCTGCCACTTTTTGTTACAACTCTTTGAAGAGATCGCTGTCTAGCCAAACTGGTCTCCTATTGTACCTCCCATTCTTTTGTCACATCAGAATAGCTTGCTGCTTTTCCCTGAAGAAGGCCTCCTTCAAGCATAGCCAGCTTCCCGGGCTCCCTCTGAGGGTTCCTGCCCACCAAGTCCCTGAGTTTGTTAAAGTCTGCTTTCCTGAAGTCTAGTGTCCTTATTCTGGTGCTCTCCTTCCTTCTTCCACTTAGAATCTCAAACTCTATCAGTTCGTGGTTATTGTCCCCCAAGTTACCTTCCACCTTTGCATTGTTAAACAATTTCTCTGTTCGTGAGCAGGAATATGAGAAGGGCTTCCTCCCTTGCTGGCCTTTCTACCATCTGAATCATAGAATTTTCCCCAACACACTCCAGAAACATGCTGCACTGCTTGAGCGCTGCTGTGTTTCTCTCCCAGAAGAAGTCTCAATTAATTCAAGTTCCCCATGAGAACCAAGTCCTGTGATTTGGAAGCTTCCATCACTTGTTTTAAAGAAGACCTTGTCCAAGGGTGGGCACAGGGTGGGGAAAGGGAGCATGCGCTGGTGGACTTGCACCACTTTGATTCTTTCTCCACCTAATGTTTAAACCAGCTGCCTAGCAGTAGCATTTGTAGTCAGGAAGTGCTGAGGGAGTCTAGTGACTTAAAGGCTCATTATAATCTACTTGATCCCTTCTAAATGCTTCATTCCACAGGTGTTAACAACCCTTTTTAATGATCTTGATGTTTTATCAATTGAGCTATCACCATATTGTGGGGAGGGAAGGATTGGTACAGACTTGTGTCTACACAAGATGCAAGCTGTGCAATTGTTACTTAGTACTTGCATACATAAGTACTAAATGACTGAGCAGTGAACAGCGTTACTACACAGTAGCATCCCCGCATGACTATGGTGATGCTGACTGCACAGTGGGTAGTTTCGACTGCACAGTAGTGTTGCATCATGTTTTGTGCACAGTGCCACTGTACATTAGTAATGAGCCACCATGCAGTAGTAATGACCAATGTGCAATAGTAATGAGCTACTGCGCAGCCAGCATCTCATGTAGATATGGCCACTGTGGTGGTTTCTTACTACTGCTTCTGTAGTGGGGGGCCGTGGCCCTCTACTTGGGATCTGTTGAAGGTATTTGTATTAACAGCCTTTCATAGAAGCAGAATGTTGGATTCCATAGTCCCCCTGCTTTACCTGTGGCAGTTTAGGGTGTTGTGTACTGTATTGTGTCAGAGTTGATAGTAGGGCTGTGCGAAGCTTTGGGTGCTGATTTAATTTGGAGGAGCTTTGACCTTATTCGGCGGCTGAATTTCCAAATCTGAATCAAATTGGGAGATCAATAAAAAGGTCTGAATCAATTCGAAGCCTTCCAAATTGATTCAGAAAAGATTCAGAAAGCTTTGGAGATTCAGGCAGATCCTGCTCACTGCTGCAGGGAGCTGGACCTGGACTCCGTGCTGGTAAGTAGGGCGTGTGGGGGGCTGGAGGAGGAGGTAGGGGACCGCCTGCCTGCTTCCCCAGCCCCCCCAGTCCCCCTAACCTCTTCCCACTGTCCCAGCCCCGTCAATGGCTGCCCCACCCAGCCCTAGCATCCTGGCTCTTTTAAACAACAAAAGAAAGCCCCACACTCACCGGCTCCTGCCAAGCTAGGGGAGGTGACCCCCCCACCTCACACTGTCCCATGCTTTGTGGGGCTCAGCACAAGCCCCCATTGCCCACCCACTCTCTCAGTCCACCCCCCCCAGAACTGCCCCACCCAGCCCCAGCTCCCAGTTCTTTTAAAAAAAAAGGGGGGGGGGCAAAAGCCCTGCACACATCAGCTGCAGCAGCAGCCATAGGAACTTCTGGTGGCTCATAGCAGAGCCCCCTCCCCATGGTGCAGGACAGTGGGGGGGGCAGTGATGTTTGCCCTTCCAGCTGGCAGGAGCTGGTGAGTGCAGGGCTTTTTCTTAATTATTTTTTTAAGAGCCAGAATGCTGTGGCTGGGCGGGGCAGCCATTGACAGGGCTGGGAGAGTGGATGGGGGATGGTACCTGTTTGATTCAGAGATTCAGCTGAATAAATTTGAGACAGTGATTTGAATCACCGAATCGAATCACTGTCCCCCGAATCAGATGAATCTGAAGCAAATACTAACCACTTCACACAGGTCTATTTGATAGTAGTTTTACAAAGAGTTTAAATTATGCATTTCTATAGGAAGGTTTGGATAGGGATGTTCCTGCCTCAGGCAGGCAGGCAGATAACCTCTGAGAGTCCCTACCAGCCCGACTTGTCTGTGATTCTATCCTATGTTCTGTGATTCTGCTGTCTGTTAGCTGTTCCTGGCAATGAAGGTCCATTTTCATAGCCTGTAGATGTTTTTAACTCATTCCAATAAATTATATTTGTTTTTTCTTCAACCTATAACTGAATAATAGGTGTAGGCCCCTATAGTTTCATAGTTTCTAGGGTC
>NW_017728931.1:136301290-136333629 GCF_001723895.1 Crocodylus porosus | reverse complement strand
GGGGGGAGAATCACCTCTTTGGACCTGCTTGAGATGCATCTGGGGATGCATGACAAGGTATGGTTGGCCTTCCTGGCTGCCTCCCCACACTGCCAGCCCATGTTAGTAAAGCTTCTAGTTTACTTCTAACTGGAGTAAAATGTGTTCTTTTTATATGTGATGATGAACTCAGCATCTGCTTCCCCCTGTTCAAAAGTCAAGATCTGCGCATGGCTTTGTTCACCTTCTTCTCTTGGTTTGGAAATATATAGCAGATACCCACCATGAAATCCCCTTGCTGGTCTCCCCTCTGATCTTTACTCAGAGGTTTTCAGGAGGCCTACAGTCCACTTTCTCCTGCACCACTAAACATGTGTACATCACCTCTATATATAGGTAACACCTACTTTTTGTCCCCTACCTATCTTTCCTGAATAAGGTATAGTCATCTATGACCATGCTCCATTCATGTGAACTATCCCACTATGTCTCTGTAATCTCAATCACATCATAATTCTGTGCTTATATTAGGACCTCCAAGTCTTTCAGTCCAAGACTAATTTAAATAATAATCACACCTGATAATTGTAATGAAAATGCTATTTAGTTTCTGCTTTAACTCTAAACTTTAATGCACATTAACCTTTTAATTAGTTGCCTTACAGGGAAAGACTACATCACAGAAAGCTTTGTACATTTGCAGTGTTATAAGATACACACATAAAAAGGAGATCTCGGAATGGACCATCTCTGTTTGCCTTCAAGTTTCATTTTAATCTTAATTGTTTTGATACTACCAGCTTTTCTGCTTGGCTGAAGGCAGAGCTGGAATCTTGTAAAGCAGGCACTTTTTTCATTTCTTCTCTGTTTTAACTGTAATAAAAGAACTTTTCCCTATTTCCTTATAATCTGCTTCATGTCAGTTCCCTCAGGTTGCTAGCTTCATTCTAATTCTATTTTTAACCAAAGGTATTTGATTCTTGTTCTTCTTAGCTATCCTTTGTTTAACCCCTAATTTGAATCTGCCACTCTTTTCTGTTTGTCAGTTAGAAGCAATGCACTAGTAAGAAACTAGTTCATTCCATAATAGGGTAAAAAAAATCCTTTCCTTATTGTATAGTCGATACTGCTGAACATTTTTACTTCATTCCTGTAATAATATTGCGTGATAAATCCATCCACAAGTAGAAAATGTGAAAGTTGAGCTGCAGGCATGTTAACAGTTCCGCCTGATGGTGATCTGGGGCATTTGTGTATGACACTTTAAAGTGGGCTAAATGCTTTTGCACTGCTTTAATGGTGTTGGTGTTTGCATGCCTCAGTGGTGTATTGCACATTAATACCAGCTGCTGTAGGAAATTTGGTGGTGTAATGCACCTTAAATGACTCAGGGCTCAGCAAACTAAAACTCTTCCAAGGAGTTAACTAAAACTCTTCTAAGGAGTTTTAGCTTGCTGCCCCTAAATCCATGAACCGGACTCTGTGCAGCTCTGCAGCCCTGCAGGCAGCCTAGCAGCTGCCCAGGAAAGTAGGCTCTGCCCAAGAAAAGCAGCAAGCCTGATCTCCCCCCTCCCCCCTCCCCCCTCTGAGCCTGCCTGAGCTGCACAGTGGCCCAGTGCTTCCCTCCATGGGTGTGGTGCCCCCCTGGGACCACCTGAGCTGGGTGCCTGTGCGTGGGTGCTGCCTGGGTGGGGAGGTGCCACTGCTGCAGAAGGAAACACCAGCTCCCCCCCCCAGCCCAGGGACCACTATGCCCGCCTGCAGCTTGTCCTCCCCTCCCTGCCAGAGAGGCAGGTAAGTCAGTGGGGTTTAATTGGCCCTAATTTGAAGTGCTGTTTTTTAAAACCCACCGTTTCAATTTAGGGCACCCGTTTTTTTTACACACACCCCTGCTATACATATTGAGGGGGAAATCTTATTCTTGCATGAATCCATGTTAAAACTCGTCTTGTCTTCAATGGGACTCAGATTTTATTTCAGTGATATTTTCAACATACTATATTATTCAATGCCCAAAACATTAAAACAAATCTTGAATTAGTTCCTGATATTTAAAACTTCAATTTTGTTTTTTTAAAAAATCACAGTTTAAGCTGTTCTTTTCATTTGTCTTCCAAAATTTTAAGATAGGCTTGAGTCCTAGCTTTAAGTTATTCTCTGCAGTTACTTGCGCTAGACAACTTTCTTTATTCAAACAAGGCTGAGTGTCATGCTATTGCTTGTCTCCAAGTATCACAAACTCATAATATATTCATGGGAGTCATTGACTCTGAAGTAGAAGAGAGGGGTAACAAATACATAATAATGAGCCCTCTCTCATTTGGGTAGGAATTATCTTGCTGTATGAGTTGTAGATACAGTATATGCACAGCTCAAATGACATGTAGGTATTATGTGAACTCTTAGTAAAGAAGGACATTTTAATAATTTGCTTTTTTTCACATAGATCAATGAAGGACCATTTGCTATGAGCAAGTAGTTATGGCCTGAGCTTGACACTTTTTGTAATAGCTTAACAATGACCTAATGGTGAAGTCTACCATGCCTCATTACCACTGACTTAAGCCATTGTTTTCTCTTCCCAACTCTGTTTAAATACTTTGTGTGACTCCCAGGCAAAGTCAATGGGGCTCATTTGGTTTGATTCTGGGGGGCCTTGAATGAGGATTTAATTCCATTGTAAGGGTCTATTCCTGCTGCCACTGAAGTCAGTAGTAACACTTCCATCAGCTTTAACAGAAGCAAGAACTGGCCCTATGTTTTGTAGTAATGATTAAAAAAGGCTTTTCATATAAAATATATTTTTGTTGGCTTATGCTGCAATGAAGAATTTAGATTACACATACTTGAAATAGAGGTGTTTGAACACAAACATGCAATCATTTTTATGTTTAAAACAGATAAGAAATCAATAAAACATTAAAGATTTACAGGAAGATGGCCTATCTAAGCTCACTGCATTGTGGAAATGTAAGACTAAGGAATGGAAGAGTGTCTGTAATTCTATTTATTAGAGGTGTCAAAACTTTACAAAGGAACATTTTTCTCTTGGAAGATGCTGTCTCTCTGAAACTTAAACTCTCTGCAGGAGTGTTTCAATAGGACAAAATCTCAGTTAGGAAAAATGTCAAAATTAAGCTTTTTGATAAGGTTGACGTTTCATTCCATGGAAAATTCCATTTCCAATTAGCATGATTATACAGGTGGCTCTAAAACTAAGCCTTCAGCACTTACAACTGTGAAATGTCAAAAAATTGCTAAAATTTACTTGTAATAAAACTATTTTGTTCCAAATTGGAGCTTCAGACAGCAGTGTGTAAACCACACAATGACTTGGTCTTTTTGTCTATGTATGTCTTATGAAATCTAGTTAACTTTCATAAAGTTGCTATACTAATGAATATCTCAGTTGGTATTGAATGAGATACAGGCTGACAAGAGTCACAACATGTATTGCCCTCCCTGGAAGAAGCTGCATTTGTATTACTGTTTGACTTTAACCTCAACTTTAGTGCTGTTGCTCAAGGCAAAAAATGACCTAAGAGGCTAGGTACAGATATTCAAAAGGACTGAGGTGAAGTCAATCCAAGTTGCACAGTTTTCTGGAATTGGCATAGTTTAGATCGGGCGTGAACAGAACACACGTTTGCTCTTCGGTGATTAGGGTTACTATATGTCTGGGTTTTCCTGGACATGTCCTCTTTTTTGACCCTCTGTCCTTGTGCCTGGGTAGGTTTTTAAAATGAGAACAAATGTCTGAGTTTTTGTTTTGCCGCTGTCTTTCCCCAGCACAAGCAGCTTGGAGGCTTAGGGCTGGGAGTAGTGGGCAGGGTAATTGGCTGTTGCAGGTCATGTGCTCTGCACCTGGGCCCCAGCAAGCTGCTTCTGGGTACGTGTGCAAGCTGCATGGGCAGCGGGGCTGTGGGTCAGAAGTGAGGTGCACCAGCAAGGCTGGGGGAGCAGGGGCTTAGGAGTGAGGGGCAGAGGCAGGGCACAGACAAATCACTATCCCCTCCCACAATCATATCACTTCCCCCTCTTCTCCCCCTCCACCTCTATGCCCCTCCCCTCCACAAGTGTCCTTTTTTTTGAACCTGGAAATACCCTATTCAGTGTGAGGGGCAAATCTTAGACTGGGTTCTGCCATTTTTAAACCAGTCTATGTGTACTGAACTTCTGCTCTTTTATAGGTATAAACTAATTTCCTATCATCACTGTGACTGCCGGGTCTCGAACACCTGATTACTGCAGCCTTGGTTCGAGTAATTGGTGGTGTATGCCTTACAGACTCCAGTGAATTGTCAAGTAGATGTTTACTCCTTGAGTGGTCTTCCCCGATCTCCCCTGCCACAACTCTGAATGTTTCTCAGTGGTGGGTTGACTATCCGGGGTCCTCCTGTGGCATGAGGTCTGCCTGATAGTCACTTGGGGGCTCCACCGCCCCTATACCCCGACCTTACGCCACCTTGATGGATCACCAGGGCTTCTTGGCCACACTCCCCTTCTTGTACAGAAGTGGGGCCTTTTGAGTCCCTTCCCATCCTGGGTACTGGCTCTTGAGGCCGGTTTGCTTACTCCACCCTAGGTTGTTTGTGGTTGGAGATACCAGTCGTGAAAACAGTGCTCTCGTTAGAGTGAACTACTTCACTATGGTCTGAACCCAAATATGATGTCCTAATTACCTTATCTGTATCGACCACTTCTGCCTCTCAACCCCTTCACACGGGGAAGCACAAAAGAAAAACACAAAACAACACTTTACCCTATTGCTGGGAATCTGGATAGCCCCTTTTCTGGTCCCTTACATCAGGGTACCGGGTGCCTTGTTCCCTAAGACCTAGCTAGGGGATAACCCCTACCTGGGGCTGTATACCCATGGCCTACTGCTTGGGTCATCTTTCCCCCTTTTCCCACTTCTTCCTGGGACCCGGTGCTGCCTCACTTCTCCCCCTTCTGAGGCATTCCAATCCAGGTGCCTTGTAGCTAGCCCCTCTGTGTATTGCTGGTTACTCTCTGTATTCAGGGTAGGTGCCCTGCTTCTTCACAGCCCCTCATGTTGCTCCTTCCAGAACTTTCCCAGAGGGGAAGATTCCTCCTCCTCCCAACTGGCACCGATGCTCCCACCTGCTTTGGTGTGGGTCTTCATGTCCCCCTCTCTGCTTCCTCTGTTGTTGCTGCCTTTGCTGATTGCAGGGGCTACTTCTGGCTTGTCTCTCTCATTGTCGAGTTGTTCCCTGCCGCTGCTGCCAGGGTCAGCGTCTGGAACCTCTTCTGGCTCTTTGTGAGGTGCTCTTTCCTCCCTGAGGGACTCCCGGAAGGTGTCCTGCGGCCATGCCCTCCTCGGGTCTGCTGTCTCTCTCCACTAGTGGTCATTTTTATTCTAGCTGGCCGGTGATTGCTGGTGACATCATTGGCCAGCCTCAGCTGGATAAAGACGTGGCTAACGAGCCACGCGGGCTTCTCTCCCCATTCTGGCTGTGCCACAGCTCCTGCTGTGGGTAAGTAGTTTTTTCTTGCTTTAAGTTTTATGTTTGTTTCCTCTCCTTTCTGTTTATTCTGTTTCCTGTGACTTTCCCTTTTAGTTTGAGGTCCTTCCCCCCATTCTCTCCCAGGACAATCACTTATGCCAGTAAACCTGTAATGTCTGTACCTGGCCAGAAAGTACTTGCATTGGAGAGCACAAAACAACTGCAGACTCTCCCTCTACCTGAAGAAGAGTGTTTGTACCCAAAAGCTTGCAAAGAACAATTTTACCAACCAATTAATTGGTCTAATAGAATATATCATATTTACCCCAATCACCTTGTCAACAATTTTCACTGAATGTATGTACAGGGAGGAAGGAATATGCAGCAGGAAATTCCCAAACAGGAAAATAAAGATATGTAGATCCTATGGCAGGGGTGAGAAACAAGGACACATGCTTTTGAAGAAAAATTAAACTACTTGTTGATAGTGGTCCAGATCTGGCTAGAGGAGAGTGAAAGCAAGAAGATTATAGAGGTTAGACTTGAATCCTTGGATGGCAGTTTCCCAAATCCTTCAGGAGTAGTAAGAACATTGAGACTGAATTGTAGGTAGGTATTAAATGGCCTAAATATGTTTATTTCTTGTCTTCCAAAGTGTGATAGATTTTTTGAACCTTTTCCATAATCTGTGTTATTTCTATTAACCATAACACTCAGCTTGAAAGATGAAAGTTAGACTGCTCACAAGCTGCTCTGGTGTCAGCCCATGGCCTCGAACCCAGGGCCCCTGCCTACATGGTACAGCTCTTCATCCTGATTTGTTACCAAACCCACCAGAACACTAGGGCAGACCCAGGTGGCCAGAAACCTCTGGTCGGGCCTAACGACACACCTACTCCATGCCAATGAAATAGCCAGCCTACATCAGTTGACCCTTCACCCCTTCCAATATAAACCCTTGACCCAGAAGAGGAAGTGTCTGGGTAACAATATTCAACCCTGTGTCCAGGGTGCTGCATGCTTAGCTTGTGCTGCTACTGCCTTCCTGACAAACTCTCTGGATACCTGACTTGGCTTACCCTGAGTTTTGCCTGACTCATTTGGATACCTGACCCAATTCTGGTCTGATTTCCTGGATACCTGTCCTGGCTAGGCTCCTGGCCTTGTGCTCTGCCTGACCCTCTGACTTAGTTTCCAAGATGGGTCTTCTGGCTTCTCTATGCTCCAGCGTGGCACCCCCTCAGACCTGTGATGCTTCTGCTGATCCTGAGGTGACCCTCCAGACCTGGCTGCTTATGGCCCAGAATGACAAGTTGCCCAGATTATCACACAAGGCAAAGGAGTGGGTAGCTTCTTCCACCATACTGCTGAATGTGGTATGTTAATCCTTGCCAGCTGTATGGCAAGTGACATATCAAATTTTCTTAGGTTAGACAACAAGTTCATATGTTCTTCCTGAGTCATATAAGAAACAAGGTACATTGCAAGGAAGGAGCCAAGGTGACTTTTCCTTTTTGTGTCACATTTATGGGGGCTGGTCTAGTCAATGGCTGACAAATTATGGCTCATGGGCCAGATCCATCTGCCATAGTCATTTTATTTCAGCCATGGAGCCAGAGGTCTTTGGCTGGGAAGTGACAGCGCTGTGAGGGGGGACTGTGACTGTGGCAGCAGTGGTGCAGGCTTAGTCAGAAGCACCCCTTGCTTCAAGGTAAGCTATGTTAAAATGGCCTCCCACTCCAAAATATTGCCAGTCCTTTGTGCTGGTGGCTCAAGTGCAGAAAGAATTCAGGGGTCAATTTATCACTATTCTTAATGATCATTTTAAAGCACTACAATCCAGAGTAATTCAACTGATGGATTTATTCTGCATTTATACATATGGGAATGAAAACAAATAGTCATAGGACGTAGTAAAAAAAAGAAGCATTATCTACTGGCTTGAGAAGGGAATGTTGATCTTGGGGATCAACTTTGTTGAAAATCCAAATTAACTTTATTAATTCGGTGGAGATCATCTGGGATTATGTTGGGGTAAATGAGATTGGAGTAATTCTAGTAATAATAATAGCCCTCGTGTCTGATTTTTATGGTTGTTGTTGAGTACCTGAACCAAAAAACCATGTGGTTCAGGTCTAACTGAATTTGGAAGCTTTTGATTTATGTCTGCAGGAAAAAGAAAACTTCGGTTGAAATCTCTGGCTTCTGTTGGGCAGAATGGATTTAAAAACAGGTCTCCCATCTTGCAGATGAATGTCCTTAGCAACCAGTATTAGGATATTTGTGAAAGGTAAATCTTTCGCTCCCTCCTGCTGGGACATTTCATTTGGTACACTTTTATTGGACCATGGACTCAACATGAAGCAGCAATGTGATGCAGTTGCAAAAAAAAAAAAAAAAAAGCAAATGTAATTTTGCATTGCATCAACAGGAGTAGTACATACAAGTACCTGAGAGCCTGATAGGTGATGCTGCCTCTCTACTCAGCATCTTAGGCTTCATCTAGAGTTGTGTGTGCAAGTCTGGACTCCGCACTTTGAGAAGGATGTGGAGAAGTTGGAGAAAGTCCAGAGGCAGGTGACAAGGGTGATAAAGAGGTTGGAAGACAAGCTATATGAGAAAAGCTTGAGAGAATTAGGCATATCTGACTTGGAGAAAAGATGGTTAAGGGAAAATGTAATAGCTGTCTTTAAATATCTGAAAGGCTGTCATAAAGAACGTCAGGGGTAATTTAAGAACAATACTCCTCCATTTGTGCAGGGGGTCAGACTAGATGACCCTTGAGGTCTTTTCCAATCTTATGCTTCTGTTATTCGTATAAAACCATAATAGAGTAACTGAGGCAAAATAACAGGTAAAGAATGATTTTAAAGTCTGATGATGGGAACAGTTGCCTGAGATATGTGTCCAGGTTCCAATTAATGCTGGTTCATACAGGCTAGAACAGGGTTAGCAGGAAAGATTAAGGGTACCTTTGCTGCCCCTCTTCCCACCCCTCCCCATGTGCACTCCTCTCCCCAAACTGTACATCCCCATATCCCATGGCCTACTAGTTAGGTCATTCTCTTGGAAGGAGGTACAAGGCATTTGCTCAATTCCTAAAAGTCAGAAAAAGAAATTGGAGTTACCCATATCCCAGGTGAATACTCTAACCACCGAACTATTGTGTAAAAGGGAGAATGACCCCACCCTCTTCTATTTTGGTAATTTTGTAAATGTAGTCCTCAAAACAAAGCTTCCAGCTACAATTATTCAAGAACCTTGATTAATATTTGTAAGAGTTTTTGAGACGACAGGAACGACATTTGACAAACATGCTATTGTATCCACCTGTAATCCAGAGCGCTATAGCTATCCTCACTCATCTAACCTGTGTGCCTCATTATCTCCATTTGTATACGTTCCCCTTTACAAAGATGCTCTGAGGTATTCATAGCCCTTACAGTCAAATCCTTGCTTAAAAAGGTTTATGCAGGTTCAATTATTATTATTAAAAGCAGGATGGTTTTCAAATTGACTGGTTTCCATCGTTATCTTCACACTCGCAACTCTTCAGTGAGTTTTTCATACTGCATGTTTCATGGCAAGCAGGCCTTCCCTTTTATTTATTTATTTATTTTAAATAATACATAATTGTGTTGGCCAGGAATGAGAGTGCTTTTCGTGAGCATCTCCACTGTCTATTCAAAATGGAGCACGCAGCTGAAGAGTGGGGCAGTGCTTTTGAAAGAGAGGGGGTTTTTTGGTTACAGCTTTTGTCCAAGTCTGAAATGGTCAAAACAGATAGAAGTGATATGCCTGCTTCTTAAAAAAACCAAAAAACACAAAAAAAACCCAAGAAAAAAAAATCTCAAAAGGGAGCCATTAACTCAGTAGACTACAGATTTTTTCCCCCCTGATAGCTTGAGATGAGAGATCCATATTGTGCTACTTTAAAAAGGCAAATAAATACGTGCATTTACGACTCCCTGTTGTAAAGTTTAGCAAATGTGTAGCTGAATCTAGCAAGCAAATATTGGCAGAGGGGAGCTATTGCTTCCCCGCAAAAAGAATGATGGTGATAGTCATAGCCAAACCAGTGCAGGGATTTCTTTAATAAAGCACAATCTCTACTGCTTTTTACATAACAGCAGCAGTGGCACATTTGTAAACAGAAGGCAGGGTACATTTGCACCTTATAGACTAATTAAATCAGAGACATATAGCATAAGCTATCAAAAGACTTCAGATTAACACGGCTAACTACATGAACAAATTCTCTGTGTCATTCCTCCCTTAAAAGCGATGCATAGGAGGAGGGGTGAAGAAATATCAATAAACAAATTGATAACACCTCGGTAGGACAGATGGTATTTCTCAAGTTCCAGATTCACCTGGCATGCCAGGGGATTTCTTTAACAACTTGTTCTGTATTCCCGCATTAATGTTGTACCTTTTTTGATCTGAGACTTTTTATATTACCACTTTCATTCCAGTAGACATGATGATTAGTAGTGAAATTTGACCAGCATTTTCAGCTTTCTGTGAGGTTAGCCGATCACCTGCTGATGCCATGTCATTGATGTTGCAGCTCTTATTGTTAGCGAAAAAAGGCAATGAGTCATTGGCTTCTATTCTTAATTTCCCATAGGTATCGTGCATGACATTGGACAACTTGCTCACCCTCCCTTGCTTGGTTTCCACCACTGTACAAAGGAGACAATAATACTGATCTCAATGACCTGATTAGTTAATATTTGATTTAAAATAATAAATTGGGACTGAGAGCATCCATTCAGTTTTATATAGCATTTGACGCAGCGGGGTCCTATTCTTGGTGAAGACAGGATTAATAGAAATGGATTCAAATAAATGTATATAATTTTTAAGTACTTTGAGATGTAATGTATGAAATTGCTGTATGGTGGTAGAGATCCTATAGCAATTAAAATGGATATTAAAAGTCTGTTGGATAAGTAAGCAAAAAAGTATTGCTACTGTTATTGAAACTGGTCTGAGCATATCTGTGACATCTTTTTATAACCTTTAAAGCCTGAAAAAGTAACAGTATTACTGCCTGTTCTTTATGATGATCTAAACCACTGCTTATGAAAGATTATGCACCCGATTTAGTTAGTCTATAAGGTGCAAATCTACCATGTCATCTGCCTGAATTCTAACATGGCTAGCTACCTCTCTTTGAGACCAGCCATTTAAGTCCATTGACCTATCCTTTTAGTGAGCTGAGTAAGTTGTGTTTGACTGGAGCATGTCTTCCCAATAAGCATCCAGTCTTGATTTAACATCAAGACACCAAAAATCCAGTGTTGATCACCCCCATCATTAAAAAACTGGCCTTGCTTTACATTTAGATTTGCCTAGCTTCTGCCAGCCCCGAAGCTGGCCATCCACATCCCGGCATGACACTTAGATGCTTTGATTTGCAGTCTATATCCTTGTATTCTGATATATGAAATGAATGTGTTTTCTGTGGGCCAGGCTAACCATTGGATACTGATATGTGGTTCTCTGTTAGATTAAATAACTCCTTAGTATCCGGAAGTTTCTTCCTGTATAGTTACTTTTATACCATCAAAATGTCTCAGTCTTACTTCTGAATAAACTCCATAACTATCTCACTGGACATGTCTACATATGCACTAATGTGCTTTTGCTACTGCATAATAAATTTAGTACCTCTAATGCGCATTACATAGGCTGCCCTAATGCACAGTAGCAGAAGTGCACACCTTTTTAGTGATGCTTAATGCACCATAGCCTATTCTACTGTGCATTAGCATATTAGCAGTTTTTTTATGTGCCGCTTTAATGTGCAGTAGAATAGGCTACTGCACGTTAGACTGCATGTGTAGACGTGAACACTGTCAGGTATTCTCTAATCCTCAAAGCATATTTTGTGCTTCTTCTCTATATGCTCTCATTTTTCAATTTCCTTTTAAAAAAATGTGGACCCCAGAACTGCACACAATATTCCAACACCAGTCTTGCCACCCCCATGTATAGATGTAAAATTACCTCCTGAGCTCTGCTCAATATCTCCTGTTTATACATCAAGGAATCACATTCTTCCTTTTAATTACAGCATTTTACTTGGAGAGCATGCTGAGTTGTCTGCAATGACCTCTAATTCTTGTGGCCTTGCTATTTTCTAGGATATCATCCCCATTCTTTAAGTATGCCCACAGCCTTGGACCTGGGGACTTGACCTAACGACACAGCATCTCATCTCAGCCTGACACCCCAGGTTAGTCAAAGATGGTGTGAAGCCTCCAGTATGGTCTAACTCTTTTCCCACTCCCTGACGCTGAAGTGGCCAGCCGGGGTCAGATGACCTTCCACTTCCCACATATAAAACCCTGACTCAGACCAGGAGGTGTATGGCAACCAGGTTAGTGCTGTCTGGTTAGCTCTATAGCTTTGCTCTCTATTTGATCTGTTGGCTCTTTATTCATTCCTGGACTTTTCCATTTTTGCTGTCCTGGCTTCTTGATTCTGTACTCCATTCTCTGTTTGATCTCCTGGCTTCTTGACTTGGCTTGTCCCTGGCTTTAACTCCTGGATTGATCCTCCTGGCTTCTTGACTCAGTGTGACCTCAGATTCCACTTACCGTCCAAGACCTAGTCAGTGCCTTGATCTCTGAGTGGCCCCAAACCTGGCCACCCATGTCCTGGCATGACACTTGCATCCTTTGCTTTGCAATCGGTATCTTTGCATTTCAGTATATTAAATTAAAATGTTTTCAGTTGACCAAGCTAACTAAGCAATTTGGATTGTAGTCTGAGACAGCCCTAGATTCAATATTATGTGCCATTCTGCCAGTCTGTCTTCCATGTATACCATCAGCAGTAAGTTTTTCCTTGCTTCCAAATCTCTGATGGACATGTTAAATAGCCTTAGGCTAAAAATTCCTCCATTCAGGAAAGACTGCCTGTTGAAAACTGCTACTTTCATGTGCAGATAACAAAAAGTTATCCTGGTCTTAATCCATTTAACATGTACTTCGTTATTGTATCCTGCTGTGTTTAAAACCTGAATGACAAGATGATATACATTTCTAAATTGCACATCTCGTACAAGTATATTACATCCATTTGGTAACCTTTATTACACTTTTAATTTCAAAGATTGAATTCAGGTCTGTTTGATAAAGATCAATGCAACATGAAATCATATTGAATAGCATTAATTATCCTTGAAGTCAACTGGATCCCAGAGTATCTTTTTCCATTATTTTGTGAAAGATTAATATCAGGATAGTTTTTCTATAGCCACATCCTGCTTGTCATTTTTTACTTTTTCCAGTCTTCTGAAATTTCCCTGCTATTCCAAGATTTATTGAAAATGAACATCAGTCGGTCAGGGATCCCTTCAACTAGCTCTCTTAGGACTCCTGCTTAACATCCTCTTTGGCTGCTAATGGACCGTAAAGCATTTCATCATTCTCATAACTGTGTTATCCTGCTTCTTTCCAGATGAAAGCAGAAATATTTTGAAAACTGTTGCCCTTCTGCATCCTCATTAACAGCTTTAGCATCTCAATCTATTAATGTTGCTATACATGTCCAATTTACTTAACCTCCTGTTCCACAGCTAGTAGGGTTAAGTGCATTTTTCTCTTATGTCTTACCTATTTTTCTTCTCTTCTCACCCCCATTTGTTCTTACTTCATTTGCTTTTATTGTTTGCCAGGCTGTCCTCCTCTTTGATTATAGAATTGTGGCCGTCCCAAAAATGTCCTTAAAGAATTGTAGTTTTCCAGTGATTTTACCGAGTAACCTTGTTCCTTCCATCCACATTTTGTCCTCAGAGTTGGAAAAGCAGCCTATTTGAATCATTGCATATATGCATTGCAAGTTAAGACACTACCCTCTCTGCTTTTATTAAATCTAATTTTAATTACTGTTGCCTAAGCCAGGGGGATGGCAACTTACAGCCCGTAGGTGAGGTGCAGCCCATGGAGCCATTGGATTCAGCTCACAGATCCAGGGGGCTTCACCCGCATTGTGCCATGGCCAGACGGTGGGGAGCTTTGTCTGTGCTGTGCTGCATCAGAGCCAAGTAGAGCGAGCTTTGTCCGTGCTGCACCATGGCTAGAAAACGTGGCTAGGAAGTGGCTGGGCCCTAACACCAGTCGAAATCCAAGCTGGGTTGTTCTGGCTTGCCATGGAAAAAGTTGCCAACTACTGCCCTAGGCTAACACCAACTTCCTTAAGTCAAGTAGCACCTTTTGGATTAGCTATTACCATCTACTTGTGGTTACCTATGATCTCTGGTATCTCTCTCTTTTTTTCCCCCTTCAGCACGGAGCAAAGATGCTCAAGACACTACTCCTCCCATTTTTTGGTGTGGCTGTTGTGTGTAACAGATCAGCTCCAGTAACCCCTTATGAACTTATGATCCACATACATGCAGAATATGTGCTTCTTGGTTGGCAATTACTTTAAAAGAAGTAAGCTTTAATGGTGAGTGCCATCTCCCCACCTTTCCTAAGCAGGTTACAACCAGAGGTTTTAATTACTAAATTGGAGACAATTTGATGACTCTAATGTCAATGATACCAAAGTTCTTCTCAAAGAGCATTTCAAGCTAAACAACAAGAAAAATACCCTTCAACAAGAAAAATACCATTCAACAAGAACAAGCCCTTCCCTTACAGTTTTTTGTCCCCTTGCTTGAGGTCCTTTGGAGTATGAACTGGAGTATGAATTTTTACTTTTTTTTTCATTTCTTTGCACCCTCCTCTTGTGTTGCTAGTTGAATATCCTGGCGGCTCTACCTAAGTTTCCAAACGTGAGGGAAGAAAGCTACTCCCTACCCATGAGCTATAAACCATCCTGTTTGTGCAGTCCCACGTTTGTCTCACTAACATATGTTCCAATGCGTATCGTTATCAGCGGGGAACCTGCCAGACAACTTTAGTCTTGTCCTGCCCACTTTTTTTCATGATATCTTATTAATTCCAGAAAAATGGCACAGCTTTCAATTGTCTTCCTGTCCTTTGTTGAATTCTCTGTCCACTCTATTTGATGCAGAGTCACTGATGTGAATGGCTTGCCTTGTTGGATGGTTGAAGAACTTCTCTTGGGCATTTTTGCGCTATGAAGCAAACAGCCACCATCAGGTATGTTCCCCTGTTACCTTCTGTTCCATTCCTCAAGAGACAGGTTTTTGGAGACTGACTCACTGATTAGCTGATAATTTGATGCGTCTAACCACAGTGAATGCCTCCTGAATCTTTCTTTCTTTGTTCACAGATCACCAGTTCGCTGCTTCAGCTCCAACTGCCATATATCTGTCATAAATACTGCTGGAATTTTTGAATTATTCCCAGATGATATTCAGCATTTGTAAGAGTAACTGCATGCTTCTTTAAAGCACTGTACTTTTGTTCTCTCAAAGGTGACAGTTTCTCAAAGGAAAACATATTACAGATTGTTCAGTGTCTGTACAAATGAGGAGAAGAAATGGGTTTTGGGTGACTGTAAAATTAGTTTTGCTTCTGAAGCCAAGTAAAATATAAATCAGAAGGACCTGAGTTTCTTCGGGAATGACTAAATATCTTACTCAGTTTCTACACAAAGATATGAGAGAAGTGGACAAATTAAAGGAACATTAAAATCAAACGCATGGACCAGATATACCGAGCTTGAATGCAATACTGATTTTACCTAAGCCTTGCTTTAGACTACAATCAGACCTTCTGTCTCTATAAATGACTTAGACAAAAAGTGCATATGTGTATCTCATCGCAGGGCACTTTTGAGAATAAACCACTTGGCATTATGTTCATGGGGGATCCCTTCTTGACCCCAGAAGGTGCTCAGTTCATGTTCTGAAACAAGGGGATTTATGGACTGAAGATTACAAGGTCTAACTTGTATTCAGTGATTGCACAGCCGTTATTCTTATTCATATGTGTCTAATACTTGTTTTTAATCTTTCTAAGCTGTTCCTCAGGAATATCCTGCAGCAGAGGTTAATTATACACCACATAATAAATAGATCCTATTATCCATTTTAAGTTTGTTCTTAATTTTATCTGGGGAGGGTGGAGAGAACCGAGTCCCCTTTCTAACATTGTGTTAAACAAAAAAACAAGACTGATTTGGTACAAAGAACCTTCAGAATGAGGCCTAGTGAAATGCTGTCTTTGCTGACACTGAAGACAAAGTTTTTCCTACTATCCTATTTGACACTTGCTCTTAAACACTGAGTGTTGGCAGATGACAGAACAAGGAGCAATGGTCTCATCATAGTATCATCGTAGTGCTTAGGGTTGGAAGGGACCTAAACACATCATCAGGTCCTACCCCCTGCCCCAGGCTGAAACGGGTGCCAGGGTCATATCACCCTAGCCAAATATCTGTCCAGCTTTGTCTTGAAGACCCCCAAGACAGGACAGAGAACCACCTCACCTTGGCAGCCCTAACTGTAAAGTAATATCTTCTGATGTCCAGCCTGAACCTTGTCTCTAACAATTTGTGGCCATTATTCCTAGTAACCCCTGGTGGTGGCTGGGGGAACAGAGACTCCCCCAATTCCTGCTGGTCCCTACCCACCCCCCAATGAGTTTGTAAATGGCCACCAGATCCCCTCTCAGCCTTCTCTTGTGGAGGCTGAATAGATTCAGGCCCTTTACCCTTTCTTCGTAGGGCCTGCCCGCTGCCCCTGGACCGTGTGAGTGGCCTTCCTCTGGACCCTCTCAATGCTAGACACATCCCTCTTGAAGTGTGACACCCAGAACTGGATGCACTAGTCCAACTGTGGCTTCATCAATGCCACATAGAGGGGAAGAATTACCTTCCTGGACCTGCTTGTGATGCATCTGTAGATGCATGACAAGGTGCAGTTAGCTTTACTGACCACTTCCTCACATTGGCAGCTCATGTTCTTCCTGGAGTCAGCAATGACTCCAAGATCCCTTTCTGCCACCATGTTGACAAGAAGGGTTTTCCCCAGCCTATAGGTGTGTTGCTGGTTCCTTCTCCCTAGATGCAGCACCTTGCACTTATCTGCATTGAATTCCATCCTATTCTCATTTGCCCACCCCTGTAGCCGGTCTGGATCTAGCTGAATTCTGTCTGTCCCCTCCAGCGTGCCCACCTTGCCCCACAACTTGGTGTCATCAGTGAGTCTGAACAGCATACTTTCCACACCCACATCCAGATCACTGATAAAGATGTTGAACCGTTCAGGCCCAGGACCGAGCCCTGGGGGACTCCGCTGCCCACATCCCTCCAAGGCAAAAATGACCCATCCACCACCTCTCTCTGGGTGCAACCATCTAGCCAACTTCCCACCCATCTGACTGTGTAGGCAGAAATGACACAGTCACCAAGTTTTTTTTTAAGAGAATGTAGTGGGAAACCATGTCAGACGCCTTGTTAAATTCCAGGAAGACGACATCCACTCCAACACCCTTGTTGAGGGACTTTGTTACCTCATCATAAAAAGAAACGAGGCAGGACCTGCCCTCAGTGAACCCATGTTGGTTGCCCCTGAGCATTACCTCCCCTGCTGAGCCTTTGCAGATGTGCTCCTTGATAATTTTCTCAAAGGTCTTCCCAAGGACTGAGGTAAGACTGACTGCCCTATAATTGCTGGGGTCCTTCTTTTCCCCCTTCTTGTAAATTGGGATGGCACTGGCCCTTTTTCAATCCTGTGGTATCTTGCTAGTGTCCCACAAGTGCTCACAGAGCTGTGCCAGGGGCCCCGCTATGACCCCTGCCAATTCCCTCAACACCTTTGGGTGAAGAGCATCTGGACCTACTAATTTTAACACATCCAGCCCCACCAAAAGTTCCCTAACTAGGTCACCCCTGACCCTAGGCATGGCAGTGACTCTCTTTGAGCTTGGAGGCTTGTCTCTGTGAGGAAAAACCACCTGTCTTGGACTCCCATCTCATTGAAGCTCCAAGACCCGAGTGCCTCTCCTACTAACCTTCTTAACTTACAGAAGTCATCTTTCCTGAAATCCAGGACCTCTGCCTTGCTTTCACCACCCTGCGCTGGATAGTAAATTCCAGCAGGCGATGTTCAATGTCACCTAGGTGGTCGAGTACCCACAGACCCCTCACCAGGTCATCGCCTGTGGCAAGGACCAAGTCCAGCAAGGCATTTCCCCTGGTGGGACTATGCACCTCCTGGGTCAGGTGGAGGTCCTGTATCCTGGCTAGGAACCTATGTAAGCTGTTGGACCTGGCTGACTGCTCTTCCCAGCAGATGTTTGGGTAGTTTAGGCCACCCATGACAACCACATCCCTTGACTTTACAGTCTCAAGTTGCAGCAAGGGAAGCTTAGGTTAGATATTAGGAAAAAAACCTTTTTCATGAGGAGGATAGTGGAACAGGTTACTCAGAGAGGTAGTGGACTGCCCATCCTTAAAACCTGGACAGACAAAGCCTTGGCTGAGATAATATACTTGGGGATTGTCCTCCTTTGAGCAGGGGGTTGGACTAGATGACCACCTGAGGTCCCTTGCAGCCCTAATTTTCTATGATGCTGGTATTCAATGACAGTTGATGCCAGAAGAGATATGATAGGAGACAGACTAGGTTAAATATATCCTGTTCACATATTTTCCTTCCAAGACCCCTGGAAGATGGGATATGATGCACAATCCCAACAACAGTACCTCCAGCCATGGTACACATGAATGGCAGGAGGTTTAATTGTGTGATAGGCAACCAGATCCCAGTCACAAAATATTACCTGTGCAGGGGGACCCCAAGATACTGATCATGTACCAGTGTAGGCATGGAGCAGGGCTGCAGTGTGACAGTTGCCCCTGAAGCCACAACTCCCACCTGCAGGTCCCGTGCTGTCTAGGAGCTGGGCACGCAGGGTGTGAGAAGTTTGGAGGGATGGGGTGGGAGGGTTTGGAGGGAGTTTGTGGGTGGATGTAGGGTTTGTAAGGGTGAGGTTTGTGGGGAAACTGTGGGGCTTCTGGGTTGGGGCTTGGAGAAGTGGTTTGGGGGTTTAGGGTTTGTGGGTGAATTGTGGGGGAGTTTGTGGGTGTGGAAGGACTGTGTGGGTGGGGAAGACTGCTCGGGGGGGTGGATCCTCCTTCCCCCACATGGCCCACAGCTCCTCAACAGGAGAAGCAGCAGCCATCCAGGTGCTCATGCCTGATCCTGGCAGAGACCTCCAGCAGTGCAGGGTTGCCTCCGAGTGATAGCTGCACATGGCACTGGGCCAGCCTGGCCTGCATGCCCTCAGGCAGAACAGGGCCAGCTCCTGCTGTCACCCAGGACTTCCAGCACTGCAAGCAGAAGCTGTGCACCCTCAGACTTGGCTGGGTCCTGCCTGCATGTACCCCAGTGCTGCTGCTGCTGGGGGACTGTGGGCCATGAGGGGGTTGCTGTGGGCTAAGCAGGGGGACTGTGGGGGGAGGGTGGGCAGAGAACCCATGCCTTGTGAGCAGTTCCCTCCACTCCCACAGCCCCCTTCATACCCACACAGCCCCCCTTCCTCATGTCCCTACTTGCTTGGGACAGTGCCTGGGTCCAGTCCACTACTGTAGCCTTGCCCTGCTTCTGTTTGCCCCAGCACACTGAGACAAAGTGAGAAAAAACAGCGGGGCATGAGGAAGCCATAGAGACACTCTGGCCAGGTACCAGAGCATCTCTCTGTAAGCTTCTCTCTGTATGCATCTCAGTGCGGCATGCCTTGCACCTCTTCTTTCTGGCATGGGTTTTTTTTTTTTTTTTTTGATACTGGGGAATATTTTTTTCCCCCTAGCATGCCTCTTGTGGCATCTCAAACTTCTTAGAGGTGCAGCAACAGGCATGTGCATGCTCATCTGAATGCGCCCTCAGTGTATAGAGAGAGTGTGCTATTTGAGGTGAGTAAAAGAAGGTTGTCCACACTATTTGAATCTATCTGGTTGTCTGCTGCACAAAATGATCCATGTTAGACATTGATTAACCACCACCACAAGGCATATTTTATGACTAAGTGCCCCCATACCAGTTCTATGGATCAATCTGATTTTATCAGTGCCTCACAGAGCTCAGCTTGTTAGAATCAGGGAGAATTTTTGCATTGACTCTAAATGGATGATGAATCAGACTCACAAAGAAAATTCTATTTTCTTTGCCCAAATTACTGTTTTTTCTTGATTAGAAGAGGAGAAACAAAACCACCAAGTTTTCACAACCTTCATAATTTTTCATAAAGAAAAACAATGCTTTTGGGTGTTGGGGGGAGTAGGGAGGGGAACTCTGTAACTTGCTGCATCATTGATTCCTCAAAATGCTGGCTCCCCCATGTTGAAAGGAAATTCCTTGATAAGGAAAATTATGGCTAAATGCTATGTATGACGCTAATTACTGTTGGGGTTGACAGGAACACTGTTTTCGTGCCACAATAGAGCATGCAAGGCATTCTACCTATCCTTAAGAACACAATCAACTGGAACCAGGGATGATTTGAATTTGTCTCTTGGAACATAGACATTAGCCTTCAAAAACATACTTTTTCTTTAAAAAAAACCAAACACATTTTCAGGACATTTCATATATGTCTACTAGGGTTGTTGAAAGCTTTGGGTGCTGATTCAATTCGGAGGAGATTCGGCCCAATTCAGCAGCTGAATCTCTGAATCAGAATCAAAAAAAGAGACCAATAAAAGGGTCTGAATCAATTCAAAGCTCTCTGAATCAATTTGGAGAGCTTCGGAGATTTGGGCAGTCCCCGCTTGCCACTGTAGGGAGCTGGACCTGGACTCCGTGCTGGTAAGTAGGAGTGGGGGGGCTGAAGAAGGGGGGCATGGACCATGGGGTGACCCCCACCAATCCCCATCCCCATCCCCCGCCTGCTTCGCCAGGCTCTCTGAACACCCCCTGACCACTGCCCGCTCTCCCAGCCCCATCAATTGCTGCCCTGCCCGGCCCCAGCATCTGAGCTCTTAAATAATAATTGAAAAAAGCCCTGCACTTACCGTCTGCTGCTCCAGGGGAATGTTAGAGCCACTCCTGGGATGTGACCCTGTGACAGATGCCTCAAATGCAAAAGGAAAACATATAGGCAATGGGAAAATGGTGGATAGGTCACCACCAAGGAAGCTTACTAGGGAATGGCAAAAACATGCAGGGACAAAATCAGGAAGACAAAGATAAACAATCAACTGCATCTGGTGAGGGAAGTTAAAGATGAAATGAAGAGTTTCTATAAATATGTTGTCCATAAAAGAAGTATCAAGCAAGCTGTGGGTCTTCTGTTAACTAGCCAGAGGGAACTCCTTAACAGAAGATGCAGGGAGGGCAGGGCGATTCAATAGCTACTTTGCCTCAGTCTTCAGAAAAAAATTAAGCTGCAGTGATACATCTAAGAAGAATTATTTGGATAAGGAAGAGGACAAGCTGAGGGATGAGATAACAAAAGAGACAGAGACCTTCTGATGGGTCTGAATGAATTCAAGTCAGCAGGGCCTGATAGAATTCATGCCAGGATACTAAAGGAACTGGAAGATGAGATTTCAGAGCCCTGGGCAATGAATATCAGTTTGGAAGAGGTACTGGAGGACTGGAAAAGGGCCAGTGTAGTGCCATTCTTTAATGAAGACAAAAAGGAAGACCTGGAGAACTACGGACTGTTTAGCCTCACCTCAATAAATGGGAAGTCACTGGAGCATAGCCTAAGGAAGTCCATTTGCAAGCACCTGGAAGAGGAAAGGTTTATTATAAAGTTTTGAGTGCAGTCCCACAGGGGTGTGTCCTGGGCCCAGTGTTGTTCAATGTGTTTGTTAATGATTTGGATGCTGGCATAGAAAGCTTCTTGAGCAAGTTTTCAGACAGCACAAAACTGGGTAGGATGGTGAACAGATTGGAAAGCTGGGCTGAAGCTAACAGGATGAAGTTCAATATGGACAAATGTAAGCTGGTACACTTCATAAAAAGAATCAACAATCAAAATACAAAATGGGTAACATCTGGCTGGATGGCATCACTATGGAGAAGGATCTGGGAGGTTTCATAGATCACAGACTCAATATGAGATTCAGTATGATACAGCTGCACAAAAGTCAAATGCAGTTTTGTGATGCATCAAAAGAAGCAATAGGTGTGTAACCCAGGAACACCCAAGGGTCCACCCTATTCTCAATTGAATGGGATGGGTAGGTAGGGAGGGATGCCAGAATTTCGAGCAGATCCCTCTTTCCTCTATAGAGTTAGCACAAGCCCAAAGTTCTGAACTATATACAATTTACTGAGTTATGATATACATAAACATAAAACTAAATATCATGCATATATTTACACAATGAACATTTACCAATAGCCAAGGTCAGATCCTACATAACACTATTTACAACATCACAATACAAATTTAAATTACAAATTGGATATCAGGAAAAAAAAACTTCTTTACTGTTAGAACACTGCAGCAGTGGAATAGATGCCTAGGGAAGTTATGAACTCTCCATCAGTGGAAGTGTTCAGGAAGAGTTTGGACAGCCACTGATTAGGGATGATCTAGGCATAGCTCTGCCTATGTTCTGCTACGGGTGTTTCCTACACTTTTGGTATCTGTTTGTTTCCTCGTGGAGCTGGGAGGGAATTCCTCCCCCCACCCTCCAGCTATGTGCGTCAGGGTTTTTATTAGTATTTTTTTTCTTGCCAGTGGGTACATCTATATGAGATGTGTTACTATGTAGTAGCATAGTTTACTGTGCAGTAAGCGTGTGCATCTACATGTGCATATGCCTACTGCGCAGTAAATTTTATTAATTACAGTACATTTGCTACCAGCTTGGAGCTGAGTGGGAAACAGGCTGGAGAGCCTGTTCCTGACGCAGCCTGTTCCCCACCCAGCTCTGTGCTCACCAATCTGAGCAGAGAACAGGCTCTCCAGCCCCAACCCTGTGATCATGGACTGGGGGCTGAGATCCATCCCAGTCAAGTGCAGGTCCCAGCCCCATGCCTCAATCAAATGATCAGGGTACAGGGCTTGTAAAGAGTTGCAGGAGTGGGGCAGGTCCCAGCCCCGTGCCCTGATCCACCAGCTGCTAGTTGCCCCACTGGTGGATTTTGGCAGGGGACTAGGACCTGCCCTACCCCTGCAGCTCTTTCCACATCCCCTGCCCTTGATTGGGGGGGGGCATGGCCAGGAGCTCCCTGCTGCCAGAGTAGGGGGACATTGTCCCCACCCCAGCAGCAGGCAGTCCTCTGGGGGTAGGGAGCAATGTCCCAGCCCTGGTCAGGAGATAGATATCTCCTGAGCCGGTGCTCCCTACCAGCCCCTGAACTAGCACCCTGAGGGAGCGTAGCACTCCCTCTTGTGGTGGCAGGGGCCCATTGCAGGGCTCCAGGAAGCAGGAGCAGTTTGCTACCATTAGCAGCAAATTTGCTTCTGCTTCCCTGCATGTATGGATGTCTGTCTGGGAGCATTTACTCATGAGTAGTTTACTTGCAAGTAAACTGCTCTTAGTTTTAATGCACGTGTAGACACACCCAGTATCACACTAAGAGAGCTAATCCTGGCTTAGAAGGTAGGGAATTCAAAGCAAACACAGAGCAATTCAATATAGCCCTCAACATGGATTCTTTTTCATTCTTATATATGTATAAACAAAAGTTCTTAGCCCATTAATTTACTTCAGCAGAAATTCTTGTGGAGAAAAACGACCTCCTTTATCAAAGAAATTGTCTTGTTTTAAATCAGCATGATTTTTCTCTAACATAAAAATGTGTATAGAGGGGAAAGAAACAGGTAACAATTTGTACACCAAGGCACAACCCTTATCTCCATATGTGTACCTCCTACCACTTTAAAATCCAAAATCAGCACAAGAACAAGGGACCGCATGTAAAGAAGCTTCAAATTGATCTTCTCTTTGCTATTAATTATTTTATATACCTCTTTCTCTCTAATATCTCCTCTGTATGCTTCTTTCCAACCTAAATCAATCATAGTCTATTTAACCTCTCTTTGATGGAAGCCTCCCCATGCCTCTAATCATTTTTGTTGCCCTTCATAGGACCTTTTTATTTCAGTTACTTATTTTTTAAGATGAAACGATCAAACCTGAATGCAGTATTCATGGTAAGTGAATGTAAGTGATTGCTATAATAGCCTTAATATTTTCAAAGTATTCTCCAACCACTTCTTAATTCAGCCTTCACTTTCACTTGATTTTTCTTTTTAATCACTGCTTAACGCTGGAAAGATGTGCTCACTAAGTCTCCTAGCATCTTATTCTTCCCTCTGTGTCACCTGTTTTTACACAGAGAGGTAGTTAGCCATGTTAGTCTGAAGTCAGGCAGAACACAGCGTAGAAAATTTCTACTTAGGGAATCTAGCTTATGCATTCCTGATTCAGTTAGTCATTATGAGGCATCTCTACCCTGCTTTTTGTTTTATATGGAACTGGTTGAGGGTTTTTTAACATTATGTTTTGTCAGAAAATATTTATTCTTTGAAAACAAAACCTCTTACATGAATAGAGCAATTTTCACAAGTCTCAGAGATGAGGGAGGCTTTCTTAAATCTATGGTAGAATGTTGGTCAACGGGTCAGGTGCTCCTGACTGACATTAGCCAAAGCCTGCCATCCAGTTCATTTTCATAGAAAGTTAGAAATCTAGTTTGCAACCCCTCATCTTTATCCTTTAGATCAGGGACCTTAACATGGGTCTTCCAGGCTGGTGGTTATCCAAAAAGGGTGCTCTTCTCTCCCCCTTTACCACACATTACTCTCCCCATAAAATAACAAACAAACAACAAAAAATCCTCCCTCCAAAAAACAAGCACATTTCTAAAGGTCCTTGGTTTATCTTGATGTAAGCTGAGAAACTAGAAAACTTTCTTATATTCTTAAGAAAGCCATTTCCACTCCTCTCTCTCTCTTTTTATAATACCTCTACTCAAATCAATAGAATTACTTAGAACCCAAACTTACAGTGAAGCTGAGAGCAAAAAATAAATGGAAATTTCTAAAAGGTCATCCCCTTGTTACCCACTGGGTGATATATATTAGGTCTGTGTGAAGGGACTAGTAGTATTTGCTTCAGATTCAGCAAATTCGGGGGACAAAAACCCTGGAACTCACAGCTCCTGCCAGTGGGGGACAATCCTTGCCCCCCATTGCCCCATTTCTTCATTCTGCTTCTGGAGTTCCCCAGTGAGCAAGCAAAACACGCATCCCTACTGCTTGCTTTTAAGCATGGCAGGATGTCTCTTTCTTTGCAGCTGACTTGTACAAGGTGAGAGAGAGACATGTAAGTCAGCCTTCCTACCAATTCTCTGCCCCTCCATGGTGCTTGCTGGTGGGTAGATGTTTGGCACCTTTATAGCAATGACTGTAGTTCTAGCTAACCCCTAAAGCTGAGATTCTCCACTTTCACTAGTCATCTGCATGAGGGCAACCAAAATCATAGCTCAGAAATAGGAAGGTTAAAAGGCTGGTCCAAATGTTCAAAATACATTAAAAAAAAGAAAAAGATAAAAGGGCTGCTGTTTTCTGCCACTGTAATTCATTAGGGTTTCATAGTTTCTAGGGTCGGAAGGGACCTGAGCAGATCACCTAGTCCGACCCCTTGCCATGGCAGGAAAGACTACTGGGGTCAAACGACCCCAGCAAGATGTTCATTTAACCTCCTCTTAAACACCCCCAGGGTAGGAGCTTACACCACTTCTCTTGGAAGCTGGTTCCAGACCCTAGCCGCCCTGACTGTGAAGTAGCGCCTCCTGATATCTAACCTAAAAGAGTTGCTTTGTTACTTCACTCACCCCAGCTTGGTCTTGAACTTGGCTCTCCCATGTAGTAGTTAGAAACCCTACCACACAGCCACCAGTGCTGGGGCTGTTGATGTTGGTATAAAGACATAGGCAGCCAAGGTTCTTTGGGAAGATGGGCTATCTTTTATTAGACCAACTAAATAGTTGAAAAAATTATCCATAGAAGGGTGTTTGTGCCTGAAAGCTTGCAAAGAACAATTTTTTCCAACTACAGGTAATCCCCGCTTAGCGCTCTTAATTGGTTCCTGAAAAACTGTGTTAAGTGAAATGAGTGTTAAGCGAAACCAAAAGTAATTGATGATGCAAGATGGCGACCACAATTGTTCATAATGACCTAAGGTGGCGACTGTGAGTGTTATAACGAAACTCACTGAGTGCTAAATGAAATCAGGTATCAATTTCAAAAGAGTGTTATAGTAAAATAGCGCTAAGTGAAATAGCGCTAAGCGGAGGTTGCTTGTATTTAGTTGGTCTACTAAAAGATATCACGCCTACCCAAAGAACCTTGTCTGACTGTAGCTTATTGTCACTATTGACTTACACTGGCTGAGAGCTTGGCCTACAGATTCATATCATAATGAGCTCTGTGCCGTGTGCAAATTAAACTCTTTTTTGGAATATAATCAGGCATAGAAGAGTAGCAGAAGTTGGAGGAATGCAAATCACTGAATACCAGGGAACAGGGAAATCCTCAGCATCTGCATTCACCTCTCTTCTTTGGCGGGGGTGGAACTTCACCTGCATTTTATGATCTTTTGTGGATGGGTACCTAAGGCACATCTGCACAGTTCCACTTAGCACTGCTGGTATGATTGTACCATGTGAGGAGCTGACTGCCTTTCTCAGATAAATCAATTTCCTGTGCAGCTGATTCTAATCCTGGCTATCTGAATTAATGACATACTTATCTTCACATTGTAATGTGGGTAGAAAAAATTAATATTGGTGCCTTCATGCTTCCCAAATTTGGAATATTTTAAAATCATATACATGCACCTTGTGATTTCTTTTCCATTCCATCCCAATTCCCTTCAGAGGCATAACTTATTCTGCTTTATGTATACATAAGCGCCCGTTAGAGCTTTGTTTATTTCTTTTTGAAGCCATATAGAAAATAATGAGGTCCCCAAAGAAAGACTTAAGGGCCTCTTAAATAACCATGGAGCAACAACTAGCCGTCTTGTGAGTCTTTGTGAAAATAGCAATTTGTTCATTAATCATGGAAGTAAAGCTTCATCACTGGAGAATTAAACCAGCCTCAGTCCATAGATAACAACGGAAGCACCCCCCAGTATGAAAGAGTTCATTTTGCCAAGGCTGTAAAGGCTGTAAAACAGCACAGCATTAACCCAAGTGTCTCCCTGTATGGCAGGGGCTTTCAACCTTTTTTTAACAAGTGTGCCCCTTCTGTATCAAAATTTCAGCTCATGTACCCCTTTATATTTTTTTTTAATGGGAGGGGAGCAGATCGAGGCCCCCACAATGAGGGAGGGAGTGGGGCTGGGCAGGTGCTGCTCACCCAGGGCAGGGTGAGAGATGGAGGCATAAGCAGCTTGTCTGGGGATGCTAGGTGGGGGAGAGGGGCTCCTGCGGCTGTGTGTACCCCAGGAGGGCATGGGGGGGCATGTGCCCCCAGATCTGCGTGTGGGGTGTGGGCAGGGTGTGGCTGGTGCTGAGCTCTTCCTGTCAGGAGGCTGGGCTGGGCTGGGCTGGGCTGGGCTGGGCTGAGCTCAGGAAGGGCAGCAACAGTGCTCTGGGAGGAGACTTGGTGGGGGCCTAGGATGAATTCTGGAGTGGGTGCAGCCCCCCGCACCTTCCCCCACCATAGCCCTGCTCCTGTAGGTCCCTGTGGTGAGGGAGGGAGTGGGGAAGGGGCAGGTGCTCCCCATCTAGGGCAAAGAATGGGACAGAGCCATGAGTGGCTCATTTGGAGGGTGCAGGGGCGTGGTGGCTCGCGGCACTCCATGTACCCTGGGAGGGCATGGGGGGCATGTGCCCCTGGATCTGCCCATGGAGCAGGATGGGCTGGGGCCAGGGCTGCACTGGGCTCTTCCCAGTGAGGGCTGGGTTGGGCTGGGCTGCACACGGGGTGGGCAGCAGCAGCACTGAGAAGGGACTATGGGGGGGGGGCTGCAGCCACTCCAGAATTTGCCATAGCCCCCCCCAAACTCCTCTGCCAGCAAAGCCCAGTCCAACACCCCCACTAGGAACAGCCCAGTGCTGCCCCGGCCACAGCCTACAATGGCCCACCCCACCCTGCCGTGCCCCACGTGCACATCCACAGGCATGCACTTCCCATGCCATCCCAGGGTGCAAGTAAAGGCAGGATCCACAACCCCCATGTCCCCCAGACTAGCCACTCATGGCTCTGTCCCACACCCTGCCCAGCTGTGCAGTGCCTGCCACAGCCCCACTCCCCTCCTCACTGCGGGGGCCTACAAGAGTGGGACTGTGGTGGGGCTGCAGCCACTCCAGAATTCACTGTAGTCCCCCAAACCCCTTTCCCCGCACTGCTGCTGCCTGCCCCAAGCACATCCCAGCCCAGCACCCCACCAGGAAGAGCCTGATGCCACCCTGGCCACAGCCCACAATGGCAGCTGAGTTGACAACCACTGCTGTAAGGTATTAAACTATATAAACTATATACCTACCATACTTCATGTGGTATTTGTTCTGTCTTTGTCTCCCTGGGGAAAGAGCCATACACAATAGAGTGATTTATGTCTGTATATGGTTTACACAAACCATTGTGTATTATTTACACAAACACACATTGTTTTATATTTATATTACAAAATGCAAGTTCAAAGGAATGCATACTGCATGTGAAGAGTGGGAAATGACAAGGTTCATGATGGACTTGAATTTTTTCCTGAGTGTTCATTCCACAGTCTCAGGCCAATGTCTGGGGAAACTCTGTCTCCAGTATAGGTAAACATTTCCTTTCTGCCAAAAGTTCCACTGTGCTAAAGGAATAAAATTGCCTACCCAAGTTTTAACTTTGAAGCTTCATGTGGTCTTTTCAATACACAGGGTTAAGCCAATTGATGGAACGTTGTGCTTGATGTTCTATGGGAAGCCAGTAAAGACAGTGTAGGGTAGACCTACTGTATTATCAAAGAGGGGTGCTCCCATATTCTCTACCAGTTGGAGTTTTATAAGGAGTGAAGTATTTATACCTAGGTATAATGTATTGCTTTAATTTTTCAGCAAAGAGTGACAAAAATGAGTAACTGAAGCTACATCATAATTCACTGGGCTTGCACAGGATGCACTAGCCTATAAATAGCGGCAAGTTACACATTGCAGCACCTCCAGACAGAAGCACAGAATCCCCAAACACACCCAAACGAGTTGTGCATGCATACTCAGCCCAAGCACACTCCGATAACAAACTCTGCCAATTGATATCCCCTTGCCATCACTAACCTTGATCTTGGTTAGATTCAGTTTCAAACACCTGATTTTCATCCACCACTTGATCTTCCCAAGCAATGAAGCAATTTGTACTAGTTGTAGGCCATGTGTGGTTATGGCTGTTTGCGTTTTGCATATGCTTTTGGCATGTGCAAAAAAACCTGGATTATGCGTTACAAATCTCATCATGCAGCGTGGAATGCGGTTGTTAAGGGATCAAGATTTCTTCATCCTTCCCCCCCCCCTCTCTCTTCTTCCCCTCCCCCAACCAATCATCTAGATGCATGAAGTAGGAGTATTTACTTTTTATCTGAAGGTCAAGCATTGTTCACCACTTGGCTCCAGAATAAAGGGACCAACTGCCTCTTATGTGGCAAATCCTACGCACTTAACAGTTACCAATTCTCTTTTTATTTCTGTCCACAAATTTCTATCTGATTTCAATGCTGAAAAAAATGTGTTTCCATAATGAAATAGACAGCCCTCCTTAGACCCTGTGTGTTTTTCTTTCAAAGTTTTGGAAAAAAATTGCAGTTGTGACCATTACAGCTTTTGTATGTAACATGTTGTCGTTCTGGTTTACATAGAGGAATTATGGGTTCTCAGACATTGTATTACAAACTACTCAAATGTTAAGTCTTTTCTTTTTTTCCTTTTTAATTGATTTTTTTTTTAAATGCCCTTTATAAAAGTGACCAGTCCTACCCCTGTCTCTTCCGGATGCACAATGACATTTTCCCCAGAAAGGACAATACACACATATTATTCCCACTTCAGTGTATAAACTGGTTGCCCTCTGCTTGAAAAGCATGCTTTTTTCAGAGGTGTATGTTGTATTTGCATTAATAAGCTCTAGTGCTCATTATGACATATTCTGTGCTTGACTGGCTATAAGTCATAATTACTAGCCTTTCTGGACAGATGTGAAAAATAAAGTATTTTTTCCTTTTAAACTGGTTTCATGAATAGTATGCTAAAGACATCTCCTTTCGCTCATCTTTAATGACCAACTCCCTGCATCAAACGGGGCTTGCCATTTAAACATTTAATGGTAACAACCAGGCTGAATGAAATGTGGCTGTCCTGTTGAAATGTAATTTATACCAAAATCATTTGTCATTTGTCATTCAATTTTTAAATTTGACAAAAACAGGGGTGGGAGAGAAGGAAATATTACTTATGATCCTTGACCCCTTCATCCAGCATTCTCTTAACAACCAACAAATCTTAACTCTCCAGATCACAGAGCCTGGAACTAATAACCAGAGCCAAGTTACAGAATACAGCAAGTCTAGAACCTAGCAACTTGTTGGGCAATCTCTTCTTTATAAATGATATCTGTTTGCTGAATGCCTACATAACGGTACCCTATAATCTGCCTCAGTTAGGAATGAAATAACTTTTAATCTAGGTGTCTATTCTGAGACTGTATATAAATCTATCTATATATACAGGGTTTCTTGAATAAAAGTTAAACATAATAAAGGAAATGCTCTCACGCACTCAGTGCAGCAATAGAGTTCAGCACAACCTACCGTTAGCAAACCCAGCCACTTAAAATATCTGAACACCGCCCCTTTTCCCCATTCAGATACAAGCCAAACTTATTCAGGGTGTCTGTCTTAGTAATGACCCCCATTATTTATTTTGGCCTGAGGAAGGTCAACCTGATGCCTGAAAGTTTGCTACAAACTCTCCCAACTATACGGCTGGTCCAACAAAAGGTAACACAAACCATCTCAAACATTTCCTAGACCAGTGGTGCTCAACCCTTTTAGACTCAAGACACCCCATGCTAGACTTGAAACACCCCTCATAAAATGCCAGCTCTTATTTTTCACTTCTTTGATTATGGAAATGTAATAAAGCAATTCTTCTGTTGCAAAGAATTCAGAGAGACCATCACGATGTTTTTATCACTGTGGATTTCTAGTTGATGTTTCTGGTTTTACCTTTTGAATCATGTTTGCACACCCTAACAGTGCTAACGTGTGGCATTCTGCAGCATCCTTGAAAGGAACTCAAGGCACCCCAGGATGCCCCATCCCCCTGGCTGAGAATCACTGTCCTAGCCCATTGTGGGCATGACAACCCTCCAACTTAACAGAAATTTTTATCTTCAAAATACCAGAATCCTTGTTTCAGTGTGGTAACTTTCCTCCATGTTAAAAAGGGGAGAACTGAGGTGCAGAATGACTATTACTTGCCCATAGGTGGGAATCTGCCGTGGAGCACAGGATTGCTCCTGACTCATTAAGGTCCCAGGTGAGGGCCACTCTGGCTGGATCATTCTTCCAGTCCAGTTCACTTTTGTAATATCTGAAGACCAGTGTACCTATAAGAACATTCCTACAAGGATGGCAGCATTACCTGAAAAGGGATATGAAAACATGGAGGTATGTGCCCATTACAACTTAAACCCAACAGTTATGAGAAGAATTGGATCAAAATGTATCTCTTTTTTTCAGATGAACTGCTCTGCCAGACCCTAAAAAATGAATACATACCCTGTTGTGTCCTTCCAGCAATAGCAAATCATTAGCATATTGTCACAATAAGAGAAATGCCCTCATTCCAGTTGAGAGAAATATCCTAGCAAAGACAGGAAATAGTTAAATGTCCATACAAACATTGCTAAAATGTCTAGTCCCATCAAAACTTAGTACTCATGTTGGCTGAAAAGGTTTGAAGGAAGCATCATGTCTATGATCCGGTTTTTTACTGTAAAAATAATTCCGTATTCTCCTGCTGTATCTTAGAAGTCTGATCTATGAGATTATATAGCTAAAGCCTTACACATGTAGAAAAAAGGAAACCTGGAGAAGATTAAATTAATATAATTAAAGTACAATTTTCATACTGAAAAATTATCAGTAGTCCTGAATTCCAGTTTCTTCTGCAATGGATTTATATTGTTTTTATAGACTAAACAAAGTAGATATATAGCATATTATATATAGTATCTATACTATAGCATAGTATATCTAGATACATGAGTACTAAGTTTTGATGGGACTAGACATTTTAGCAATGTTTGTATGGACATTTAACTATTTCCTGTCTTTGCTAAGATATTTCTCTCAACTGGAATGAGGGCATGTCTCTTATTGTGACAATATGCTAATGATTTGCTATTGTTGAAAGGACACAACAGGGTACATATTCTTTTTGTAGGGTCTGGTAGAGCAGTTCATCTGAAAAAAAAGATACATTTTGATCCAATTCCTCTCATAACTGTTAGGTTTAAGTTATAATGGGCACATACCTCCATGTTTTCATATCCCTTTTCAGGTAATGCTGCCATCCTTGTAGGAATGTGCTTATAGGTAGAATTTATTATCTGGTCTTCAGATATTACAAAAGTGAACTAGACTGGAAGAATGATCCAGCCAGAGGGGTCCTAGATATCTAGATAGACTATGCTATAATATAGATACTATATATATAGATCTCTAGATAGATAAACTTTCATGAGCCTAAACTAACTTCACCAGATGCTGTGAAAAGACAAACATAGAGTAGTCAATAAAAAGGAGAAAGTGATTTGAATAGAAAAAACAGAAAGGGAGAGAGAGTGTGGGGGCAACGCTGGGAAAGACAAGTACGCAATAAACCCACAGAAACAAAGGAACCACAAAAACTAATCCAGGTAATGGGATAAGAATCCAGAGTCCCTGTTTCATAGTTTCATAGTTAGTAGGGTCGGAAGGGACCTGAGCAGATCATCAAGTCCG
>NW_017728931.1:136289984-136301061 GCF_001723895.1 Crocodylus porosus | reverse complement strand
TGGCAGTGCTCGGGGGAACAGTGACTCCCCCAATGCCTGCTGGTCCCCCCTGACTAGTTTGTAACAGGCCACTAGATCCCCCTCAGCCTTCTCTTGTGGAGGCTGAACAGGTTTGGGTCCCTTAGCCTTTTCATGTACGGCCTGCACTGCTAGCCCCTGATCATGCCATATGTAACAAAACCATACGTAACAAAATCCAATCTGTGGATGATTTCTTATTCTACAGAGTCCTGTTTAAATAAGTTTTAAAGGTTTTCTGGCTAAGAACAGCCACCATCTGACCTGCAACACAGTGTCCAGGGATACCTGAAACAGGCTACCTAAGTCCCAGTCTTGCTGAAGCACCTTGCCTTGCAAAAACCCATATGCCTTCTGTGCCCCAACATCAATACAGACCACATCATCACTGGATCAGAAAACACGGATTATACCATCTGAGGTTCACTCACTTGCAACTCTGCCAATGCCCTATACACTATCATCTGCTCACAGTATCCCAATAGTGTCTAAGCTGGACAGGTGGGGTGACCCCTACATGACAGGATGAATGAACACTGACAGGTGACAGAACATGTAACCTCCTAGAGCACTCCATCATTGACCTGAGGCTGAGGTGTCTGTATATACACATGCACATGCAGCTCTAAAATTTTGAAAAGCAGGAGTGGGGGGTGGAGATGGTGAGGTGCATCACCACATATAAAACAACACATATTTTTCTCCAGTTCAAAATAAACTTGAAGTTTGACTATGCTGGGGGCCTGTAGCTGTGTCATGCAATTTTAGATGGAAGCAAAAACAAACACAGCTTAAGTAGAATGAGTTAAAAACAATCTCCAGGGCTTTGAATTAAGAGAACCATCACCAGGGGCAGCTAGCAGCAGACTCGCAGAATGAAGGATACATTTGACTGGTGGAACATCAAATCCATTTAAAAGAGAAGAGGGCCATTAACGCCTTTGGAATGAAGAGTTTAGAAGGGATCAGGCAGATTATTATGAGTCATGAAGTCAATTGACTCCCTTAGCACTGCCTGACTACAAATGCTGCTGTCACTGCTAGGCAGTTGCTTATAAACTTTGGATGGACTTAAAGGGTGCATCTGGACAAGTGCAGTCATGTAGAATGTGGTGGCACACACCCGCTGCAGCATCACACACCGCGCATACAGGCATTCCCCACTCTGCTACTTTGCAGCATGGGGTGGAGGGGGTTTTGACCCCAAGAGACCCTGGGGTCAAAAAAACCCAGATAAAAAAAACTTGGGGTGGTGCATGTGGCAGCAGACCATGCCACCCCAAACTGGAGCCTGGCTGACCAGAGCCACACTCCAGCTGCCAGCCAGGCTTCCTGCTGCAGAAGCACCACACCTGCAGCTCTCAGAGGCCTCCAGGATCCCAGGTAAGGCTGCAGGGATGTGCCACTGCTACTTGTCTCTTGGGATACAAACATTCCTGCTGGTCTGGATGTGTCCAAAGGGGAGAAGGATGTGACTTCACCAGTGCAACACACACACACACACACACACACACACACACACACAGTGGGCACATCTGCACATGCACTTTACTGTGCAGCAGACTAATTTGCTGAGCAATAATGTGTCACCATCTACATGTGCACAGCAATTAGGCTGGTGTAGACTAATTTACTATGCTGTCAGACAGTTCCGTTAGACACAAGTACAACCTGATGGCAGAGTAAATGACTGTGCTTAAACATGTGTAGACAGTGATGTCCAGATTCGTTTACTCCAACTCAAATTGTACTGGAGTTTATTCAGTCACATTAAATGCATGTGTAGATGCGCCCACTCACACACACACAGATCAATCTAAAAGTGCATATCTACTTTGCCTTTCTATTTGACTTCAGCCTAACATGGCTACCCAAATCTCTTTATATTGTTTTGTCAGCCTGTATTCTAAGTAGCTATAGAAGTATCTGCCTGGTCTTTCATTCGTGATAGGAACTGCTCTGATAAAATGAATGAATTTTCTTTTAAAAGTTATTCAAAAGGAAGTACAGAGATTTTTGCAGCTGCATTTCCGTGTTGTAACAATTCCTGCTGGGAACAGAAGGGGGGCGAGGGGACCTTGTTACTAGAAGCTGGAAAGCAAACATGTAGGACTTGGTTTGCCAGGCACAGCCTTTAAGTGGAGTGCATGCAGCTGTGGAGTTCCCGACAGCAAGAAAGTTGTTTTGAGGCAAGATGAAGAAAAGATAATATAAGCCCTGGGAGAATTCTTTGGCTCTTCGACATACAAGTACTTGTACTTCCATCTGGATTATATGCAAAATTATAGAAGCCAAAGCTGTATCCTTCTCCTTGGGTTGCTGACAGGAGTTTGGCGGCTGTTTTAATGTATTTTTGACATGGTTGCCAGGAGGTTAGAATCGTAGAACCTAAGCAGCCATGGCTACCTATATTATACATATGGGCATTTCCCGGCATATGGAAGATAGGAAGTCTAACCAGTATTTCGTGCCTTTGAGCTTTGTAGTTATACCCTGAGACAGAAAATATCTCTAAACACTTACCATCCCTTTTCAGTGCTGTTTATATTAGCTCCTTCTGTTGTTACTGTTATTGTGCAATTCATCTCTGGCTAAAATTCTGCCCAAATTCCTTAAGTGTCCAGCTGCCTCCTTCGCTTTCAGTTGACGATGTTTGGAAAAACCATGTCAAAGCAAATTCTTTTGTTCTCTTCAAAATCCCTTGCACATTAATGAGGGTGGCCTCTTAAGTTAAAGTCAGGCTCTGAGTTATTAAATGATCTCATGAGGAGTGGTGGAGCCTCTTTGCTGGATCCCAGTATTCTGGCACGAACTATAGAGGGTTTGAGTTGATGAAGTGGTCTTGACTTCCATTGGGTTTTGCTAATCTTGACTAGCTGGGGATCTGGCTCATACCTCTTAGAAACGAAGAGAGAAGATACTCATAGAAGAGTTCAAGGAATGAGATGATACCAAGTGAAAACAGGCTCTTCTGCTCCTGGAAGGACATCAAAGCATGTTGAATGCACTTTTCATTATGCTATTGAGGCATCAGTACTGGTCACTTCTGTTATTTCAAAAGCATTCCAAGATAATTATGTAAATGAAGGGAGAGTTTGGGGAAAGATGATCTGAGGCTTGCCTAATGCAGGGATTTAAACATCCCTCTCCAGAATATTGTGAAAAAAATAGCTGACTTTCCAGAAGCCTCTTTGCCCCCATATTGTTACTCTCCAGCCCCTTTTTGTTACACTTGGCATGGTGCCTTCTGAAAAGTGAACTGAACTTTAAAAGGGTAAATTACTCCAAGCTGGCATGAAAGGTTTATAGAGCAATCTGGAATCAGGCTCTGGTCTTTAAGGCAGAGGCAGAACTAGTAGTGTTGACACTCAGAGGAATCCCTGTGGAGATGGAAGTATGCAGAATTTGAGAGCAGAGGAGATGGGAGACAGCTGTCTTATCTATGCCACAAACTCCTAAAGAGCCCCTGGATGAGCTGCCGTTGCTGCTTCCACCGCTGCGTGCACTTTCTGGCCCAGATGTTGCTCTTGAAGTGGAAGCAACAGGAACTGGGAACTGTTTTGGGAGTCCCAGCATTGGTAGGCTGCTGGGCCACAGACTCTGCAGAGATAGGAGGTAATTCCAGCCTGGCAGCCGTGGTGGGTCCCCTCTTGCCTGCTCCTAGTTACGCTACTGCTTTAAGGCCTAATAGGCCTTTCTGACCATCCTGTATGACCTTCTAGATAACTCCATCTAAGAATTTTTGTCCCTAACCACTGTGTATGGGTTTCCCTCTTTCTACTCCCCATGTTATTAACTGTTAAATTTAACTCCCAAGATGGCAACATTTCAGTAGTGGAGGAGGTGGTAGATGTGCACATACAGTTTCTAAAACAATCCGTGAGTAATCCAAATTCACAACATGGGGATATGGTGAATTCAGCCAACTAAGAAGCTGACCCAACAGTTGCTCTCATAGAGAACTAAAATAATATATTATGCTTTGATTCACTTGTTACCTCTGTTTCAGGTCAGGCAAAATGATAACTGAAATCAGGTATTTTTATACCCAAAAGGTATAAAGTGTTATCCACACTGCAAACTTAAATATTACAGAATTTTTCTGAAGTAAGGACCTTGTTACACGATACACTGTGAGCTGCTCAAATGTTGATTGATGTTAGTGCTAACTTGAGTTTGGAGCAGTCACACATTCAGGCCAGCAGCGACCTGGAGGGCTGAAAGGTAAGTCTCCTCCCCTCTTATTCTGGGCTTCTCTCATGCCCCCAGGGCTGCCTTGGTGCCCCCTTGCCCTTGGGTTTCCCTCCCCCACTTACTTGTGACACTATCTGTCCCAGGGGAGCAGGCAGAGAAGGGTTAACCTGCCTCTTTGGCCCTGCTCTCCCCCAGCTTGTCCCCCGACTTGTCCCCCAACTTGCTGCTGCTGACCTGCTGCTCTTTTCTGAGCTGAGCCCACCCAGAGAGCAGTGTCGTTGGCAGTGGCTGGATAAGCAGGTTAACCTTTCCCTGCCTTCTCCCCCTGGAAAGGCAGTACAGGCAGTCACAAGGACGCAAGGTGAGGGGGCAGGGGACAATGAGCAGGGATCTAGGGTACTGGGGAAGGTGTCGGGGTAGCAGACCCAATCTGGGCCAGCAAGGGAGAGGGGCGGGTAGGGTGTATGCACTAAGGTGTAGCCTAGAGTGGCTACATCTTAGCATAACACAAGCTGGGTAATACCAGAGATAAACCTGCCCTAGAGTGGTGTAACGTTAAGCTGCTTAAAGAATGCTTAAAACTAGTTTCAGGTGTTAACGTACAGGCAATCCAGATGTTAAGAGTTTTGTGAGCCACCCAAAGTTAATATGTAACAAGGCCCTTAGTAGGACAGTTTGATATACGGTAAGGTTAACAATTGATAAGTAATCGGGGGGAGGGGGGGGTGGTTCTTGTCCATAATTTTCTGTCATATGGCAGCTAAGGAAAAATGATGTTTCTTATAAGGTAGTTGGAAGTATAGTTTAGCACATAGGTTTTGATTGCATTATTTTTATGCCATTTTGTGTTATTATCTAAAAGTTAGCATCCTTCAATACTTTTTGTTTTAAAGATTTGTCTGTCTCCATGGGAAGAAAAACATATAATCATAGGGTTGGATGGAAACTCAGTGATCATCTGTTCCACCACCTTGCACAGACATGCGTTTCTCTTGGAACAGCAAATGCTGTATCTAGCTGCCCTAACAGCATGTTCTATAGTCACAGGGCTTTTTACAGTTAGGAAGAGGTCCCCCCCACCCCAAGATTTAATCTAAATAAATACTTTTCTGTAGTTTAAATGTACTGCTGTCGGTCCTGACTTCTGTGTCAGGGGAGAACTAGTCTCACCCCTCACCCCCTTTTCCTTATTGCAGCACATGAAAGGGTTAAAAACTGCTATCATATTCTTTCTTAATCCTCTTTCCTCCAAACTAGTAATTCCTGCTTCCTTCAACCTTTCTTCATATAGCTTGCACTCCAAGCTTCTCTGTCTTTTGTCACTTGTTTTAGTTTCTCTGCAGTTTCTAAAGATCCTTTTCATAATACAGTTCCCCAACCTGGACATGATACTCCAGCTAAGGCCCAACCAATATTGAGCAGAGTGGTATTGTTATCTCCTATGTTTTGCATATGTCTTGCTTTGGAAATATATTTGCGTAAGCCTGTTAAGGTATCTGTATTCTGTGTGACAACCTCTCTGTGATGCTTGTCTGCTTAATACCATTAATATGCCTGGTTGATGGAGTGGAAACTCTTTGTGCTTGTTTTAACTGTGCTAATGAGTTTTAATACATTTTAACCATTTGAATAGAAGGTTCTAGGTGACTTGTTTTTGTGTGCATTGATCCTCCCTTATAACATTTATAATTTTCAATGGTACTGATGATGTAAGTAAAAATTGGGTAAAGGTTTTTATGCATATTGTTCCCAGATTTGGTCCCCAAAACTTACCTCAAAAAGATAGAGAACAATTAGAGTAGGTACAGAGAAGGGCAACAAGGATGCTTAGTGGTATGGAGCTTAGTGGAGGGGCTTCTATATAAGAGAGACTAAAGAGGCTAGATCTATTCATTTTAGAAAAGAGACATTTGAGGAGGGGCATGATAAGGGCTTACAAAATACCAAGTGGTAAAGAGAAAGTAAATAGGGATTTATTATTGACTGGGCATGTCTACACAAGACATTTTACTCAAGACTGGAGCTAATTACTGTGCAGTAAGTATCACCATGTACATATGCAGATGCTTACTGTGCAGTAATTTTCTCTAATCCCAAGTAAATTTGCTATCTGTAAATACAAGTAGCAAATTGATTGAGGAGTAATTAGTGCACAGTATGACAGGTGTAGACTGCCGACCAGAAGCAAATGTGATCCTGGTCAGATGGAGCAGCATGGGGTGGCAGATTGTTTCATGCCCCAGGAGCTGCCTGCTGCCAAGGCAGGCTTTGCCACCAGAGCCTGGGCAGGGAAAATGTCCCCCATCTTAGGCAGCAGGGAGCTCCCAGCCTCCACTCCACAATGGCAATTGTGGTGCAGAGGCAGGGAAATAAAGATTCTTATCTCCCAGACTCAGCTTCGCGACCTTGGAGAATCACCCAACCCCACCAGGAGACAGCCTTTTCCTAGCCCTGTGCTCCTTGCCAGTCCTGTGCTATCACCCAGGGGTAGCCTAGAGCTTCCCCTGGCTGCTGCAAGGGGCTGGGGTAGAGCTGGGGGGGTGGGAGCAGACTGCTGCCATGAGCTGCAAATCCGCTCTCACTTCCCCACACATGTAGATGCCTGTCCAGGGTGGGTTGGCAAGATGGACCTATGGTCTGACCCAATAAATGGCAGTTCTAATGGGTCACTGCTCATTGTGGCTTGCATGGAAGCCAGCTCAGGAGTGACAGTGGGGGCTTGGGAAAGCTACTTTATTGGATGGCATTGTACTTTACCATAAAACTTCATATTCTTGTGATATATAAAACCTTCTAATGAGTTCACATTGAGGTCTGTTACTCAGTTGTTTTTAAAAGAACTGAAATATATGAACTGTGTGCAATTTGTCAGGGAGGGATTTGTATCCTCAAATTCTAAAAGAACTGAAATCCTGGAACTTGTTCAAGGTCTAGAAGAGCTGGGTTGCATCAGTGACTCTCAGTGGACTAGCAGTCCTTGGTGGCAGTATGAAGCAGTGGCACCAGAGCAATGCCCATCAGTGGTGGCAAGAAGCAATGGCAGCAATGGCTGTGAGGACCATCAGTAGTGGGTGGAGCAGTACCCCCCCCCAGTAGTGGTGTTGCAAGGGGAAAGCTTGAGCTAGTAGCTACACTGGCTACCAAGTCCACCTGGTGTGGGACTAAGACAGAGCTCTGAATTCAATGGGTGCATCTACATGTTCCTCCTGAATGCACAGTTCTTACTGTGCGGTCATTTAGTACTTGCTTTAGTACTTAGCTAAAGCAAGTACTAAATGACTGTGCAGCAACAGCTGTTACTATACAGTCCCACCGGTGCATGGGTCATGTCTAATCCTACTGCACAGTAGCAATGCACTACTGCCCAGTAGCTTGTTGCTACTGGGCAGTAGTATTGGCACCACTGTTCTTCCCTGATGATGCCACATGACCATCTGATGTAGACGTGCACATTGACTGTGGTAAATTGTTAATAGCTGGTTGAGATGGGCTACTGACTATTAAGGGTTCCCCAAGAATGTCCTATTTACCTTCCCCCTTCAGTAAACTCTGTTATAGTTTACTGCTGCTTGCATGTGGAGAAATCTGCTCACATTGGAACACTCGAGTAGCTTTTAATTTCCCAGGTTTCTTTGTTGGGGCTAGAGCCAAGACAGACATGTTGTGTAAAACCTCTACATTGAACTCAGTCCTTTTCAGAATAGCATTGCACTGCTGACTCACGTTGACTTTGTGATCCTGCTATCAGCCCCAGACCATTCTCAGCCATGCTACTGCCAAGCCAGTTATCCCCCATCCTCGATGCAGGCATTTGGTTTTCCTTCCTGAAGCTTGGCAGCTTATACTTATTTCATGCTGTTATCTATAGTCCAGTTCTCCAGTTTATTGATTTTTAATTCTACCCTCTGAAGTGTTTTCAGTCTCTCCTACTTTTGTGTTAATTTTGGTCTGTTTAATCCATTCCTGCATCTGATAAAGCTGTTAAACAACACTGGACTCAGAACAGATCTGACTTGAGATCTCCTCCTGTTAACACTTGCTCTTTGCTTGTGGTTCTTTAACCAGTTATGCGTTCACCTACCAGTAATCCTATCCAGTCCACATTTCTCCAGCTTACGTATGAAAATGCCATATGGAACTCTGTTAAAGTTTTGCTAAAGTTCATTTAATAGTCCTCCACATTCCCTTAATCTGCTGGACTGGCTACCTTGTTAAAAGTAGAAATCAAGTTTTTCTCATGATTTTTCCTTAATAAACCTGGGTTGGATACTAGTTGATCCTTCCCTTTATTTTTATAATTTGAGTGTTCTATAATATGCTCTGGTAACTTCTCGGGTAGTATAATCAAGCTGATTGGGCTATAATTCAAAGTTCTCCCTTTCAAAGATGAGCCCTATGTTATTCCTCCTCCAGTCTGGTAGGAATTTACCTGTCATCTATGAGTTTGCAAATATTATTGCTTTGATTTTTCTCTTGGTAATTCCTTCACCTTGAAGTGAACTCTGTCAGTCCTTATTGACTGGAAAACATTAAAAGTAAATAAAAGTTTCTGACACAGTCCTTACTTATATGATTTAAATCCCTTCCCCTTTCTTTATATTCTTTTTCATAGTTGTTTGGTTACAGTTTCTCTATTTCTAAGGAGTGAAGTAACACAAGCCTGTTTTGAACAATCTGATGATAACCTATCTTCTTCATTGAACAGCTGATGGCTAGAAAATTATATTTAGAGATTTGCTTTCAGGAATTGGCTTGTAGCTAGAGTAAATATTGTGTTAGAACAAGGGTCCAGGGGAACAGTAAGTGTTAATTGATTTCTAAAAGTTTATTTGTGACAAAGTTACATGTTCTCTGCCTTTTAGGGGGCACTGTGTCTGGAGCTTACAGACCAGCAGGTACATATATCCTGGGAAATTGGAAACATATAAATGGTGTACCATAACAAAAGATAGGACCCTGCAGCATTAGCACCAGATCACAGTGACCAGTGAAAAACCCCTTGGATTTCCAGTTTTGGTGGACTGACCAAATCAAGAGGCTGGGGATGTCCAAACTGAGACACTGGTAAATGACCAAATTAAGATGTCTGCATCTGATGGGTTTGTGGAAACAAAGAATTAAGCTGACAGAACAGCACATGGACAGTAAGAAGACCACAGGGAAACCAATCAACAGTACCCAGAAATGGAGGATCATCAGGAGAAAAAGAATACAAAAGGGGAGATTTTCAGAGGCAGTGGCTGAGCTGATTCGAAGGCTGCCATAGGCAGAGGGCACACCACTGGCCCATCTCTCCCACCCCATTGTGGCAGGTAGGCATCAGCCCACAGCCTCTAAGACTGCTGACATCTGACATTCAAGCAAAGAACTACAGGATGGTGCTCATGTACTGGCCAGGTATACCATTCCTTTGTGAAACACTGGAACCAGTAGATAAGTAGGATCAGGGGGTGGGTATTTGTTTGCTTTACCTGCATTACTCTAATTTCTTATCACTGTGTATCAATAAAATTTGCCTATTATTGAATAGAGGTGTCATGGTCAGTTTAAAGGTTAGGTGTACCCAGAACAAGGTGTCAGGACTGGGTCAAAGATCCAGTGCCAAAACAGCAAAGCAAACAATTTCCCTGATCTTTTTTCTTAGTCTAAAATGTTTGTAGGACCTCTTTTCATTGTCTTATTTTGCACTGTTACTTTTCTACTTTGGTCCTTACATACTTGTCCTAGCCTGCTGATGTGACCTTCCTTCTATTATTATTAGCTAATAAGTTTTACATAGTTTTACTGTCTATTTGGAGATTGTCTCATCCAGCTTCTCTTTTGATTTGGTGTTCTGTGGAAGATAGGTATAGCAATCTTCCTTCCTGGAATGTCAGTTTTCTGTCAAAGAATCTTGATCCTTCTCATACACAGTCATGCATTTAGTTCCACAATGCAACAGCAGTCTCTGCCCACTCCTGTACTGGTAATAGTGAGAATAGAAGAGACCACCTGCACTGTAAACCCTTTATCCTCTAGTCCACAGCTTTGTATTATCTTCTAATTTATTTGGGGTCATTCCAAGTAGGTTCCCACATGCATGGGTAGGGGTAGTGCCTGAGAAGTCTCTGCATTCTGTCATATCCTGAATTCAAGCTCTGGAAATGCAATATAGCTCTTGGGATTCCAGGTCTGGACAATATATGGTTGCTTCCATTCTCCTAGGAAGACAGTCCTTGACTATCGCAACCGTCATGACCCCCTTCTCTTCTGGTGAGCTAATAATGAAAACATCCTTCCAATGGGTATATGACTCCTCTAGTGAATATTGCTTCTTATTCCTTTTATCAGTTGAATCCCCGTAGGCATTCTCAACAGTAGTACCTCTGTTGAGATCCTGCAGACTATTGCTTGCTCACATATGCATCTGATGTGGTCTGATTCTTCTTCTCCTTTTGGAGGTAACATGCTGCCAGTTATCTTACCTGCCCATCCACCTCTCCTATACTGTTCTTACTAATTTTTCAACATGTTGAAAGCAACAGTTCATGACGCCTTTCCAGGAAACCTTCATTCTCTGATGCTACAGTTGATAATGTTGATAATGGTACCTCTGGCTCTCAAACTTTCTCCTCCAGTATGGTCACTAGCTTGCAGTTTATGCTAATGAAGTCACCCCTGCCCTCAGGAAGATAGCAATGGCACATCCAGTGCAGGTCAGTCAGCAACACAGAAGTCCTTGACTTCAGAAAAGCCAACTTTGACAAGCTCAAGAGGCTAGTCAGTCAGGCCCTCAGGGACCATGACCCCAGGGAGTTGGGAGTTCAAGAAGAGTGGTTGCTTCTCAAGGAAGCGATCCTCAGTGCACAAGCTAAATCTATTCCAA
>NW_017728931.1:136260772-136289884 GCF_001723895.1 Crocodylus porosus | reverse complement strand
CCCAGCTGACTTCCTGCCCTTTGGGAGGGGGGCTGGACTCGATGATCTCCCGAGGTCCCTTCCAGCCCTAATGTCTATGAAATCTATGAAACTGACCTGATACCTAGCTGCCATATTTGCTTCCTTGCATTTCTGGAAACCCATTCTATTTAAGAAGAAAAATGAAATGAAGAAACAAACAGAAAAAACCTCTTCAACTTCCATGAATCAAGTGAGAGGAACACCCAAAAGTGAATCTTTGCATTAGTAAGTACTAAGTTTATTACCAAGTAGAAAAAGCCTGATTCTCCCCTAATCCATACTGGCTCATATTTGGGGATTGTAACCAGAGTTTTCAGAACTCAAGTAATGTAGTTTTATACCTTGAGTTAAAGGGGGAAAAAGGATCTATAGCTTTAGTTGGTGCAGACTGTTGTTCTAGGTGCATATGTCACAAAGGTCTTGCTAATCCTCTCAAAACACAGTTATATAGGGCTAAACTCTAATCCACTTATTGGGCATCTAGGCCATCTAAGTGAACTTAGATGCCTAAGTGCAACTTTATTCCACCCTTTTCAAGTCCTAAAAGTCCAATAATGCATCTACTTTTGTAAGACTTAGTAATCATACCATTAAGTGGGGTGAGGGAGGTCATCTTCCTTAGAAACACTGGGGCTAGCTACATCCAAAGCTAGGGAATTTGATTGTGGTGTGCCAATGCTGGGACTATAACCATAAACAAGGGGGAAAACACTTGTTCTCGCTTGCTGCAGAGTAGCATGCAAACCAATGGCCTGAAGTTACAGTGGTTTAGGTTGGGTATCAGTAAAAAAGTTCTTCACTATGAGGATAGTGATCCAGTGGAATTGACTGGATTTGGCATGTGGGGTCTGTCTGTGAACCTGCATGGGTTTGACTCCCCAGGGCTAGACAAGCTCTAGAGGTCCCTTTCAGCCTTCCCTTTCTATGATTTTATGACTCTCCTGAAGGTGTATAATTTTATACTACTTGAGGATCTGCACTATTACAAGGGAATAATTGGTAGGCTACAATTAGAAATGAAAGAGCTCTTTCTGAGGGCAGGGATACGTTTGGCTGCTTTAGTGAAGAAAACAGGTTTAATTAAAGTCCCAGCTCCCAAAGACCTGTGATTGAGTGAATCTCTTGTCTTTCCATGAATTCAAAATAAGGGGATGTTGAGGTAGGGGCTTCGGGTATTTTCAGTCCCTCTGTTTTGAGAGAAAGACTTGGAAATGGAACCAAAGTCTCAATACAACTCTAAAATCTCAAAATCAGAAGGCAAATAGAGTACAGCTATATCTTTAAGCTAATTTCAAGTTTCATTCTGAAGCCCAGTTTAGAGTTTTGGAAAGTTTGCTGGTGGTGGCAAAACTGGGACTTGAATTGTAGATCTTGAGATATAGAAATATGAGAACTACAACTTGAGCTAACGTTCACATTCTTAAGCTGAAGACCTGCAACTTATTTATATTGTCTCTGAACCAAGTCCAGAGAATGAAGTTTAGTTCACACTGACCCTATAGCTGATCCCCTTGAAAATAGCTGATTTTTCCTAATTTCATGGTGCCTTCTGACCTTAATCTTTATGCTCTCTGCTAACAAGCTTGATCCTTTAGATTGCAGATAAGAGGTTGAAACTGGAGTGCAGAGGTTCCCTGTTCAAACCTTACTTATTTCTACATGGTAGGGGGTCACTACACACATTTTTAGGCTCAATTGCACAAATTATCTTCTAAACTTTGGATAATAAATAGGTCATTAACTACAACAATGCACATTAATTTGATTTGTGAGATGACTGCTGCCCGGGCCTGTGATTCTACTTCTACTTCTACTTATCTTATAACAGTTAATATACATTACTTCCTAGAAATATTGCTGGCTAATGCAATGGTAAAATAATCCCATGTTTATTCCCTAAAGTTTTTTTTCCCCTCCCCTCTTCCTGTTCCAGAGTCTGCTTTGTATAAAGAAGCCAAAAGAAAGATTATATGGTTATGCACAGAAAGCCAGGAAACCATACTTGGTGGCAAGTCTTTTTCATTGTTACTTGGAAACCATTAAAATATTAAAATGTCTACAAAAGCAATAAAATGATCACAGGAGTATGTGATGATATTTAATTTTCCCACAAGTTAAATATCACTGATAATTAACTGTTAGAAGTTTATTTTGAAATGACATTTCAATGGAATACCAGACCTTTACAACATAATTAAAGGTTTTCTCATTGTAATGGTGCCCTATTCTGGGTATGAAATCTTTTTAAAATTATCTTTCTGCTACATAAATGATTTTTTTTAACCTTTTTTTTTTTTTGCCATTTAATTTTGGCCATTTCTTGTTTTGCCTGCTTCTCTTTTTAACCAGTGGTCACAACAGCTGTAGCAAGCAATTTGGTTCCCTGGGTAAGATGGTAAAATGGCTTATGTTACAAAAAAAAAGGGGGGGGTTGTTTTAGTAGACTAAAGCGATCTCTTTTTAGTTTCAAATTCAGGAAGTCAACTCTAATTTAGGAAGGGCAAACTTAAGTGAATGCTTAAAATCATAGAAAAATAGGGTTGAAAGAAACCTCAGAAGCTCATGCTAGCCAAGTGTTTATCTAACCTGTACTTGAAAACTTCCAAGGATCACATAGAAGCCAATATTTAACCCAGAGATGCAGGTGTGTAGCCATATTGGTCTACAAGCAAAAGGAATCAGAACTCATGACAAAGGTGATATCTTTTATTAGATCAGCTAGATATTTGCAAAAAAAATCTTTATTTGCAAGCTTTCAGGCACATTCCCCCTTCCTCAGGCATAGGAAAATGCAAAGATTGTAAAATTTCCCCTAGTTGGAAATGAAAATTCATGTTTCACAGAAGAGCTGAAGGTGTTGTAAGATCTCCTGGTTAGAATAATTCATTTTGTGCAAATTAGGCTCAGATAAAAGTTAGAACAGTCTATTTACCTCAATATTAAATTCAACATCCTGCTTGACACCAGACAACACTGAGATAAAGAAACTGTTTACAGGAAAGCTTACAACACTTCAGCTCTCCTATGAAATATGAATTTCCTTTCCACCTAGGAGAAATTTTAATCTTTGCATTCTCCTTTGCCTGAGGAAAGGTGTGTGCACCCAAAATCTTGCAAATAAAGAATTATTTTTTGCAAATATCTCGTTGGTCTAATAAAAGATATCACCTCTGTAATGACTTCTGAATATTTAACCAACGTTTAAGGTTTTGCTTGCATAGGACAGACTTAAGCACATTATCAACTGCTTTACTTTAAAAAAAGGCATTGACACCTAGTTAATATATGTTTAAATATCTGTTAGATGCAATATTACATCTATAGTGCTGGGGAGAAGAGCACAGGGATCACTTTACTTAGGATTTTACCTCTGACAGCAGACAGAACTTTTTTATAGCAATGGGTAAAAAAACTCTACTGTGGGTGAGACTACACATTCAGTAACGTGCTACAGTTACTGGACATTAAGTTTAGTACTTGTGTGACAGGGCAGTGTTGGTGCCTGCCACTTTAAGGGCTGAATAAGGCATCCAGCAGGTGTCTGATAGTGGCAGCCATTTTGAAAACCTAGGCATAGTCATAGGAGGTCCTCAAGTTTCTTGCTGAGCCAAGGGGGTTGCTGTGCCCTTTTGCTACCCTTCCTCCGAGATGGGAAGGCCATCCCTTGTGCTGTCAGAATCGCTCCCTTGAGGAGCAACCACTCCTCTTGGACTCGTTTTCCTGTGGAGTCATGGTCCTTTAAGACCTTGACAACAAGCCTCCTGAGCTTGTCAAAGTCAGCTTTCCTGAACCCATTAGCATGGGTTTTGCCTGGCATGATACTGTTCAGTGTTATTAAGCTACTGTGCCATTAGCATGTCATGTAGACATACCCAGTAGATAGTTTTAGAATAACTGCCCAAAAAGCAGCTTTCATCATGGCCCTCACAGATACTGTTGGTTTAAGCCCTAAAGTGTGCCTTAGGGCCCTGCTACATGTTCAAATGAAAGTTGGATAGAAACCAGCTATAGGGTTGTTACACATTTTCAGGCACTAACTTTATAGCTGGTTGACTCTTTTTATAGCTGAATAGTCATTTTTATCCTGTGATAATTACTTTGCTCTTGTGGCCATTCTAAATATATTGTGCAATTAACCAATTAATTGCATAATATATGTAATATATATTGGGGCTTTAAATTCCTATGTATTTATTTATGTAATCATTGCTATTATAACTCTAGTATGAGTAAAGGCACATGCAGACTTTTCTGGGACCAATCTACAATCATGCAACTTACTTTAAGTCATTCAGTTGTAGATTAGGTCCCATTTATGTTGACATTGCCCACGCTAAGAGCTGTCCCAGGAACCTGATCTAAGTAAGCTGGTGTGGGAGGAGGGACAGGCTAGGTTGATGGTGGTGGGGTGGGTAGGAGGAGGCTAGAAAGTGGGAGAGAGGGGGCAGGGTTGATGAGTCCATAGTGAGGTTGGGGACTAAAAATAGCTCAATCAGTGTGAAAAGGTAGGAAAGTACAGCTTTGGGGCTGGGGTGAGTGGCTGGTCTTTCTCATCCCCAGGGCTGTGCTCCAAACATGTACAGGTGTTCACTAGATCAGGCTAACATTAGATCAATGTATGTACAGATTGGCACTTAGATTGACCTAACCCTAGCTAGATCACTCTAAGTGTAATGCCCACACATACCCTAAATGGCTTGTCCAGTAGTTTGAACATAGGCACTGAATGGCAGCAGTACTGATTTCTAATCCCAGAACTGGCATGCCTTCCTCTCTGGCTTTGAGCTAATCATTGAATCCCAAAATTTAGAGGTCAGTTTGTATTTTGGGTGCTCTTACTTTGGAAAGGAAAGGTCACACTTTCAATCTGGCATGTTTTATTGTGTATTTAATCCCATATTTAGGCAGCTAAGCAATCAGCTTTTCCATTAAATAGAAGTCTGTGGGAGATACAGCTACTAATCCCCTCTCCGTCCCCCCAAATTAGGCCACCTATTAAAGTGGCTAAAGCCTGATTACAGATATTTAATTTGGGATAACCAAATGTGGACACTTCAGGCTGGATGTCCAGCACTTACCCCGCAAAACTTAGGCAGTTACTATTAAGGGGTCACATCAGCATTTATCTACAGCATTTCTGCTTTGCTTTCTCAATCTGTAAAATGGTGGGAGTATTTCTTACTTCCCTGGCAGGCAGGTGTTGGGATTAAGCAGATGTTTCTAAGACACTTGTATTATTAAGTATATTGAGAAGGGCAAGTATGTTTATGAAGATGACATGATCTGACTGCTCAGTAGAGTTTTGGAGAGAAGTACCTTCTTTCTAGGATTCTGATATCTGAAATTAGCTCTTTCTGCCCAGCTAATGCCTAAGCAGAATTATGGCTTAGCATACTTGAAGGTTTTAAGTGTTTCTGGAGGGTGTGCGATCATCTATGGATGTGCTAAAAAGAAGCTTCTATTTCAAAAAGAGTTTATTACTCCTGAATTATACCACACGACACACAAAGAAACTAAACCCCCCCTTTTTTTTTTACAAGAGCAGGTTGACCACAGGCAGCAGGAATGCAAACTTGCTTCTGATAGCCAACAAATGTGCTTCAACCCTTGTTTGAAAGAGACACAAACTAAGATCAGCAGGGAACTCAGGGTCTGCAAACAGACTTGCTGATGTCAAAGATGGCCTCAGAAGTGTCAGCTATCGTGACCTGTGTATAATGCAGAGAGCAAGTAGTACAATAGGTACTGGATGGATACAGAATTCATTTCACAGAGGTCATTAAGCAGCCATCTGTGGAAAAATGAAGGCTGGATCAGTTAACAGCAGCCACAGGAATCAGTACATATTAACCCCATCTCATGCTCATATGACAAAAAAAAATCTTGAAATACCTTAATTCCAATGACTATCACTCACTGCAGTCCCACAGCTACAGATGTGCCCCATCAGCTCGGTATGCCTCAATTTTATTGTTAAATATTTTATTATTTACATTAGAAAGAAAGAAAAATGAAACCAAGGTTATGTAAAGTGCTACTGTACAAGGAAGCATGTATCATTTTAATTGTATTGCCTTTATTTTGGGACTTTATCCATCATTTGGTTTGTCAGATTGAAAAGTATGGACTTAGGACAGTAACTTCTAACTCTATCCCATATCAAGTGATACTTTCCATCCCCCATTCCTCCATACTGAAACTTTATGATGTGACATTAGAAGCAAACCGGCTTCTGGTGAGAAATATAGCAACCACCTCAGTAATCCAAACTGGAAGAGAACTTGGCACAAAACTGCAAAAGGTGGTTGCAACACTTCCAAATTTTCCTGGAAACAGGTGGTATTAACAGAGGGATCAAACCCTTTAGTTTACTATCTAATAAGCTTCTTGAGCCAAAAACAATTAACCTAGAGGTAGCCACAAGAGTGCTATCTTCCAAGAAACTGAAGCAGGCAAAATAATACAGCAAGATTAGCAGGAATGTCAAATATATGAAGGAAAAAAAGGGTTATGTTTTAAACAGAAAGCAGATAGAAATCTACTGCGATGACAGGCATATGATTTGTACCTCAGATAGAATTACTCTTTGGCACATCCAGACAAGCATGCACATGCCTCTTGCAGTGTCTCAAAGCTGTTTGAGATACTGCAAGAAGCATGTGTGGAACAACAAAACATTCCCTGCACTGCTAATTGCAGTGTGGAGGCAAAATTAGACCTCTGGATATTCAGGGGTCAAAAAATACCCAAGGCAAAAAAATCGGGGCATGGTATGGACCCTGAATATGCCCTGAGGCCACGGGGGCTTGGGTCCTCCACGGAGCCACTCTGGCAACCAGCCAGAGCATCTCTATGGCTGGCCTTCACCCTGCTGCTGAAGCATGCTGCCTGCCCATGCAGAGCAGGCAGCATGCCCGGCGCAGGGAGTTGGACCCAGGCTCCATGCTGATAAGTAGGCGGTGAGGGGGCTGGAAGAGGGGGGAGGGGACTGTGACAGCTGAAAATTATGTCTGTGTGATAAAGGTGCTTTCTGAAGGCTCTATGAAGATTAGACCAAGTGTTTTTCTGTATTTGTTTAGATATTAAGCTATAAGTTGTTGCCAAGAGCCTAATTAAAGTTTGAGCCTAATTAAAGTTCAAGATGTAGTAAGGCCTTGTATAAAGTAAGGCCTAGTAAATTTAACAAAGCCTTGAAATAATAAGGCCCTGTGGCATAGCTAAAATGAAACTTATCAAAGGAATGCAAGGCTTGTAATGCAAGGCTTATCAAGGGTAGTTGAGTAAAAAGAAACTGAGTGGCTGTACGTTGTCAGTACTGTTCAGAAGCTATAAATTAGGTAAAACATCCGGAAATCATTCTGAAGGAAGATACAGCTCTGTGAAAAGGATTAGTTAGCTGTTGGCCTGAATCATGGATCTCGAAGAGCCCAAGGACTGAACTCCAGGGTCCTTCCCGGTACCTCTCAGACAGCGTTGATTGGGGACACCTGCTTTACTGAACTTTGTGGAAAGAGAAACTTGTTGTACATCAGAGGGGACTCCCTATAAGTTGCCGATGTGAATTGTTCTTGTCGGTCATTGTTTGTCTTGTTACTACGCATAGTTGTGTTTTTAAGTCAATAAACCTTTCTTACCTTTCTACTCCCAACCATACTCTCAATCCCGAACCCTCCACAGGCGGCTGGGACAGGGGACCATGGAGGGTCCCCCACTAGCCCTGTCCCCCGCCCTGTCCCTGAGACCCCCAGATTGCTGCCCTGCTGGCCTCAACACCCACCAACTCTTGCATCCACCCCAAAGTGTGCTCCATCTGGCCCCATCCCCTGCTGGCCCCTGTAGGTCCCCAATGGCTGCCCTGCCTGGCCTGGCACTTAAAAAAAAAAAGCCCCACACTCAATGGCTGTAGTGATGGCTGTTGGGGTCTCTGGGGCCTCATGGCAGAACCCTCCCCTGCTGCACGGGGTAGTGGTGGGTGGCAGAGACTGGCCCCTACTGCCTGGGGCCTGTGCTGCCACAACTAGATCACACAGGTGCAGCAAAGCACCCCCCACTGTCGACAGCATGGGGCCACTTGGGCTGTGTGTGTTTGTAGGGGGGTGCTCTGCCACGAGGCAGGCCCTGACAGCCACTGCTACAACCAGTGAGTGCAGGGCTTTTTTTTTTTAGTGCCAGGATTCTGGGGCTGGGCAGGGCAGCCATCAGGGGGCTGGGGGAGTGGGGAGGCTGGGTGGGGGGCATGTGGACCCTGCATGGGATGGTGGCCTCTGTTGGGGGGGGCTGTGGTCCCTGTGGGGGGCCCTTGCTGGGGGGATGTGGCTCCTGTGGAGGGCTGTATCCCCTGTTGGGTGGCTATAAGCACTGACTAGAATAAACATTAGGGCCGCATCCAGATGAGCTTGGATGTTTGGTTCCCAGGGGACAAGTAGCGGCAGTGCACCTTGCCTGTGTGCTTTGGAGTGTGGCACACTACCCTGGTAGAGGTAGGAGAGGCTGACCCAGGAAGCCTTACCTGGGGTCCTAGGGGACTCATGAGGCTTCAACAGGGGCGATTCTGCTGCACGGAGCCTGACCAGCAGCCAAAGCATGGCTCCAGGAGACCTGGCTCCACTTTTGAGCAACGCATGCTGCCTGCACATGCACTGCTCCACCTTTTTTCCCAGGGGGGATATGCAGGAGTAAAAAAAAATCACGGAAAATAAAAAAAGCAGAGCAGCGGTCACACAGGCAGCATGCCCTTGCAGCATGGAGAGCATCTAAATGTGCGGTATGTGGTGCTGCAGACATGTTTGTGGTACCACATACCACACGGCCACACTGATCTGGATGTGGCCTAAGGGAACAAAGTCTGTCTGCAAGTAGTCTGTCTGCAAGTAGTGGATCCACTCACAAGGGGACAGGCCACTGAGGAAGAAGCTCTTTTTGAAGATAGATTGGAAAGACACAGAGGTTTGTAGATAGTAGCATAATACTATTTGCACTTTTTTAAATCAGTGAATTTCAAAGCACCTTACAAAGGACATCTGTATCATATTACAATACCAGCCAGGAAAGTCTGTGCTCTCCCCAGAAAGTTAATCTGTTCTCCCAGAGTTATGGAGTTGTCATTGGCAGAGCAGCTTAAAATGTGACCCTTATCACCAGTTAGAAATAAAGGAAGCTAATAAATTAGTCTAATCTGTCAAAAAAGGGCTGAATATGATCCAACAGCTGGAAGGTGATGAATACAGACTGGAAAAAGAGGTGCACTTTTTTCTTTTAATTGAGTAACTAACCACTGGAACAACTTGCCAAGGCACGTGGTAGATAATTCCATCACTCAAAGTCTTTAAATCCTGTCTGACTAGCTTTGCAAAAAGCTATGTTATAGCCAAAAAGCTTCATTAAGGGCAGCTTCTATGTGTTACGTTTGGCCTCAGTCTAGATGACCATAAAGGTCTTTTCTCATTTTAAGATCTATAACAAAAAAAGTAGAACAATTGTGACTTACATTAGGGCATTTAGGTTGCTGTCCCTCAGCCCCGTCTTGGATAATCTTCATTTATATTTTGAGATGGCCCCTCTCTTCAGTGGTATTGAACTCAAGAGCTAAATGCATAAATTGCTACAAGCTAAGCTGAGCAGCCAAGCCACATTATTGCTGGGAGCTACAACTGTTTCTATACTTTATTACTGTGTGTTGAGGAAGCTGGAACATCAGTGGGTTACATCTTATGAACTGACTGTATTTGTCAGTAGTGTTTTGAAACAGTGCTCTTTTATTCTCTTTACTTGAGTCAAAAAAGTGTGTGTGGGGGGGGGCGTGGAGACAGGGCAGCTGAGGAAAGGGAAATATTACAGTAAGTACTGGAGTGCCAGGGACTCCTATTCAATTTAGTGCCAGGCACCATGGAAAAGGTATTGTGAATGGCAGGCTAGCTCTAAAGTGAGTTCCTTTTGACTCATTTTATTGTTGCCAGGAGTTGATAGCAGTGTTACATGTTATTGGCTTATAGCCTTGTATAGGCATTAGCTTAGTATTACTTAAGTGGGCTTAAATTATTATCGTCGACCTGAAGGCAACTCGTACTCTGCCTTAGCATGTAAATAATAAATGATAATGTTATAACGTGCATGTCCCTTGCCATCTCTTTACATTACTCAGAAATCTTGTATTAGTCAATTATGCCTTTTAAGACTAGTTTTCAAAATTGCCTGGTAATAGCCCTAAAACTGCCACATCAGTTAATATATGCATGTTCATTTGCGCACACAAGCTTCCCTTCCAGCCAACTGATAAACCATCACAATTCAACACAATACTCTGCATAAACTTAATCACATTTTTAAAAAAGGGTGATTGTAAAAACTATTTCATTGCTGTGCTTAAAAAAAAAAAATGTTTTTTTACATCTCAGTAACTAACCAGCCACTTACAAATCTAATAAAACTTAAGCTGAAAAGGTAATTTATTTTCTACTGGTTTTAAGGTCTAATACTGAGACATTAGCCTGGGCCTGACTTTGAGCACGTGAACGGCTCATGTGCATAAAGTTAGGCATGTGGTTTTATATCTTTGTTGAATTAAGGTTTAGGAACTGAGAGACTCACTAATATTTTCTTTAAATGAATATCCCAGAACCTTGGTATATTGCTGTGATTCCTCTTTATCCCCTGGAGATTTTCGACGAACGGATACAATAGACAGCAGCAGTTTGTTCAGTGACCTGGGGACATGTTCAGAAACAAGGGCTGCCGGAAAGGTCTCACAGATATCCAGGTGCCAGGCTGTTAAGGCTTGTATGTGAATAACAATTCCTGAAAATCAATATGATAGTTGTCTAGTGACAAGGGCAGTCAAGCCACCAATACAGGTACTATGGTGACTTGCTCTCAAGCAGATCAGCCACCATACATGAGAATTTATCACTAAATAAAGCCTATGATTAGATGAACCAGCAAAGGAATTTTATAGCAACTAGGATACAATCAGCACTAGACAGCGACTAGCACAAATTGGCTGCGTTTGAGAGAGAGAAAGAACTGGCACTTTTTTTCACACTGGTGGGGGGAAAAAAAACTGCATAAAAACTGTACATTGCAAACAACCTAAAGGATACAAAAAACAGTTCAGATTTTAAATCGTTATGATAACCATGCAACAGCACTACTTAGAACTTGCCAATATCTAATTACCATTACGTCAGTCATCTAAGTGCTGAATTGCTAGCTATAAACCTGCATCTAATCCTTCTTTTCAAGAATTTAACCCCCACCCACGCAAACAGAAAGAGAACAAAAGACCTGACCAGTCAATCAGCAGTGATAACACCCCCATACAATCAAGAAGCAGGGTCCAGGAGAAGATTAGGGCAGGTGTGGGGGGAAGGGTTATCAAGCAGAGGAACAGCAACGCCGCTGAAGGATGGTTAGGGGCAAAATAACATGGCCTGGGAGTAATAATAAGGCCTGGGAGTAATTTTAAGCAATACATTGCAGTGAAAAATAAAATGGATTCATTCCCTATGATTTCTCTATAGAAAAAGAACATGAAAGGCACCGTGGGTAGGGGGCTGGCCTAGAATTTCGGGTCTGCTTCCAGCTGTGTCATTTCTGTGCCTTGTAAATATAGCTAATTCTCTGGCTTCGTTTCCTTTTCCCCTCTGGATTTGGGATCTAGAGATGCTACTGTGGTGCATATAATAATGATACAAAAATGCATTTATATGCATGGAAATATATATGTGGTTAAGAAACCTAAAGAAGCTGGAGCTAAAGGTTTGAGAGAGACAAAAAGTCATCTGAGATGTTTTGAATGCCCGTACATATCCACCCATCCACATCTAGATATACTTGCAGAGGCAGTGGGCACTTTGAAAGTTCATTCCCACTTAAACCAGTGTCAGATATGTTCCATATGTCTACAATGGAGAACAGTTCTAAAACAAGTAATGCCTTTAGAAGTGCAAGACCTTTTCAAGTGTTGCCACTTTATCTTTCCTTATCTCCTTCCTCCTTTTGAATCATTCTCAAAAGTTTTTCAGGGCCAGGAGAGGAGACTGAGAAATCCATCTTAGAAGAGGCATTAACAGGGTGGTTAGAGGACTTATTGGGAGACTTGGGTTCAAGACCTTGGGGGGGGGGGTTTGTGAACTTGAACCTGTGAATTCAACATGTCAGAGAAGTTCCTTAAGCCCTGGGCTAGCCACTCTTTGGGGGAGGGTCTCGCTCCTGTTTTAAAAATTAGGATATTTTTTAAGTCTCAGAAATTTTTCAATGACAGAAAAATGATTTTCCACCCAGCTCTAGCCATCACTGGAGCAAATCAGTGGTGGCCTTAGGGTTGGTTGTTTGGGCTCTGGGCAAAAGAGTCCTTTGGGGCCTCTTAGAGGCTTAATTTTGGTGACCTACAAGCAAGTTGGACATTTGTTGCACAATGTCGGGGCTCCCTAAAGTGTGGGGCCTGGGGAGTTGCCCAATTTGCCCTCCCCTAAGGCCGCCACTGAACTTGTTTTTTTCTGTAACATTGCCTCTACCCCAGCTTCCTTAAAAGTCCTATTATCTTTGTTTTATAGATGAAGGAACAGACCACAGAAGTTTATGGACTTCCTCAGTGTTATGGAGGAAGCTTGGAAGAGCAGAAAGCTCAACCTGAGTGTTTCACAGCACAGGTGAGGGCCCTAAACATTGGACCATCCCTCCTCCCTCAGAGACATTCTGTTTTCATTATGAAATGGTGGTTATACTTTCTATAGCGCTATCATCCCCTTGAGGACTGTTAAACCAGTCAGGGGGCACCGGAGAGCCCAAGCACTCTGAATGCATCAACACCCTGACTCTGGAAGTGAGTAGTTATGCTGAGTTGAAGAAAGTTTCCCTGGTTGATTACAATATGGGAATGATCAGACTGGTTTTATATCTGCTCTGTGCTCTTGAAGCAATGCAAAGCAGTCTCAGCGGGGTCCAGGATCTGACACCGATTCTGTTGTGAAAAATATAATGGTCGTTCTGTTAGATTCCTGTGTATTCAGAGTCAAACACTCAACCTTATAGCTGTTAAGCAGCAACTGTAGGCGTTTTGCTATACTTGGCCTAATAAGGGTTTTGAGCATCTAGTCGATACGACCCTAGCAGATGGCGTTGTTTGCTGCAGGTTTTATTTAAAAAATAGTAAAGATGATGGAAGAAACTCCACAGTAGTCATCCTTGCAAAGACAGGCCTGTTTCAGGTGTGTAACTGAGTAGCAAGTCTGTCTTTGCTGGAATTTGAGCTAAGGTTTCTCTGGCCAAAAAGGTAGCAGCTTGTGCCACTTGACCTAAAAGAGAATCAACAGCATGTTAATTCCACTAATTTCAGTGAATGTTAATATACGCTGTAACTCTCTAGCCACTAGAGGCCGCACACACGTTGACTAGGGCTGATTTTGAACAGTGTGCTTGACTTCCAATGCCGAGAGATTTTTCTAGGGCATTGCATATGTGACATAAGTATCATTTTACTAGAAAAGTAATGAGGTTCTGTGACATAAGATTTCATGTTATGGAGTCCCTTGTTAGTGATGGAGCTTTGTAGTATGGAGGGCTGCTGATAACTTTGGGGTATGGTGTGAAGAGCAGAGGCTGGAAAAGGTGCTGCATTACCTTATTAAGAAATAAAGAGGCGAACAGCTATTGGGAATGTGTTGTAACATAGAACAGAAGGAAGATAAGGGATCTTTGTGGAAAGGAGAAGGCTCAACAATTGGAGGAGTAAGATAAGGGGTGGGGAGGACTTCTCATTGGAAAGAGGGGCAGAAGTAGAGGACATGAAAGCTAGGACTTGGAAGAAGAGGTCAGTTTTGAGGACGGATGAAAGTCGAAGACTATTCTTTTGCCAGCAGTGTAAAATTTCACCCATACGGGCACGTCCACACACGCAGGCATGTGCGCTTGCAGCAGCTCAAATAGCAGCTGCACAAATTTTTGCCAGAGATATGTGCCTCAGCACACGTGCATGAACATACAGTTTGATGTGGGGCAAATTGCGCCACTTGAGGCAAACTGACCCTGCCCAGCTCCTCCTGGATCTTCACCCAGGGGAATCTAGAGATTGGAGCCAGCACCTGTGCTGTCCTCAGCACTAGAAACGCTGGCCTGATGAGCACCTCAGGGCTGCTTGCCGTCAGGAGCTTCTAAGGCCAGGCCAGTTGGTATCTGGGGACACTATCCCCTTGTGCCAGCTGGACAATTGAAACAGCCCTAACTTAGAGTGACCCCTGAACCCCCTACCTACTACAGCAGTCTGGCAGTGGGGGCTGCTGCCTGGCTAAGACCTGCTGCCACCTGCAACAGTATCTGCCCCCTTGGACACGTGGCACCATCGCGGAGTGCCTGCCAGACCCAGACAAGGACTGCACTGCCACCTAGGCTGTGGTACACGCACTGCAGCAGAGCCTTCTGCACACATGTGCCAGCTTACAATGGGCCATGGCTGCACAGTTGGCCTTTGGGCAGCACTGCTGTCATGTCTTCTGGTGTCCCCACTCTGCTATCTGTGCAGCTATTGCCCAGAAGATGTGCTTCTTGTAGTGACCTGCTTTGAACTGTCAAAGCATTTTCTCCTGGACTCAAATGTCCAGGATGCCAACCACCTCATCTGACCCCCAGATGGGTTTCTGGTGCTGGCCCTGGGCAGGCTCCTCTGCCCAGGCCCTGCTACTTGCCTCACCAGCAGGGATCCTGGTGTTCCTTGTTAAAAATTTGCAAAGTCTCTGATGAAAAACCCCAAATTCTCTCATTGAAATACCCAAATCCCATGTTCTTCCATGATTAAAATGAAATGCCACAATATATAGAGAGATCAGCGGGGCAAAGTTTTATTGATATATTTACAATTTTAAAGCAATTTGGAAGCCTACCAGTGCCTCTATCATCATAATAAATGAATTCTAAATATCTATATGCTTTGGTGTTTGCTTTTGGTTTTTTTTATCATAGAAAAATCAGAGCTGCTCCTGCCCCCTTCATTCACCAAGGTATAAGGTCCTGAGCAGTACTGATATGCTGGTGTCCTGCCCCTGCTCCTGCCCTTGCCCCTTACTCCTCACCCACATCCCCATCAGTGCCCCTCACTCCTGACCCACAGCCCCTGCCTGCCCCCACTAGCTCCCTCCCAGCACCCACTCCATCCCAGAACCAGGACATGAGTGCAGCTGCAGCTGTACTACCCATGACTTTGTGGCTCTAAGCAGTGCTAGCCCTTGCTGTTCTGCTCCCCGTGCCTGCCCCAGTGATATCCATGCCATTTCTGGGAAGCCCTTGACTGGGGCTCAGGGACTGGGCAGGGCAAGCTTCTTCTTTTCCAGGCCAGCTTCCCCCTGCACAGAGTGCTTTAGAGAGGCAGGGGGGGCTAAGCCTGTCTATGGCAACCTCTCCTACCCATAGTACTCCTCCACCCTGACCCCCATATCTCTCTCACTCACACCCCTGCTGCCACCTCCACTCTTCCCCACAACCTATCACACACCCAAGTGGTTCCAGGGACCAGGAGCACCACCCCCCCAGACTGGGGCTGCATGTCCCAGCTTTGGTGGGGATGTAGAGCAGGGCTGCAGTGTGGCAGTTGCCCCTGTCGTTGCGGCACCTGCCAGCAGGTCTCATCCCATTCTATTTGTTGGCTGGGCCCACAAGGTGTGAAATTTTTTGGAGGGGGAGGGGATGTGGGGTAGGGAGGGAAGGTGTGTGTGGGAGGTGAATGTGGGGTTTGTGGAGAGGGTTGTGGCTGAGGTAGGGTTTGTGGGAATGAGGCTTGTGAGGGAGTATGGGGCTTGTGCGGAGGTTTGGGGGTTTGGGGTTTGTGGTTGTATGGTTTGTGGCTAAGAATGTGGGTGGGGGGTTTGTGGGGATGGTGTGGGGTTTGTGGGTCGATTGTGGGGGGTTGTGGGTGTGGAGGGACTGTGGGGGTGAAGGGAACTGCTCGAGAAGGTTGGGTCCCCTCCCATCCCCCACACAGCCTCCCCCCAGCACCAGCAGCAGTGGGTGTCGGGGTGTATAGGTCAAAACTAACAGAGTCGTCCCCCCCATGACATGGCATGTCCCTGGACATCTAGAACCCAGTGCCACCTGTGCCACATGGAACTGGTCTGGGGCACCCTGCTGGTGTGTGCCCTCAGAGAGAACCAGGTGGGCTCCTCCTGTCATGTGGGGTCCTGGCACTGCATGTAGAAGCTGTGTGACCTCAGGCAGGGTTGGGTCCTGCCTCCATGTGTTCCATGCATGCAAGTCCCAGCCCAGCCCAAGGGTACATGGTTTCTGAGTGTGATTCTGGAACCATGGGTGACAGCAGGAGTTGCCCCGGTTCTGCTCAAGGGTGCATGCCAGTGGCCTGATTCGAGCCAGCTCCATGTGACCTGGGCAGCACCGGGTCCCAGGTGGCCCGGGTCATGCAGCACCATAGGCAGGCCTGGTCTGTTGCAGTAGTGGGCTATGAATGCTCCAATGTCTGAAGTTGCTGTGGGGGGGCTGTGTGCCATATAGGTGGGGTACCTACCCATCCTCACTATTCTTTCCCACTCCCATAGTCCCCTCATACCCACAAACGCAACCCCTCCTACCCTCATCAGTCCCTCCACCCACAGTCCCCCACCCCCACGTCCCTACTTACCGGGGACAGAACCTAGGTCCAATGCACCGCTGCAGTCTTCCCTTGCTCCTGTTTGCTTCAACACACTGAAACAGAGTGCTGGAGCAGCAGGGGCATGGGCAGCCATAGAGACACTCTGGCAGGTGCCAGAGTGTCTCTATGGAGGACTCAGCCTCCGGTTACTTTTCTCAATCTCCTGTGCTGCTTTTTTCTGGCATGTTTTTTTTTTTAATATTGGGAAATCTCGGTATAAAAAATTAGAGTCTGCACTCCAAATATGCAGTAGAACATATTTTTGCTTCTAGTGTGCCTCTTGCAGCATCTCAAACTTCTTTGAGACACCACATCAGGCATGTGCTTGTTCATCTGAATGTGCTCTATTTGGCCAGGCTCTGGCCTTAGTAGATATTGACACAGCAGTAAATACAGAGCCTATACCAGAGGCTGGGCAAAGATATTGAGCAGAATGAGTTTTCCAATGAATTTTCCAAGGGAGCTCACACAATGGCAGCAACTGCTAACCGCATGCAGAGAGAAAGCACCTATTTCCTTTGGATGGTACAGCGGGGCAAGGACATGACCTGTGACAGTTTAGCTGTTGCTGTGTTTGAGCCTGCCTCTGTTATCTAATTAGGGCTTTTCTGTTAGCTTACTGGTCCTTGTCTTTGAAATCTGCATGAGGACAGGAAACATTGCACGTAAATGCACTACCACTGCTGTAGCTGTATTACGCTGTCTTGCTCACTCTGAAGGGATGTATAGTTTTGTGTCAGTGCAAAGGCCATATGCAGGTCCTTTGTACTGTAGTAACACGGTCATCGTGGAGCTAACTGGGATACCCCAAATGATACGGGGTGGAGTCTTGCGCCACTTAGTCCCTACCAGCTGGAGTGACTCCTACACACAGATGAATGAAGCAGAAAGTTCCAAGCATACAGCGTATGTAAGAGAAGCGTGTCTATAAATTATAGCAGTTCATAGTGGATGGCAGTAAAACACGGGAGAAGGGTGGGTTGCATCATATTTTACATTTTTCAGTGTGCTAAATGCACTAATTGGATAATCCTCATAACTGTGAAAGAGTTCTCTCCCTTCTCTCCCACTCCACTGCATGTGCCCCCCAATCTGATCGCAGTGAAGATAACAGTTTCAGAAGCGCCGACTCATTTTTTCAGAGCTTCAATTTTCAGTTTCAGCCTGAGACAGTTTAGGATTAATGTTTGATGAGGCTGAAGTCCCACAGCTCCTGCTGTTTTGGAAATCTGTTTGGGCTGAGTTTGCAAAGGCTATCAAGGCAAGCAGTAGCAAAGCTGGAATTAGCACTTGGGTAGTCTTTCTCTTTTTTTCTTTCTCTCTCTCCCTTCTAAGATCTCTATCTGTCTCTAAGTACTTATATGACTATCATCACAGTAATATCCCCAGTGCCAAGCTTGGTCTGTCTTAACAAGAGTATTTTTCATTACTGTTATATTTGAAATGGTTTGTAATAACTCCAAAGTACTGAAAAATCTGAAATGCTGCAATTTTTTTAAATATATGTTTCCTTCCACTGCGTACAGTCTGTTTCTGTGGATGTGGCTTGAGTTACCTAGGAAACGGCTGCAGGTCAGACCTTGATTGGTTGTGTTGTCAGCTTGATTGCAGTGTCTCAGGTGGTGGGCTCTGCCGAGTGCAGCACATCAGCAAGTAAATATGGGCTAATTGAAGCGCCTTGCATTTCTGGTCTAAAAGAAGCTGTAGGGATGGAAGATTTGGGGTGGGGACCCTGAAGGAAGTAGGTGCGGAACGGGGGAAACTGAAAAAGAGACAGAATCTGAGGATTTAGGACTTTTTGAAGCAAGAAGAAGTTTGGCCATGATGCACACGGCAATGAGGTCGATGGGAAGCGACTCAAAGGCAGACAGACCCAAGTCGTTTTGCTTTGGTGGGCAAAACTGGGAGTCAAAAAGGTGGAGGTTCTGTTCCTTCCTTTTGCCCGCTCCCATTTTCTGGGTGATTTGGGGCAAGTCACTTCATCTCTTTTATCCAGTCCCATACTTTTCTTTTTTCTTAGACTGTCACCTCTTTGGGGCACGGACCATGTATCCCATTTGTGCATCTCCTAACTCCATGGAGCCCTGACTTCCACTCTAGCCTCTCCAAGTACCAAAGAGAGGGATATCATTCCTTCTTGCATGATCTCATTTGATTTTTCTCCTTAGAACCCAGGATATAGAGGCCAGTCCTGACACTGTTTGCTTGCTAAAGCAAACCGAATGATGAACCAAGTCACTATACCTCGAAGACAGAACTTATCCTTTGGAAAGAAAATAACTGCTGCCAACAGCAGCTCAGAATTGGTTACCTGAACTCTTCCCATTTCATTTCTCTTCCATCCTACTCCATGCACGCTGAAAAGCTATTCTGTCCCAGCCTCTGAGCATCGTATTCTGCCCCAGCATATGAGCATAATCATGTAGCAATTCCTGGCCATATTAATGTTCTGAAACATAAAGCTACAAGTGCAGCATGTCGAGGATCAATCTGAGCAGGGACATTTCTTTCTCCTCTTTTTATTAGGCATCAGGCGTTCTGGATGAGGTTTAATTTTAAACCTTAGCAGAATAATAACTATGTGCACTTGTGAGTCACTCTGCCAAAAACTTCCACACGGTGTCATGTTCTGATTCCTTAATGTGCCTTTTGGAGCCAGACACAATGCACAATAACTCTCCATGGATCTTGGGTTGAGAAACCAATGATGGCTTTCACCATATAAATGGCTTTCCATTTATTTCCGCACTGGTTTGTAAACTGGCCAGTTGCTGTTAAGTAAATGTAAAATGCTAAACAGGAATGATCTGGACTTTTTATATAAGGACACTGTTGCTATTTATATAAGGTAGGGCAAAAAACTTCCACTAAGATGAAGGCTGTTTTATTTTAGTTGCTGAATAGGTACACAATGCAAGACAGACCCTGGCCTGAAGCTCTTAGTATTTAAATAGACAAGAAATGGAAGGAACCAGGGGCACAGAGAGAGCACGCTCCACTCAGGATCACATAGCAGGTTCCTACCAAGGTCTGAAACATGATGCAGGTCTCCTGACTCCCATGTTACTGCTTTTTTCCATTGGAATAATGGTCATTTCTCTTTAACAGCATCTCTTTCTCATGCACATGCAATTGTACATCTCATTAAAATGAATCCAACCTTCGACCTCATCTTCCAGTCCCTAGATTTACTGAGCTGATATTAGTAACTGTCCCATCATTTCACCACTCCCTTCTGCATACTCAAAGAACTGTCTGTATTACAATAATCTGTATGTATAAAATGGGATTAAGGAGAGAATTGAATGAATCAACCAAAGTCATACAGTAAATAACAAGTCAATTTTAAACAGGAAAGTGAATCTTTATAATTATGCAGTTCTCACCAATTGGATCTTTTTTCTTCAGACTTTCCTAATCCACAATGTAGACAGATTAAACAAAACACAAATGATGGTGACTTTTTTTGTTGTTGGTAGTACTGTCTTTCTCCGGCATACTCCCTGCAAGCAATGAATTCACTCTCATCCATTGTGTGGCACATAGAGGGAGCTGTTGGCATAGATTTGCTAAACCAGTCACAGTGAAAATTTTCCATTGTTACCCAGTACTTCATAAGATCCTTACCATGACCGCCCCCCCCAGGAAAAATCACATCCCCATCCCTATATGATTCAGATGTATTTTAAAGTGTGATCGGCTTTGAAGTACTTAATTCTGTCAGGGAAAATACTGTTTGTATTATCAAGTTCTTCTTTGACTAGAGATTTGTGTTTCTTAGATTATATAAAATATTGCAAATAAACAAGGTCTTGTTGTGCAGTAGCAAAGGGGAATGTGTGAAATAAAGTAAAATTTGCTTTGCCATAAGTGACTATTCAGAATATGTATTGACTTCTCTAATATTATGATAATTTTGGATGATTAATAATAATATTGTGGGAGGGGCTCAAGACCCTAACTGGGCATTGTAATACCACTGTGCCAGGCACTGTTGGAAAATATATAATGAAAAGACAACTCCTGCCTCTAACAGCTTACCAGCTATGTTGTGAAAATCCATATACGGCAGTTATTCTCAGGAGATCTCTGTCAGAACTTTTCAGGCTTGCAGTTTAAATAAGCAGGTGAACTTTAGGGTTTTTAATAAAAACCAAACACTCAGCCTGTGAGGTTTATCTCACTACAGACTACCAGAAAGTCAGATTTTTTTTTTTTTTTTTAGGCCATCATACTTAAGTATCAGATAGAGCATTTTTTCATGTTGGATATACGCGTTGCAACTTCAATAGAAAGTATTATCTTTTCCTTTTTTATATTTTATCATTTATTCTATGGGGATAATTGGTTTTTTACAGAGTATACGTAGGGTTATGTTCTATACATAGCATTTCTCTGCTCTTGCTCTGTTTAGGTAACAGGCGCAGCTTGGTATAAAACAAGAGAATGTTGCTTATAATTCTGGAGTCCCATGTCCACCTCAGAGAAACCCAGGCTTATTCTCATGTAAACCAATGACATTTTCTTCTATCGGCTTCAGTGTAGACAAGAATCAGCCCTTAGTTAAAATGAGTTTCAGCTAGAAGAGCCCTTGTACATCCAGATGTTTTTTAATCTGCTATTCAGCACTATGCAAAGAAGGTGCTGATGAAGTCTATTTAGATGCTATAAGCAACAAGGATGGCTGTATGACTTCTCTGGTCCTCTGAGATTGCATCTTTTGTTCTGGTTAATATAATCTTAAGATAAAATATTCCAGTTTGAGGCCGTACCCCAAAAAGAAACCTAAGCACATGGGCAGTTGATTTAAAGTAATAATCCATGTATTTACCATTCGTCATGCGCATGGGTGGACCTGGGTTTTGAAAATGGGGGTGCAGATGGTGTGGCACATCGTCACATATAAAACGGAATAAAGTATTTTTTCTCCAGTTAAAAGGAAACTAGCAGCCTTGCTAATTGTACTAGCCCTAAGTTATTCAGTTTAAGATGAAAACAGCAAGAAATACAACATTCTTGAAATGTTCACTAATATCTTAGATATTAAGTTTAAAAACACAAAGTAGGCAAAATCCAGTCAAAAGATATTGTCTCATAAGTCTTGTAATCACTATAGTTAAATGTACATCACATTCATAAAACAAAATCAAATTTTCTTGAGTATCTTGATGGTGCCTCCAATAATTTAGTGTCAGTCACTTCTACATTAGAGCTAATATTACCATACCTGACATAAGGTTTTTCACTAGAGTTAAAAACAGTCTACAGGGTTGTAAAATAGAAGAGACCTTACCAGGAATGGCTAACAGACAACAACATTGCAGAAGAAAGTATAGTTGGAATACTGGAACATCAAGACTGTTAAAAAAGAGAGAGGGCCATTAACATCTGGAAAATGACAAGAGATTAGCAGGAATCCGGTAGATTATAATGAATTATGAAGTCAATTGACACCCTCAGTGTTGCCTAAATAGAGAAGCCACTGGTTTTCCTAGGCACATGATTGTAAAATTTGGGTAGAGCAGAAATAAAGAGGGAGGGTTAAACTGCATCACTGCACCCCACCCTGGACCCGCCCCGGTCATGTGTTTTAGTAACTTTTTTGAGTTGGGATCTGGGTCTCAACATAAATGACTTTTGTAGGTGCTGAATACTTGGAGGTCCTATCAGGCCTTTTTTTCATGGCCATGCATCTAAATGTTAAAATTTAAACACCTCAGTTGTAGCCCAAGAGTTTTAAGACAGTCCAAATGGATGGGGATTTTTTTTTTAAGTCCTCTGTACATGACACGCAATAGTTTAGGTCCTAATAGTAGTCCTAGTAGTTCTAGAATTTTTAGGGAGAAAAAGTTTGGTTTGGATTATATACACAGAAATCTTGAATGGAAAATTTTCTAAGCTACCGATTTTTCATGTTTGGAAGAACACTAAAGCTAATCTTAACTAAAGTACTATTCTTTCAGTTCATGACACTAACAGCTGCTGTAATTGTAGTGTTGAGGCAAAGAAGTTTTATATTGTTGAAAATATGTACTAAATTGTTCCTAAGTATCTCTGAAGATCTTATTGTTTGGAGTTCTTTGCCTCACTTATGCCGCAAAACTCGTGTATTCACATTTACTTTTCATTGAACAATTCTTGCCATGGCAACGCATCACGTAAAATCATACCTACTTGATATTGTAAAAGTTAAGAGATGCTGATAGTCGATACAAGTCCTTAATTGTTCATAGCAAGACTGGTTTCAGTCTGAGAAGAAGGGCTAGAGCTATTTCGAGGTGTTTAGGTTCACCCCAGCAGCCTCTATGAGGCAGAACAGCAGTATTTGCTGATTAATGGCATCAAATGCCGTGGTCAGGTCTAGTGGAATGAATATGGATGAATTGCCTTGCCTGTGGATGGGAGCAATCTTTGTACCATGCATTAACTTGAAGCCCTGTCAGTAAGGATTCGGGGCATTGGCAGCTGGTAGGTGGCATTCGAGACTGTTCTTTATTAGATTTTTCATAAACTTACATAAGAAAGAGAAGATAAAGCTATAGTATTTTTTTTTTTTGTGAGCTCTTGAGAGCTAAATGGGGTTCCCCTAAGAGTGGGCTAAGCAGGTGGTGATTTGTGGCTGGTGCTTACCATGTTAATTTTATTTGCCTCTTCCTTCTCTTTCCCTTCTGTTTGTTGGTCCTTGTGCTGTCTTTTCATCATTTAAGCCACTGGGACAGGAAATGTTTCTGTACCTCCAGTCCATACTGCACTTAACAAAGTAACTCTGGTTCCTCTAAAAGCTGCTGTAATATAAATAATTTTAAATATTCAGATTATAGATTGTTGCATGCTTTGGATTATGAGACAGAATTGCCTCTTCCTTTGTTGATCATCCCATTACGGAGAAGTAGGGGTTCTCCACTCCTTTTGCTCAAGCAGATTAAGTCTCAGATGATGACCATGAATTGTACCCATTCTTCCCCTGGTGAATGATATAAATTCATAAAAGGTGAACAGTGTGGTTTTGGGAGTGGTCCTGGCTGTCTTTGCGTCGTGGTCAATGAAATCATCCATGGTGCATATGGCTTTCCCAGTTAGCAAGAACTGCTATATCCTGATATTTGCTTGGAGACTAATGTAGGTTTATGAAGTTAATTCATAGAATCATAGAAAAGTAGGGCTGGCAGGCACCTCAGAAGGTCATCTAGTTCAGACCTAGTCATTTAGATCAGCTCAAGGCAGGCTCATTTCTGTTTATGCCATCCAATACAAATATCTATCTAAGCTGCTCTTAAAAACATTCAGGGTTGGGAATTCCAGAAAAGTGCAGTGGGCTGTAACTGTCTCTGTGGTCCTGCCTAAAGCAAGGACATAGACTAATACAAATGTACTTGTGTGTGACCATGTCTGCAGATAGAGGGAATGGAAAAAACTGAGCTGAAAGGACTGGCCTGGTTTTTGATGAGATAGAAGAATGATAATATGACATACAGATCTCTTTACCTAAAGGTACCCTTTGATAACCTTTCAAAAATGCCTAATACCTGAAAGTAATAACCAGGGCTTGACAGATAATAGAGGAGGGGTGGGTTTTCAGAAGAGATTTGAAGTGGAATTTGGGCTATTATACTTGAATGCTCCACAACTTATTAAATGGCACCATTTGTTTAAATTAGAGCTGGGTGAAACAAGGTTTTCCCATCCCATGAAAATTTTCAAGATTTAAAAGTATTATGCATTTGGTTTTGGGAAAATACCTGAAATGGTTTATCTCAGCATCTTCACTGGAACTCTTCTATTTTGTGTAACTAATACCATTGCCTGACTCTAGCAATTAACAAAGTGGGTTATTGCAAAGGATGAAGAGACCATAAAAGACATGGTTCAGACTGTCTATGAAAGTGTTTGTTCTTTCTTAAATACCCTCTCTTCAAGATTTATGATTCGTAAATAAGCAGAGTGGAACTGGCAATTGAACATGTTCTTTGACTTGCTATTCAAAAGAGGAAGCTCAGAAATATGAAGTTTAGTTATGCTGAATGGAAAGAGGACTAGTTTTTTTCTGAGAACACGTTACTGTTTCTTACAACTTATTCAAATAACAATACTCATGCGAGGTCTATCAAAAATGTGTCATCTGACCAACTCAGTGTGACAGTGAGAATCCTTATTTGGTGTAAATACCTGTAGCCCCGCTGAAAACACTGAGGTCATTGGCTGCGTCCATACGATTGTGGATGTTTGGTTGCATCCAGGGGCCAAAAAACCCCAAGAACTGACCCTTTGCATTGTGGAAACCAGCTGAATGTGCAGTATGTGGCACCACAGACGTGTCTCAGGCTCCACATACTGCACAACCACACTTGTCTGGACGTGGCCGTTCTGCTTTACGTGCGTGGTGTCTTTGCCTTGAATTGTGCTTGTTTAAATGAATATGCAAGCTTAAAACAAATTTCAGCGTACTGGTGAAGCCTACCTTATTTTTGATCCTGTTTTTATTTTGGAGGCGAGGGTGAAAGTTTTAAATCAAAGTATTCAGCGTTGAACTGTGCCAGATGCAATTCACTTTAATAGGAGGAGAATTAGCCTAACCCAGCAGGCTGTTGAAAATTGTGCCCTTTGACTATAATTTTTTCCTTCATTCATTGAGTCACCTAAGTTATTAAACTGAAATTTTAAGGTACAGTGTGAACATTTTGATATTGTAAAAGTTATAGAATAAATGGGAAATTTCCAAGCCAGTTTGTTGGAACAGAGATTTGATGAAATTAGGGACACTAGATCTCAGCCTACTTGAATTTTATGGGATTTGGATTCAGATCCAAATCCAAGTATAGATTGTACAGGAGCATCTACCCTGATATAACTAAGTATTTATTAGGAAGCTCAGGTTCATGTCCCAATCCAAATCTAGCCTTGGTATTGTCTGTAATGACAATATCAACTAGCACCCACTTTTCATTCCTTTTTTCTTTGCATTCCATTAATACTTTATTTATTTTAACAGTTTCTAAAAATGTATATTTAAACATTATAGCCATGGTTACTGCAGTATCTCAGCACCTTGCAGTATTTTATTTATGCATCACTGGGAGATATAGAATAAATATTCATCCCTATTTATAGATGGGAATAATACAGCAGAGATTCAACCCCTAAAATATATCTATGTGCCTAACTACTAAATCAATCCTATTCAAGTCAATAGGATTTACAAGAATACATGCTGTTGAGGATGTTGGTCTAAATGAATCATCCAAAGTCATATGGGAAGTTTATAGTAGATAAGGGATCTGAACACAGATCTCTGGAGTACTAAGCTAGAGCACCAATTACTGTACCAACTTTCTTCCAAAAGCTGTTAGTTAGGATTGTAAGATATTAATCAAAGACTTATTTTCATAACCTCCTTGATTATTATGTTTTTGGAGGCTGTTTCTGGTTGGCAAGGCAGACAGGAAGTCACTGGTTGGCAAGAGTCAATCGTTCCCCATGCAACCTCACTTGCTGCATTGGTAGGGAAGTGCCATCCCATAATAAATTCATTACGTACTATGGAAAACAGAAATAGCAGCACCCCCCCCAAAGATTTTTCTGAGAGCTTTGCCAAAGCCAGAATGAGTGAAATTCAATAGGAAGTAAGTCCATCAACTAACACAGCTGTATGTGTAAACTCGCCTGGAAGGAGAATATAGACTGTCTTGGTAAGAGTTGTGCACAACACTTAATTTGAATAGTAAGGACAATGTGTGAATAAGAGTGAAGTCACCTGAAGATTCACAAAGAACAGAATATCACCTGTTACCAAATCAGCACTATCACACAGACTGGCTTCTACTTTCTGAAGAACTCAGGCCCAACATTAACCTGTTTGAAAAGAGCTTTTGAGCAAGATATGACCATTTGAAGCACAGCAACTCTGACACGCACTTCTCCTCCTACCCTTCCTCTATTCGCACAATGGAGCTAAAGGCTGATATCTGGATACGCTACAAGGCTCACCTGCTCCCTCGATTGTTTTGAGTACATGGAATTCAGGAATGGTAGGAGGAAAAAGAAGCTCATTTTGATTGGTTTTAGAGTTACTCTTCTGCCATTTTGACCAGTTACTTTTGGAGGATACATATAATGACTGCTTAGTGCCTGGAGCACTGGATGGAAAGCAAGAATGCTGATTAAGCTGCACTTGTCTGCTGACAGAGCCTCAGTTTTAAACTGTGAGATTCAAAGTGGCAGGCCCGTAGCTTGAATGTCATATTGTGGTGCTATCCTTGGGTGCTGGAGACTTAGTGATGGGGATTCAATGAATTTGTATTGCTAGTTGATCCCTCAGTTACCTTTCCTAGCAAAGAGGAGTGCAGCAAGATTTCTGCTTTTTGCTCCTTGAAGCAAAGACTTAAACACTTAGAAATCTGGAAGAAAACACTTACAATCTGAATAAATAAACACCAATAAGCCACGTTTATCTTGCTATCTGAAATTTACACCAGTTAATAGCACTTATGGAATGATTTAGAAAGGTGACATAATGTGTGCTGAGCTATTGAAGTGACTCGACAAACGGGTTAATAGTAACAGACTAAGTTATAGGCAGCCCTTGGACTTGTGACACGATTAGTTCCCAAAAACTGTGTCTTAAGTCAAAACATTGCAACCTGTAACCAATTTTTCCCATAGCAAGCAATGTTATAAATGAGAGATTGGCTCCTGAACCAAGGCCTGATACCCTATTTTCACCAAAAATGACCCAGAATTTTCTACTCGATCAATTATAGATGAGTGATATAGCTACATTAATGTATTTATATTGTAAATTGAAATCATATTGATTTGAAAGGACTTCTTTGAGGTGTTTTGCTGGATTTTGTACAGGGCTCTTGGGTTGGACTTTTTCAAAGGTTCTTGGCTGGAGTCTTCTCAGGAGTCCTGGCTGAAAGTTTTCATGGAGTTTTATCTGCTTTCTTAAAGAAAGTTTGGACAGATGTTCTCCAGGGAGATGGGCAACACAGTGAAGTTGTTTGCTGGCATAGCATCACATTGGATCAAGCATTGTAAAGTGGAAACTGATGTCAGAAAGTTGAAACAGGGTGTCAATTTATAATCGGTCTAAGTGCAAAATGTTGGAGCTTGAAGCATTGTAAGTCAAGGGCTGCCTATAATGTAAGGCTACCACTCTAGACCAAAGGAGGTGTTAAAGGCACTGATTCAACAAGGTACTTCAACATCTGTGTAACTCCAAGTACATTAAAGTAAATTTATCTTCTCAAATGTTTATAGCTATTCATGTGATGAAGTATGATGCTGAAGTGGGACAAAGAGTTCTGCAAAAGTCAGCATAGTATATCTGATACGTTCATAGAGGTAGCTGATAGGGCTGTGCAAAACAGCTGTGTTGCTATTCGGTTTCAGTTTTGGCCATTTTGGAGAACAGTGATTGATTTTAGTGTTTCCGATCACTGTCCTGTTTCATTTTGGCTGAATCTGTTTCAAACAGTTTGCAAGAGTAGCTTTGCACAGCCCTACTCAGGGGCTTGGGGCTGGGGGTTGCAGAGCCCAGCAGGGAGCAGAACGGGGCCATGGGTGGCTCGTCTGGGGGAAGGGAAGGGCCACTGCCCTCTGTGCAGGCAAGGAGACTCCTGCATGGATCTCTGTTCCCTGTCCTGCTGGGTCACGGGGCAGGGAAGCAGTGCCGAGTGGTGAGCAAGCCTGCTGGTCCCTGCCAAGCAAGTCGGCTCTGCAGGGAGCAGAGATCCTCACTGCCCCTGCCCACCCCGTGCTGCCCTGGTTATGTGCAGCTGTGTGGGCCAGGCAGCGGTAGCAAGGAGACCCCAGCACAGGTTTCCGAAATGTTTTGGATGCCTCATTTTGTTTCAGAGATGTTTCTGAGCCTTCTGTTACAATTTGGATTCAGTTTTTAGGGTGCCAAAATGGCCCCAAACACCTCCAAAACAAAACGGCTGCCGAAATTTTGCACAGCCCTAGTAGCTGATCCACAACAGGGCACAAAGGGGATATTTATTCCTACAAAGGCTGACAATCAGCCTGTTTACTAAGCTTCATTACCCCACTACCAAAGCAAAAATCTGAGGTTCCTCTCATAAATATTTTTGTCCCTTCATTGAGTTTCATAGTTTCATAGTTTCTAGAGTCGGTTTCTAGGGACCTGAGTAGATCATCTAGTCCAACCCCCCGCCATGGCAGGAAATAATACTGGGGTCAAATGACCCCAGCAAGATGTTCGTCCAACTTCCTCCTAAAACCCCCCAGGGTAGGAGCCAGCACCACTTTTCTTGGAAGCTGGTTCCAGATCCCAGCCGCCCTGACCGTGAAGTGGCGCTTCCTGATATCTAACCTAAACCTACCCTCTGCCAGCTTGTGACCATTATTCCTGGTCATTCCTGGCAGTGCACAGGGGAATAGTGACTCCCCCAATGCCTGCTGATCCCCCCTGACTAGTTTATAACAGGCCACAAGATCCC
>NW_017728931.1:136228113-136260672 GCF_001723895.1 Crocodylus porosus | reverse complement strand
CTCTCCTGCTCCCTTTGATCCTCGTTGGGATTACCTTCCTTTGGGCTTGGAGGATCGTCTCCTTAAGGAGCGACCACTCTTCTTGGAGTGCTAGAAGAGAGCCAAGCTTACACAAGTCTCCTTCAGTGAGGTAAAAATTAATGATAAAAAAGTAAGCTGTATTATAATGGTAACTTGTTTTTTCTTTATCTGTCCTTAGACAAAGGATGCATCTATATGTGGTGTTACTGAGCATTTATTTAGCACTTGTATTAGGAAGAACTAAATACATGAGCAATAACCACGGTAGCTCTGGCAAATGTCTTTTTGGTGACGCTATTGCACAGTAGCCTAATAATACTACACAGTAGTGTATTAACACTGTCTGTGCTATGGCATACCACTGCACAGTATTTTTCAGATACTGCGCAGTCAGCATTTTGTGATGATGCGACAAGAGGCAGTCAAAAAACATGCAGCTAATTTCTCCTTTCAGGAATCTCAGACTTAGCCAATCATAGCATTCTCAGAGAGCTAATCTGCTTCAAAGTTTACTTGCAAAGTGCAACTAACATCATACAACATGACTTTCGAAGACTAAGTATTTCCTTGCACACTGAGAAAAAGAACTCAGAAAGCCATGTGTATCAGTGCCAACTGATGCTTTTGATCTCAATTATTACTTCCCCGCACTCAAACTGTATTGAAGACAAAAACCCTTAATTTGCTGGGTACGTAAATAACATGGTGGTCATGGTGTACTTGGGTGAGTTAATATTAACACAGTAATATTAAATGTTCATAGTAAAATATGCATTAATGTGTACATTGCACCTTTAAAATCCTAGAAATCGCTCACTGAGCAAGTGCTATTCTGTGGGGCAAAACTTCCTCATCTAGTTTGAGGGATGTATTTGGTAGCTGCGCTGGTCTGAGACAAAAAGAGATGAAAAACTCTAAAACTCTAGGGGCATTGTACACATGCAAGCACCGCAGCACCAGGCACTTTGCAAAGCTCCCAGTGCTGCGTTGCTTGCACTTGTATAAGTGGCAAAATGTGCATCAGTGCTGAGAAAATGGCAGCAGCATGATTTTGAACTAAAACACATAGAAGGTGCTCTAGTTCAAAAGTGTACCGCTGCCATTTTCTGTGCTCTGATGCACACTTTGCCACTTATACAACTGCACACAGCGCAACGCCATGTGTGTCAGCTTGCATGCGGAGCAGACTAGATTAATCAAGTCTTCGCCGAAGCAGTGAATCTCTGGCACATCACAGGATGAAAAGGTATGTGTATAATTGCCAATGGTTCAGAGATTAACCCTTTTATTAGACCAATTAGGAGAATAATTTTTGGTGATTTCTTAGTTGCTCTAATAAAAGATGTCATCTCTGAACCAAGAGTTTTAGAGTTTTGCATTTCTATTCACCTAGTTTGAAGAAGTTTTACCTATTGTTTCATTACTGAGCATTACTGAATTCATTTGAATCCCAGAGCCACCAGCAGACCTCAAAGCTCAAGAGCTGCAACTGAGGACAGTTACACCATGTAGCACTATCCAGAGCCTGAGATATCAAGTTTAACAATAAATATAGTTGTTTTTTCCCCTCTAAAACTATGTGCCACAGCTCATTCAAGGGTGTTTCCACATTAGAAAACTATATTTATATTTCATATAAGTATTTTTAGTGATTCTAAATTTTGGTAGGGTGCATGGAATCATTACCTTGTTGACTGTTGGTTTCTTATATTAATTGCCCATTGTACATAGAGATGAAGACTCACAAATCTGCTCTCAGGGTTTTTTTTTTAAACAAAAGTCCCAGGTGTTTCATTTTTAAAAGATGTTACAGCAATAAAAAAGTTATTAAAGTGGCTTCGTTCATGCTGTTATAGCTGAAGTTGTGTCAGCATTTCCATTATAAGCTCATCTTTTCCAGAGTAGATGCTTCGGTCCATTGGGTAAATAACACATGTTTTACAATGACACACATCCAGGAAAGCCAGAAATATTCAAAGATAAGACTGACTTGGAGGTTTTTTCCTTCCTTAAATCCAGTCTCTTTGTATTTGTTGTGAGTCTTTTTCATAAATGTATATATAAATCAGGGACTGGTCATCAGTGATGCTGAAGTGGTTAGAAAACAAAAAATAAGCAAATAATATTTTTTCTTGATGAGCATTTAAAAATAATACTTTTCCCCCTCTGCTACTAATACTTAGCACTGTATTTTGCTTTAGAAACACTTAGCTGTCTCTCACATAGGAGTAGCTAGCAGATGATGAGCATAGTAGGCAGCAAAGATAGGGAAGGCAGCAAAGAGCTTAGAGTATTGGCAGAGCAAGTTAGGGATCACTGAGGGAAGCTAGATGCTTTCAAGACACCAGGCTGAATGACATGCATCATAGGGCACTGAAGCAATAGGCTGAGGTCATTTCAGAGCCACTAGCTATCGTCTCTGAGAATCCATGGAAGTTGGATAAGGTCCTGGATGGCTGGAAAAGGAAAAATATAGCACCTATCTTTAAGAAGGATGAAAAAGGATCTGAGGAATTACAGAACAGACAGTCTAACCTTGATATGTGCAAAGATTATGGAGCAGGTCCTCAAGGCATCTAGACAATGAGGTTACTGGGAGCAACTAGCATGGATTCACCAAAAGCAAGTCCTGCCTGGCCAACCTGATTTCATTCTACAAGGTTGCAGGTTCTGCCGATGGGGGAGAGCAATGGTCTTAAGCGAGGTTTTTGACACAGTATCCCATTTCATTCTCATTAACAAGCTAAGGCAATACAGACTAGATGAAAGTACTGTGAGATGGATAGAAAATTGGTTGGATCATCATGCTCAGCAAGTTGTCTTCAATTGCTGAATACTGTGTAGGAAGAGGTATCAAGTGGGGGTTTGTCCTGGGTCCATTAGTTTTTTTTTTAATATCTTCATTAATAATTTGGATGATGGGATGAAGTGGACGATTAGCAAAGTTGCAGATGACACAAAATTGGGTAGAATTATAACCACTCCAAAGCGTAAAGCTAGGATCCAGAATGACCTGGATAGATGGGTTATTTAGTCCAGAAAAGAGAAGCCCAAGGGGGGAGGCATTATGAACCAGTATTATTAATTAAGTAATATCAATAATTTGATAATAGTCTTCAAATACCTGAATGGGGATTATAGAGAGAATGGAAATTGGCTTTTCCTGGGCTCATAGGGGACAGTACTAGGAGTAATGGCCTCAGGCTGCAGAAAAGAAAATTCATGTGGAGATTGAGAGGAACTTGCTGACTATGGGAGTGGTCAGTTATTGGAGCAGGCTACCTAGACAAGTTGTGGAGTCTCCACCCCTGGAAACTTTCAAGACCAGATTGGATGGACACTTGGCAGCAATGGTTTAGTTAGGGGTGATCCTGCCTTGAGTAGGGTGCTGAACTAGATGACCTCATGAAGTCCCTTCCACCCTTCTTTCTATAATCCTATTATCTTGAGATTCAGCCCAGTGTTAAACATGCTCCTTGAATGTAGAGCTTCACTGAGAATTTACCACAAATAATTTATGGAGCAATTATCCTCATCTGTGTTTACCACCAGAGTGCAATTTTGTTGGTATTTTTTGGGTTTTTTTGAAAGTCATTGGCAATTATTCGATGCATCATTTGTGGAAACATAATTCAATCAGTATACTTACTGAATGGTTTTGCTTTGACTGTGGCATTTTAGTATTTAATAACATCTCTGTAGTAACAGCACTAGTGAAGGGCAATGGGGCCAATTGCTCTGGATCCAGATTTGGGGGGCAAGGGGCAAAAATAGTGGCTGCTTCCTGCCACTACATGTTCATGATCATGGAGGAAGTGAGAAGTTGCCACTTATACTTTACCTCGGGAGGCTGACCACATCCCTACACAACTGTATCTGCTTGATTAGCTTTGACTATTGTTTCTGACTGTACCTGGAGAGTCCAGTTTTGGGAAAAGAATGATTAGTATATGCTGGAATCGAAATCACCTTTTACTTACTGTCTCAATGACTGAGATCAGGACCCATTCTTTCTGCAATTTATAGATTCATCTAATATAACTACTCAAACTGAGGTCTCCAATACGGCATACAAGGGATAAAAAGGGAAAGCAGAAGGAAATAGGGAAATATATAAATAGAGAACAAGAAAGAATAGAGGAAAAATAATGACAGTTCTCCCACGGGGCTCACATGCATTAATGTGCTGTGGTTACTGTGCATTAAGTTTAGTACCAGTAATAACAGGTACTAACTAAATGAACAGTAACTGGTGTTATTGCTGAGTAGAGCCAGCACGTACCTTTTAAGTGAAGATAACGTGCAGGAGATTCATTTACTGTGCATTAGCACAATAGCACAGCTTTTGCTATGACACGCATACGGGCTGTAGAATACGTCTACAGTGCATTTAGCGTCTTGTGTAGACATGCCCACAGCGTGACTGAAGTAACATAGTGTTACTTTTTTTTTATTCACTGCCCACAATCATAGGGGCATGTAGAATCATAGAAAATGAGGGTTGGAAGAGACCTCGGGAGGTCAGCTAGTCCAACCTTATGCTCAAAACAGGACCAACGGCTCTGCAATCACATCGGCCAACTCCCTTAGCACACTCATGGCCATCACATCTAGCCCCATGGACACATCCGACTTTTCAAAATAGTCCCTAAGCTGTTCTTTTGCTGTTTTTAATTGCTCACCTCATCCCAAAACTGCTGCCTTTTTTTTTCACTCAATGCCTTTTTTACCTCAGTCTTCATAGACAAGTTCAGCTCCCAGACTACTGCACCAGGCAGCACAGTTTGGGAAGGAGGTGAGCAGCCAACGGTGGCAAAAGAACACGTTACGGACTATTTGCTAAATGCTGTTTTTCCTCCCCCCAAAATTGCCTTGTGTCTAATGAAGGGACCCTTAAGTCTAGTTTGACAAACTTAAAAAAAGGCATGTGCAGTTGAAGAGTGTGGGTCACCGCTATGAGTAACTCAGAATGAGATCTCCCATCTAGCCTAGGTGTTCCCAGATGGTGGGCTGTAAAATCAGTCCAGAATCCGACTGCTTTTCTGTTAAGTTTGATGGCATACGTACACCTAGGAAATGTTGAATGTTGACAGTCCTCGGTTGGTCCAAAAAGACTGGGAATATTCATCTACCATATCTTCCTATTCTCTCTCTCCTTCCTAAAGAACATTACAATAATCTGGCTAGACTCGCCCTTTTCCTGAGGTTAAAGAGACTTTAATTCAGATTCTCCCATCTGTCGTCTAGACTGCTAGTTTCTAGAGGTATTTATAAAAATAAAAGAAAGGAAACTGTTCATGGCTTTAAGTATGAGTTACTTTAACTGCTTTAAAAAACAAAAACAAACTGTTTTCTGGAACAGAGTATTTTTGGCACTGACAGTTCCCATAAAGAGAAAGCTAATGATTTTTTTCTAAGCATAATATGCAGATAATTAAGATAATGTTTTTAGCAATCTGAAGTGTTTAACCGCCTTCAGACAATATAAATCTTTTTTTCACAATTCATATATTTAATTTAACTATGCAACAAAACTGCAGAAAGAAATATGATGGTTTGCATAATTGCACAGCCACGTTCAACATTATATCTTAAAAATGTCTTTCTCAGTCCTCCTCTTGATAATTTCCTTCATAACTGGGCAATTTAGGCATCTATATTTTTCCTCTTTCTTTTTCCTTGGCATATTACTTGTCACATTTTAATACAAAACATTTGCTCTCGGTTTGTCTTACTATTTAAAGTGTACATGCATATGTAGAGTGCATATTATACGTATACACATGCGTGTTTGTGTAGGCATACGTGTGCGGAGGCATATGTATATGTGTAGAGGAAAGGTGTGTGAGTATAAATAGACATTGCCTTTGTGCCACCATAATTTTTTTTTATGACAGCACAAAGGGAAAGCTAACAGAAATCTGCAACATTTCTCAATCTATAAATGCCCAAATTTGCAGTCCTGACAAAACGTGATGATAGTTTCTGCCGCTTTATTGCACCAGGTGTCTGTTTGCTTTATGGTGCAAGAGTGCAGACAGCCGGGAGCTGCCTGCACTCTCTGGCTGCCCTGGGCAGGCATTCCCAGGGCTTGAGGGGTGCCTGGCAAATTCCCAGTGAGGATCAGAGTGCATCCCTGCATTTGGTGACATGTATTTATACCCAAATATCAACAACTGCGCCTTTAGAACTGCCTATGTAGAAAATAAATCATCAATGCACCGTGAGATTACTTAAGAGAAGACATGGTGGCAACTCTTCTTTTGATTATACCAGGCAAAGCTTTGCTGGTATTAAGATAGCGAAGAGATTTGGGTGGGGGCTGTATTTATTGTTCTATGGGATAACACTGCTAGCGTTACATTCGCTGAACGCATTATTACAGAAAATAAAGCATCTGGTTGCCCTTTAGTTTGAGTTGGGCTCCAGAAAATTATCCACAAATAAATCATTTTTTTAGAGTGTGCAAGTGAGACTGTTTGGATGCTTTTTGGAAAGATGGGATACAGAAATGTAGGGGCAAAGCTGAATTTAACATTCAGCCTATGGATGAAATAGAGCCACCGAAGATGTTCTGACTGAAACTGCTCCTTCTATATCTCAAATGTTCTCCAGTGAGTGTGAGCTGTAGTGCGTCATGATTGGCACAACAACGCTTGTGCAGATTCGATAGGAAGCACATATCATCTGATAACTGGAAGAATCTGAACATATAGGCACCTGTGCAGTTGTATGGCTCCAGCTCTGGTCTTAAGGGAAAAGAGAATTTTATTTCTTAATCTCTACTGGCCCAGTATATTTGAGTTGTGCCCTAGGGAAATGATATGGCCATAAAAGAGAGTGCAAAGCTACTATTGCTTTCATTTCAACCAGTATATTTAACCACCAGTCACACTGCCCTTCTGAAGGGAATAAGGTGAAATGTCCAGTATAACTAGAAGTGTTACACTATTTTTTCCCCCACCAGAGTTCTATGATAAATGAAAATTGCTGGAAATGGTCTGCTTCCCTGCACTTTATTTTTTTGATTGAAAATCATTTCCCCCCCCTCATTTTTTGGCAGTTTTGGGGCTGAAAATATTTTCCACTGAAACTGTTGTTGAAACTTTCAGGGTTGGGGTTATTATTTAATCAAGTGTGGTCTACAAGAAATTTTTGCTGTAAGGTGTTTCACTGTGTAGTCAGATTTTTACACCAAAATATTTTGTGTAAAAACAAAATTACAAGTATTTTCATTTTTCACTAGACGTATAAGATGTGATTTTCAAAAGCACCCAAAGCTAGCCAAGCTCTGTGCCCATCAGAGGCAAAGACAACATGTCACATGTTAATTTTACTTTGAGTTGGTTCAGCCCACCACACACAGCCAGGGCGATGCCATGCCATTTTCTAGTGAAATGAAACAGCTAGGTAGGTGAGCCATTCTCTAGCTGGCAGGTTTCTGACTGTATAATTTACTGGTGTTTCAGAGAATATAAAGGCTGATATGTGGATTGCGTCTAGTCATGCTACAGAAATTGGGGAGTAATTTTCATCTGATTTAATATGGTCTTGTGAAATTCTGTTGCAAACAGTGTTCAAGTTGAGCTCAGCATGATTTGTTGAGAGCTTATATAATATTCAATGCTTCCACTTGCACTGCTCATTTTATCAATAGGTCTCGCTGTGCCTTACAAAACAGGGTAGGAATTATCAGTCCCATTTTTACATAGTTCCTATTGCTTCCAAAGAAATAATACATTTTCCCCAAAGTCATGCTGCAAGTCATTGGCTAATGCTGAGAGTAGTGCCTCTCGGGCCTTTAACTGGTTCTGAACCCCATCCTAGAGGACTGTTCTGATTCCGTCACAAAAATGTACTAATAGCCAAAGCTACTTCACGTTAAAATTATTAACCATCCTGCTGCAATTCTTCTACCAGCAAAACCACATGCACAATATTCAACTGGAAATTGTGGAGCACAACAGTCAATGTGTCACTATAGTACTTGCTGTTATGAATTAACTAGCTGATTTGCATTTATATAGCACACTTCATGCAGAAGCAACACATGGCATTACACACTTAAAACACATTACAATTAAACAGAACTTCTATTAGAAAAGGCAAGATAAGTATTCAAAAAAAAAAAAACCCAAACAAAAAACAGAGACTTATAAAAGTAAAATTTTTCATTGCTCTAGTGGGAGGCATCTTACAAAGAAAAGCTCAAACCCTTAACAAAGGGCAGCTGGAAGTTACAGTTGCAGGGAAGGTGATTGATCAAGCATTCAAGGAGGTAAATGGAGGTAAAAACAAGAAGTGACTAATATGCAAGTACAGTAAAAGCAATTATGCATTTAACAAGGAGTTAGTGGCTCAAGTTCTCTATCATTGTGATAGGTTGATATGTATAAGTGACCACTCTAGCTGCTGAATTTTGAATAAGCCTAGGACTTCTGTAGAAAATAGTCAAGAAAGGCTAACAAATGAGGAATTGAATAATCCAAACTTGATGTTATAAAGATGAGAACCAAAAGCATTATATCACACAGGGTGCATCTACACATGAAATTAGTGTGCTTGAGTAAACTCGAGTGCCGGAGTCAGCTGCTCCTGGGCACAGCATCTTCATGTGCGCTCAGGACCACAGCAATTCAAGCTGGGGCAGTCCCAAATGCACTTGAAGACACTGCACCTGGGAGCAGGTGACCCAGAGCAGGGACCATGGGAGTCAACCCCAGGCTGTGGGAGGCAGCATCGAGTGGTGGAGGGGCTGGCTGAAGCATGAAGCATCTCCCGCACTGTACCACCGTTGTGCCCCAGCCAGCCCTAGTCAGAGTCTACACATGCATTTCAGCACATGTAAGCATGCCGCTGTAGGATAGTAGTTTTCCTGGGCAGTATTCCTAGGGCAGTTAATTAGTTTACTGTGTCCTAATAGGTGCTCATGTATAGACTGTAACTTTTTACTGTAGAATAGGGTTGTGCGAAGCTTCAGTCCATGATTCAATTCAGTGGAGATTTAGGCCAATTTGGTGACTGAATCTCTGAATCTGAAACAAATCAGGAGACCCTTTAATTATCTCTGAATCAAACGGAAATCCTCTGAATCAATTTGGAGAGATTTGGAAAGATTCAGATATAGACACTGCTTTAAATGATTTTTCTATACACCTACGTACCAGGCAGCTCATGAATGCTGTGATGGTGGGATGGATGGAGCATCCCACAGGAGAGTGGGGGGGCTCCCCAGCACACTCAGCTGCAGACCCAGAAGTGGAACACAAGCACTTCCAGTCCACTTCTGGGTCCACTGCAGAGTACATTCCCCCCTCCCCATGCCCCCCTGGCTCAGCCACTGATGCCTCCTGGGTCTGGGGGCGGAGCATCCAGGGCCCCCCCAATGGCCAATCGCTGAGTCAGAGAGTGGGAGGGGGGATGTGCTCCTATGGGATGCTCCATCCTCCCCAGCATCACAGCATTCACAAGCCATACCTGGTACCTCAGGGTAACTTGAAGTATGTAAAAAAAAAAACATTTAAAGCTGTGTCTATGGCCAAATTGTTGATTCTCCAAATAAGCATCAAATCTTCAGATTCGGATTTGGCCAAATTGATTTGGGGACAGCGATCCAAATCAACGAATCGAATCACTGTCCCCAATTTGGGCCGAACCTGACTCGAATATGGCCCATTTTGCACACCCCTACTACAGAGCTCATTAGTCTACTCCACAGTAAAACACATGTGTAGATGTGCCCACTGAGACAGCAATTGTCTTAACCTCCTAAATTCCTGAGATGGTGAAAATGAATTTTGAACAGCACAGCTCAAATGGGCTGATTAGGATGAAAAATACCAATGCCAAGGGAGTGAAGAATCTCTGCAGAGCAGATTGTTGGTACACAGGAAAAGAAGCAAAAAGTCAATTGAGTTTTATCGGAGTTAAGCACTAGGGCTATTCTAAGCTTCAGGTGCTGATTTGATTTGGAGGAGATTCAGCCCAATTCAATGGCCAAATCTCCAAATCCCAATCAAATCAGGAGACCAATAAAAAGGTCCAAATCAATTTGAAGCTCTCCAAATCAATTCAGAAAAGATTCATAGAACTTTGGAGATTTGGGTAGTCCCCACTCACTGCTGCAGGGGGTGCGGACCTGGACTCCATGCTGGTAAGTAAGGGATTGGGGGGATTGGAGGAGGGGACAGGGGCCATGGGGGGGACCCCTGCCAGACCCCATCCCCTGCCTGCTCCCCCAGGCTCCCTGAGAGCCCCCTGACCTCTGTTCATTCTTCCAGCCCCTCCGTGGCTGCCCTTCCTGGCCCTAGCTCCTGGCTCTTTAAAAAAAAAAAATAAAAAAAGCCCTGCAGTCACCAGATGCTGCAGTGGCCACTGGGGCTTCTGGGAGCTCGTGTAAGAGCCTCCCAAGCAATGCAGGGCAGTGGGGGGCAGCAGAGATTGCACCCCACCTGTCAGGAACAAGTGAGTGCGGGGCTTTTTTTTTAAAGAGCTGGGACACTGGGGCTGGGTGGGGCAGCTATGGGTGGGGGGAGCAGGCAGGGGATGGGGCTTGTTTGATTTGGACATTTGGCCAATTCAGCAGGGGCCAAATCTCTGAATGAGATTCAGCCAAATCAATTTGGGACAGTGATTCAAATCACTGAATCGAATCACTGTACTCCGAATCAACTGAATCCAAATCTAAAGCAAATACTAGCTGCTTCGCACAGGCCTATTAAGCACTTAGAGAGAGAAAAATATGTTAGTAAGATTCAAAGTTAGACATCTGACAAGGATTATGCACAATTTAAAGGGAGCCCATTAGGGACAAGAAAAGCATTTGGTGACTTCAGCACTGAAATGTTAAGTGAAATAATAAATGTAAGAGAAAGAGAGAGAGAGAATACAAAACAGAAAGAAAATGAAAACTATGACAGTATTTCTACTGCTGCAGCAAGACCTCAGATTTAGGTCATATTTTGTGGTGCACTATTAAAACATTATGGGCTGGATCTTCAGCCAGTGAAAACTGTTGCAATTTCATGAGGTCAACTTTCCAGCTACCCACTATTAAGGCATTCATTTCTTCCTTATATGGTTTCCCTTTGAAGTAACCCATGAGTTAAAGGTGTGGAGGACACTTGGATACTTGCCTGGTTTTCCCTAGCAGAAGTTCTCTTTATTGTACACTGTAGTCCAAGTGCGTAGTGCAGGCCTTGCTTGCACACATTAGCAGAATGGTATTACGTTAAAGGATAGAGTAAATACAATGAAAATGTCCTAGTAGTGAGGCAGGAAGTCCTAATTATCCCTTGATATTTGTGATTTTTATAAGTTTCAGGTATGCAAAATATAATTACCAAGTTACCATTTTTCCAGGACTCTGTAGTGCAGGCATCTTTACTTTAGTGACAAGCACTACTTTATTGGGTTAGGTGCTTATTTGAAAGCAACATGGCCACTCGCCATTGTTCCAGTGCTGACTCAGATACAGTTGTGCTATCTATCTACTGAGTTCGTAACAATATTTACTGAAGAATTTGTTCTCAGAATGGGCCTTATATTGAAAGACAGTGTTCTTCTTAACATCAATTCAACTACTTAGTGAAAAAAAGATCTCACTTAGCTCCAATCATTGGTGGGGAACAGTGATTGTTTTTACATTAAATGTGAGGTTCAAACTGATGAACAATTGTCAGTTGAAACTTGGTTTGGATTTTTTTTTAAATGACTTGCTATTTTTCAGCGTAAAAATGATCTGCATACCAGCCTTTCCTTTATTCTACAAGAAAACAATGAAAGACAGAATTTCTAAAAACGAAAAATAAAAACAAAGGGTTTGGGGGGGGGGGTTATTGGTTCCTTTTTTTGGATTTTTGTGTGTTTGTTAGTTTGTAAATTCAGGAAATATTTCATGTTTTTCAACCATTAAGTTTCTTGAACAGGGAACAGAGTGGATAGGCGGTAACAAGTCAGTCAGAGTACATGTTTTGGAACCATTCACCTATACTAAATAAGAGTGTCAGTTTGAGAATAAAATATGCCAAGTGTTATTTTACAGACTTCATCTGGAATCTACTCAAAAGCTCACGATAATCCAGAATGAGGTTGTTTGAATTTTAAGTGGGGCTTTGCACTTTGTTTCATAGTTTCATAGCTGTTAGGGGCTGGAAGGGACCTTACCAATCATCGGGTCCAGTCCCCTCCTGCACTTGAGCAGGAAAGACTGCTGGGATCAGATGACCCCAGCAAGATGGGTGTCAAGACACTTTTTGAAGATAGCCAGGATGGGTGACCACCCACCCACCCACTCACCCACTGTACCCATTGTTCAAGCTATGCTGGTTGTCTAAAGGTATCTGGGAGGCATGTCTACATGAGATGTGCTACAGTGATGTAGCTTTGGAGAGCTAAACCTGTATTGCAGCAGCTATGCCATCCTAGTGACATGCTCCTTTGCTCTAGCACATCACTACAATAATGTAGTGGCTAAAAATAACCATGCACCATTGGTACACTGCATTAACGGCTGTTACTGCAGTAACAACGGCACCATAGGAGCACATGTAGACGTGCCCTGGGTGGACATCAAGGTTTGGGCTTTGACCTTTTAAGTTCCCGAATTCATGGTCTCTCAGTTATCTGATGGATCATGAATTTCTTGTCTTACATATCTGTATTTGCAATCAGTGAAATCTCCCTTGAGTTTCCTTAGCGTAGAACAGGGGGCATGGCTAGCAGGTCATTCTCTACGAGCGGTTATCTCTACAACTCCACGCCACTATCTGGATTTGTTCACTTTTCATGCAATACCGCATGGTTTCTCGTTTCCCTCAGGCATTTGAAGGAAGCAAGGAAGAAGAATATTAATGAAGTGGAGTTAGTTGATTGGAATGGAAATATAATTGCACAAGAGGTCAGCAACAGATTTTAACAGTCAACTATATACATGTTGGTTATTTTGTGGTAACTGTTGAAAGACATCACCAGAGAAGGGGTTGACTACAACTTGTATGAATTTTTAAAATATAAAATAAATATATGCCTCATAGGAAGGGGAAAAAATGTAGCAATCTGCAAACCCAGAAGGAAGTGTCAGAAAGCCCCTCCACTGGTAGAGGTAATTTGGGCATGGAAAAATTACTGAAGGCAGGATCATCATTATTAGAGCAAGAAAAAGATGCCCCTAATAACTGTGTTATACGCCATCAACTCTTTAGAGACAAAAATAGACTCATTTGCTCTGAGGTTACAGAGGTTACTGAGTAAGGCAGGAACCATAGAAAAAGAGATTGATACCAAGGATTAAAGAGCACAGCTGTAGAGAGAGGAGCTTGAAACAAATTGGGGCTGTTTCTAAAGCCCTGATGAAAGAAAATGGTGTCTTGCCTAGATAAGCCAAAGAAGGAAAAAATAAAGAAAGGATGTTTTAATATTAGAGCTGAGCAAAATGTTGATAATGCAACTGAACTGTGGTTTTGCTTGGTGTGGGCATTCCTTACAAGTCAAAAAGTTGGTCCATTTTCTCTAGGACAGCAAGCCTGAATTAATTTGTTTTCACGGGTAAACCCTGGGAACAATTGCCTTTGATATAAGCCCAAGCAACCCAAGTTGGGGCTGAACAGGGCCAAAGGCAGATCTGTTTCATGTACTCATCAGTGGGTTCTGAAAATACAGAAGCAGCCGAAACATTTATTTGCTTAGGCCAGGGTCTGTGAGGCTCTTGGAAGAACCAGAAATTCGGGGGTAGCAGGGGCAGAGGCATCACTAAATTCCAGTGTATTTCGGATGTGTTTCAATGGTGCTGGGTTGAACAACAGCTGTGTTAACCGTTCAAGCTCCTTCAGCCAACACAGCAACTGGGCAACAGCATCTTGAGTGGTTAGCACCACTGCCACTTGCCCCACTGCTGATGTACGGGTCTTAATCTGGCCCGTGAGGAATGCTGTGGTCTGAGGGGCCAAATCCATTCGACACCCCTGACTTAGGCCGTGGACAGAGTCTGGTTGCCAACCTCAAAAAAGCTAGAGCGCAGACATTAACACCCAGTGATGTTCTTCAAAAATGATCCTTAATAGAAGTATATTTGAAGCACTTCATTTTCATGTGCTTCTTGAAATGTTTGCATCCTTCAGTGGTTCGCTAGAATCCCATAGTGCTCTAGTCTCTGCCTCCTACAGAGTGAGGAAGAGTAGGCCAGGAAGCCAATGAGTACTCTCCTGTGCACTCAGATGTCCCCAGAAAACTCTTGAGATCAGAGGGCAATAGTCATGCAGGGATTCCTGTTTTGTAATGCCCTGGCTGTAGAGCAATGTTGCTGCATGCCTTCTTGGCCATTTTAAAGTGTTCCCATAGGGAAAGTATCTGTGTGCGCACGTATCAAATTTGAAGTTGGACAAGGTTCTGTGGGTAAATGTGGTATCGTTTATTAGACCAACTGAATAGTTGGAAAAAATATTCTTTACAAGCTTTCAAGCACAGGCACTCTTCGGGCATGGTGAGAGTCTGCTGGTCCTTGAGTACTCTCTAGGATTGAATAGAAGCTTAAGCCAATATGCAAAATGCAGGTCTGTGAAAATGCAAATGCACGGCAGGGAGGATCAGAGGGGATAGGAGTTAATGGGGGTGAGACAGGTAGGTTGGAAGGGGGGAGGGAGGGGACATAAATGAGGGGAATGTTGACCAGTGCTAAAATGTAGCTAGATCAGCTAGGGTTATTAGATGGCAGGCAGGTTATAATGCGCCATGAATCCAGTGTCTATATTCAGTCAATGATTTTTTGTATCCAGATTTCTGAAGTGAAGCTCAGAGTCTCATCTACAGAACTGTGTTTTGTAAACTCCCTTTGAGGATCAGAGCTGAAAGACTGGCGAGAAAGTGGTTGTCTTGTGAGAAAAGTGCGTCCCCAGGTAATTGGGCATTTTTGTCTTTGACAGCTTTTCGGTGCCATTTGTTTTGGTACACAGCTGCTGTTTGGTTTCTCCTCCATAGTTTCCCTCAGGGTATTTGGTGCATTGAATGAGATGTATTACATTTCTGGAGGTGGAGGTGTGAGATCCGGGGATAGTGCTGGTTCTGTTGTGGGGGTGTATTTATTGTGGGAATAGTGAAGATGTGTTGGCAGGTTTTACATTTCTTGTCCTGGCATAGTCTGGATCCATTTGGTGTGTTTTGGGCTGTATAAAGTTTGCTTCTGGTTGATGAACTTGGTGAGGTTCGGTGTCTGTCTACAGGTTGGGTGGTTCTGGAAAGAGCTCTTTAAGTATTGGGTCTTCTCCTAGTATGGATTGCAATTGTTTGCCAATTTTCTGTATAGGCTCAAGGGAAGGATGTTAGTCATAACTAATGGTGTGGGATTCATAGGGATTTTCTTTTTGTACTACAGCAATTCTTCACAGGGTATTCCTATGGTCCTTTCAAAAGTGTGAAGTATCTCTTTGGGGGAGCGGCCGTTGAAGAAACCTCTTTTCAGATTTGTGAAGTGATGATCACGGGTGTAAACCAACATGGCTACAACAAACACCCCTGAAATTTGAAGTAGGGGATTCAGAGCACCTCGAGCACATGTCTATCCCTGGCCTCCATATCTGCTGCTGAGAAGCGCTGAATACTTAATTCTGGTAATATTTACTGCAGTTGTGCATTGAGGAAAACTCTTTGAATCTATCAGCTCATTTATCAGCTTCTATGTGACTATAGGAGCTTTATTTTAGATATCCAAACTGAAATTGTTAATTTATATGGTCAAAAAGCAGGGAAGGGGAAGATTTTTGGAAACATTTTGACTTTACTTTTTTTTTCATGTCAAAATTTCCACAAAATGTCAACAAGCTCTAATATTGAACTCCAGTGACCTGTATAATTGAAGGCTACACAGAACAGTGGCAGAGTTGGGAATAGGATACAGCATTTCTGACTCCAAGTTTTCTACTGTTAGATCACGTTTCCTGTCCTTAAGTTTTTCAAACTTGGGAAGGCTTGTCTCTATTAAAAGAGCATTTTGTTCCGAGTAAAAATCTGGGGTGTCTAGGACCTAATTGAAGGGCTTTGCTGTTTCAGGGACTTAAGCTGCCTTGCAAGTAATTTTAAGTATACGGGTAGCTTCACTGAGTTCACTGTGATTACTCCTGTGCACAAGCCTTTGTAGGAGAGGATCTTGATCAATAAATAAATATATCATAGAAGGAAATGCTCAGGTTTTCAACTTTACATTTAAAAGTAGCAATCTTACAGTATATTAACAGTGACATTTTCTTCAGTTAATAATGATGACAAGATTGATAATGGATTATGCCAAAGAGACAAGAGAAATGTCCCTACTGTTTAAGGAGCTATTTATCCTATATGTAAACTGGGCAATCCCAGAACAGAAGAGACCAATTTGTTACTTTAAGTGAGGCACTGAAAAGCTTTGGAGCAGTGTTGTCAGTTCTGTATCCTGCCAAAGGGGGTTATAATAGCTTAAAATATACTGTGGGACTAGAAACATTTGCTGTAGATGAACTTTTGTTCTCTTGATGGTTTTGAAAAAGAATCAGGAAAATGAATTTACAGCAATTAATCGACCTTAATGGGGCTGTGTGGGAATAAGTCATGGCAAAACTGGGTCTGCTATTTCTAGCAACTATTAAGTGACAGTACACTTCAAATGAGGCTGATCAGGAACATGAATATAACTTGTCTTGAAGATGTAACCACCCTCTCTTATGCAAATGAAATAAATGAAGCAGTACACGTTTTTATGAAAACATATACAGCACCAATAATTATATTTTTGACCAGAAAAAAAAATAACATCCTGGATGGAACAGTTTCTTTCATGGAAATTTTTTTTAGAGCAATGAATTATTTTTCTGTAATTCTTAAGGAAAGGGACGTTATTTCTTAGCTAACTTGAAACTCTTGTTCTGAGTTAAACTTTTAGTTGGGTTTTCTTCTCTTTTCTGCTAATGGCAGCTATCTGACTAATTCCTTCTATATAAAAGTATAGAATAAGGCTATCGTGGGTGTATCTACGTGAGTGCTCAACTGTGCGCTTGTTACTGTGCTGTCATTTACAACTTGCATTAGCACGTACTAAATGATGACCATCCAGTAACCAATGGTACAGCGCAGTCCCAGCACTGCAGAGGTCGTTTCCAACCTTACTGCTCAGTAGCAACGAGCTACCATGTAGTACCTTGTTGCTACTGCACAGTACTGGTGGCATCATGATTTGTGCCTGCCGATGCTATGTCATCGTAGTTCATTGCTATGGTGACACGGTGTCTCGTGTAGACGCACCCTGTATGTACTATATGAGCTCAAAGTAACACTTTCTAGATCAATATTAGCTTGAGTAAATATCCCTTCTCCTTTCCTGTCTCTGCTACACCCTTCCTGCTACCCCCCAGTTATCTTTCCACTGCTTTGATCTGTTTTTATTCCAATGTGTAGCCACAAAGGGCCCTATTAAAGCAATCCAGATCTACGATCTTCTGGGCCTTGTAGGACTCAGAAGCCATGTAAAGCAGGCTGATGAACACGAAGAACATTAGTATGGGTTATAAGGTCAAATTTTGAAATCAACAGCTGGGATTTAGGGGAAGAACTCATGTGCATGGTTCATTTCCCAGAGTGCTCCACATTCAATATGTTCACCATACCCATCAACCTAGTCTTCTCACATCCAATATGAGCCATGGGACTCATCATGCCTTCCGGTTCTAGTAGGCCTCTTGTGTAGTTTCAGCAGAGCGAGGGGGAAAAAGCCACACGCAGACTACAGATGCCTGTGGCACACCTCTCAAAACCTGCTCCCCTGCTGCAGCATACACTTATACCATGGCTATAACATAGCCTAACCTATCCTTGAGTAGCAGCTGCTCACACAAGAGCCATCTTCTGTCTTTGGCTGATGGGAAGACCCATTACCACTTACCTTTGGAGCAGATTGGACTTCCCCTCCAACTCCCTGATTTACTTTTTCCTATCATCAGAAACAGCTCCCTACCCTGTGTTCCTATGGTAGAAAATGCTTATGATTAGATACCACCTCAGCCAAGCTGTGTTTCGGTTGTGGATGAATGAAGAGGACTGATGTTTCAGGCTGTCTGTGGGGTACACTGCAGACAAAATCACTGCACAAGTTATGCTGAGTTCTGTTTTCAATGGCTGTCCCCAAATCCATGTGGGCGCAGATCAAAGAAATTCAAATGGAAGCCAAGATTATGACCACCCCATGTGACTCTAAGGGAAGTAAAAGGGAAGTGGCTGCTGAATCTACCTCTACCATAAATAGGTTCCACCAGCGTTGGGGTTTGTCCTGAATTTCTCATTAATAGCCCTCCTCCATAAGCAGTTCTGACCCTTATCTACATCTTATTTCTCCAAAGTATTCAGATCTGGGGGTTCACCTTAAGTCCTTGTCTAACTTGTTTAATGAATAATTTTAACTGAGGAACAAATTGGTAGTTCAAAAGATCATTAGATCTCAGACCCAAGGTGGATCTCATCCAGTGTCATGCTATTAAAAGAACAGTAGGGGAGAAATCTAAAGTACTAAATAATTATTGCTTCTTGGGGATTATTCACCATTAAACAGATTTAGATCTTGTTAAATGCAGAAAAGAAATTGCTGATCTTCTTTACGTGTATATTGGGACACACTTTCTTCCTTGTAAAGTATCTCATGCATATGTTGCAGCTACTTCCACTGTACAGTAATTAAGATTTATATTGCTTCAGGATGTTTGATGTTAACACTGGAAATTATACTTCTCTGTAATCAGAATGTAAATGTAAAAAAAATTGTTTACACTTGAGACTCTTTGTATTTGTGAATATGCAATAGACATTTGCATATAATTTAGCACGGAAATTTTAAGGTGCTGACGAGGCACTGCCAAACTATCGAAATGAAGGATTTTATTCAAATAGACTTGCCGATACAGGAGTTTTAGAAGGATTCGGGACTTCTGTTTTAAAGTAAGGTCACTGTTACAGTGAACTTTTGAGCATTCTAGGATGAATCCAATATCTATGCTTACTTTAAAGTAGTCACTTGTAGTGAAAACCTGTCCTAGACTAGGTTCTGTACATATAGTATGATACAGTCTTGTATATGTCTATAGATAATTATACTTATTTCTAATACATATCACACTTCTTTATGTAGGAAATAATTTGTCCAAGATAAACCAACAGGTCAGTAGCTCAACTGGGCCCAGAACCTGGGTCTCCTGGGGACATCTTTACCTGTGTTCTGGGGTGCAGGTAGTGGGGGGGAGGGGACATTTTGATTAAAGCAGCTCTTGGGAGCCACACAAATTAAAACACCTACAGCTTCTTTCCATGTCCTGCACTTCAAAATGGCAGTGGGGGTGCTATAACTAAAGGTCATTGAATGACTTCTTTGAATGAGAGTTCTTTGAATGAGCCATTTTAAAAGTAGGGATGCTGCATACACATGATGCCAAGGCTGCTGAGTGTTTTAATTAGAACGCTCCAGCAAACTCAATTAATCAAGTCTGCTCTGACACATTCTAATTAGATTGCATCAGGCACATGTATAAGTGCCCCCTGTGACTTGTCCCAGGCCATCCTGGAAGCTAATGTTAGACATAAAATTCAAAGAAGAGTCTCAAGTGTTATTCTAATGTATGAACCACAAGACTAGCATTCCTCTCCTTAAACATGGTGCCCTTTTATACTTGCCATTTCAAACTTGGTACAAAATCTGGATTCTGTGCTGAATGCTTGGATTCCTTGTTTGGTTTTTATGAAACAAAAATTACATTCTAAAAGCCACCTCCTACTTGTGCAAGATGTACGTCCCTCACGCCAATCTGTGGGGTTTTCAGATGTATGGGTGGGGTTGGAAGTAACTTCTTTAAATTCCTTTGGTTTTAAGGCAGCATGTAGTTTTTCACCTTTTTTTCAGTATCACTTGGTTTCAGGTAAAGAACAGTGCAGCTTTTGGGAATACTGATTAGAGCTAATTATAACCTGACTGAGCTGCTTTGGCATTAAAATGCCTTGTAGAAAGAATTCACTCAGCAAAGAGATTCTCTGATTTAGATCCAGGAGAATTATATTAACTGCATGTACATAATGATGTTTGTTTGAGCTATGTTGTGGTTTTTTTAAAGGGACGCCACATATATGACCCAAAGGGAGGACACAAACAATGTGTACCTTAAAAAAAATAATCTCTCCATCTGAAACATTAACAAAGTGAAGCATACCACTGCTGGAGATGGGCAAAGTGTAACATTTCAGTTGTGCTCAGGAGTTTGGGTCAACTGTCCTAGGTAATGAAGATCAGGGGAAAAAAAGGGGGCTAGATTCATAACACTACTGCCAGGTTAGTTGCTAGCCTCCAATCCAGCAGCCTAGCGGTAGACCACAAATCTATATAGTTCTGTTTAAGGGGTATGAGCCCACATCTAAGAAGCTACCGTAACCACCAAGTTATTCTGGGGTACATTCATAGAATCATAGAAAATTAGGGTGGGAAGGGACCTCATGAGGTCACATGTAATCCAACCCCCTGCTCAAAGCAGGACTATCCCCAGCTATATCATACCAGCCAAGGTTTTTCCTAGCCAAGTCTTAAAAACTTCCAAGGATGAAGAGTCCACAACCTCTCTGGGTAACCTGTTCCAGGGCTTTACTACTCTCGTAATGAGGGGTTTGTTTTTTTTCCTGATATCTAACCTAAACTTCTCTTGCTGCAACTTGAGACCATTGGACCTTGTTCTGTCATCTGCCATCACTGAGAACAGGCCAGCTCCATCCTCTCTGGGGGCACCCTTCAGATAGTTAAAGACTGCTGTTAGTTGCTGTGGCAGGGCACTGTGTGTGCCTGCCACTTTAAGGCCCTGGAGCTGGCAGCTGCCAGGTGCCTGATTAGGGCAGCCATTTTGGAATCAGGGGCTGAGCATATAAACAGTGCAGTTTGGCTGCTAGAGGCCAGGCAACAACATTGCCTGGCCAGAGGGCTGCTGATATCATCTGGAAGTAAGAGAGGAGCTGTAAGGGATGGATAGGAGGCTTCTGGTCCTGGGTATGACCTAAAACTGAACCCTGCTGGACGTGGGTGGTCTGGTGGGGCTCCCAGTGGTACAGGAGCCCCCAGGAAATACCAGGCCAGTTACCACCCTGGTGTAAGGTGGGTTGGGGTGCCTTAACCCCTAGCTCCCATGGCTGGGTGGGTTACTCCTTGTCTGGAGGGCCCAGACCTCAGGGAATGAGAAAAGGGCCATAGACTCAGGGGTGACTGAGTTTCCCCTGACTGGCCCATGCTGGGGTCAGGACCAGAAGGGTCGAAGAACCAGGGGCCCACTGCGAGGGACGCCCAAGAGCTGAGGGCCTGGGGTCCCAACTGGCCTGGAGGTGGGCTAGGGCTAGTAGCTAAAGGTCCCAGTGGGGGGATCACACCCAAAGAAGAACCCGCTCAGTGAGATATGTTGCCTGGTATGACAGCAGAAGAGGCTGCCTGAGGAGAGGAATCTAGGTGGGGTCCAATAGTAAGGATTCAGGGGCCCAGAGTGGGGGCCAGTGATTATGTGAACATTGAGATGCCATCTGTGAGGCTTGGGCTGTGGTGTAGGGGAGGAAAGGAGCCACAGATAGTGCCCCCTGGCATTGGGGCAGAAATGGGCAGCCTCCCACTTAATGACCATTTATTAAATAATTAACATCAAAGTGTGGCAGATGAGAACATGGGTGGTTAGCCCAGAAACAGTTGGGCAGGCTGCAGGGAAAGCGGCCCTGAGCGGTCCCCCTGTTACTGTTGCTTCTGTTGATCTGTTCTATTTTGAGTAATAAATTAAATTTTCACCAGAGCATGGCCTGCATCAAAAGTGAGTGTCCTAACCACTGAAATACAGACCTATCCTGTTGCTCAATGAATATGTCTGTGTATGTAATCTCTCCAAAATGCCCTAGGGTGGGTAGGAGAACCTCCCAGGTGGGGGGATGTTACTCTGAATCCCTGAATACAGAGAAGGGAATCAACCTAGATATCCCACATCCTGAAAGAGTACTTTAATCACTGACCAGTTTGAGTCAGAGCTGTTCCACTAATCTCCTCTACCAGCAGTTATATGAATCAAGCCATTTTTCTTTTTAAATGTTCCAAAGTAAAAAAAACAAAAACCAAAATCTTTTAAGGTGAGCCATAAAGTTTCATGAAACATTTTTATTTTTTTTGATTAACCAAAAAAAAGATAGAGGTTTGGGTTGAACTTTCCCTCCCCTCCTGCCCACAAATTTGGCTGAAGAACTGAAAAAACAATTATTTAAACAATACTCTCAACGACACATGAACACTTCTTTCCTGAGGAAGACAATGAGGGGAAGAAACTTCATGTGGTAGGTGTTAGCCATATTGTTTAATGTACTCCTAGAAATGGGTTCAAAATGGCAGAACCTGGTCTAATATTTGCTATCTCCCCACTAAGGGTGAATGTGTGTTATGTTCACTACCAACGTAAGCTATGCCGCTTACATTAAACTGTATAACCTCAGGCTTTTTGAGTGTATGTACCTAGCATATATGATTAGGTCTTGCTCTTACCAGCAAACATAGGTACAATAGTTGATTTTGTCCCAGATCAACCAAATTATGTTAAAACAGTTATTTTGTATCTAGGCTTATTTGTATCTAGGCTTATTTGTATCTTACTGCATCAGATCCTGCAGTGATGAAGGTAGCAGAAGAACATACACAGAGTAGAAAATGACCCACCATCCCAGTATAAAGCACACAGGGTGCATCTACGTTAGACGCTTACGACAGCTGTCTAATTAGCTCTGTAGTAAATGTCTCAGCATTTACACATGTGGCTCTATTACGGCAAAAGAAACTAATAAACTCTGAAGCAGGTTAGAACTTGTAAATACAAGTACTATCCTAATGCAGAGTTTTTTTCACGTGCAGCAATGCAAGTGTAGATGCTGACATAGTTGGCTGAGGCATGAGGGGGCTTCAGTCCGGGGTCTGCCTACTGGCTAGCCCTGCACTGAAGCCCCCTCATGCCCCAACCAGCACCACTCAATCATATTAAGCTGGGTCAGAGCAGCTCTGGGCTGGCAGGCTGATCTCCTGGTTCCCTGCCACCTAGGGCTGCTCCACCCAGGGTAAATGTGCTGCAATCCCTGGCGCACATGCAAATGCGGCTCCCGAAGCAATAAACTCCAGCATGAACTGCGCTAGAGGTATTCAGCTGCATTAACTATGCATGTACACATGCCCTCAGTAGAAAATGACCCAGTGTCCCAGTGTAAAACACGTGGAGGAGAAATGATGACCTAAAAGAGTATCACCTTGGCTCCTGCCAGAGACCAAGAACAACAGTGGTAGGATGAGGGCCAGCAGAGACATACCCCTGTACCTAAGAACTTATATGCTGGTATTCACTTCCCCCTGGTTTCTTAAGCTACCACTTGACCTGCAACTTCATTTCAAGCTATTCCTTCAGTGGGATAGTGGAAGAACTCACCACAGGACCTTGATGCTGTCTAGACTGGGAATGAATTTAAAAGAGTGAAAGCTGAAGTAATTGAGGCCTTAAGTAAACTAAAAGAGCAGGGAACAAGGGAAAAGCACATCTTTCCTTAAATAAAATACAATATAATTGATGAAACAAAACATTGAAATGTTGAACAATGAATAAAGCATTAACATTATAGTCTCAGTGCATTTGTGTAACTCAAGAGCTAACAGGGAAATTGTACGTGCATAGGAGATGTTGCTGTGTTATTCTCTAATTCTACATCCTATTTACTCTATCAGAGAGTTTTTCTTCCCTGTAACAGCAGGTTAAGTTTACTGATGCAAAAAAGGACTTCAAAAGTCCATTTTCCTTGCCATAAATAGCTTTTCAGACCATCCATTAAAGCTGATTGCTAGAGTTGGTCAGGGATTTTTTCAACACTTTTTTTTTCCTTTCAGAAAATGCCATTTCGTCAAAGATGAAGCTATTTGTAGCAGAGTTTTGGTTCTGAAGAATTTCATGTTCTGGAAACAATTTTGCAAACAAGTTTTAGAGCTTATAATAATGCCATTTTGGTGTTTTCAAAATGGAAATACTCGCGTTTATGATCAAAATGAGTTGGCGTTTCCAAAAAATGTTATTTTATGTTAAGTAATGTAATGTAGGGGGAAAAAAAGGAATATTAAAATCAAAAGAACTCATTTTAAGATTATCAAAACATTTTGACTAAGACCAATCTCAATTTATTCTTCCTGGATTTTTCCATTTATAAAAACTTTCTAAACTGATTTTTTTTCCCATGCCAATTCAGTTTCATAGTTTCATAGTTGTTAGGGGTCAGAAGGGACCTGAATAGATCATCAGGGCAGAGAACATTCTTGAGCATCTTGAAAAACTCAGTCCTTTGGGTTTACAGACTAAAGACGGACTGTATTCACTTCAAACAAAGCAGCAGACTTAAATAGTGCCAGGGTAATGTTCTTATATTCAGGAGGGTCGTTGTGCTTTGCAAATGCGCCTGTTTCTGGAAAATCACCAAGCGTAGTGCTCTCTACCAGCAGTAGTTCTATAAGCATAAGTGCTGTGCCTGGTAGCATGTGCAAGATCATGCTGTGAATTTAGTACCCCTCATGGTGGCAAGATTATTCATGGCATTGCTGGAAGTTATATCTGTTTCAGGGCCACGACCTAAATGAACGATTCTTACTTTCAGTCATCCACTTGGAAGCTTCTGTCTGACCTGGCATAGGTAGCTGCCATTTATTTAGTTTATAGAGCTTGGGATTGCTGCAGTAGAAATTCTGCTCCGAAATACAAAGAGCCAGTGTATTGTGGCCTGGGAATGTTGACGCTCTGAATAACTGGCACTGCCAAAGCCTGATTGCTCACACTGAAGTCAACATTAAAAACTTTTGAACGCACCATGCATAGTTTCATGCCTAAAAAGCCACCCCAAATGTCTACTAATGTATTTAAAGGCAAAGACCTGCAACAGTATAGGATCAGCCTAACTTACATTGTTTTCTCCACCTTAACATTTATAGTAGCCTCTGTAGGAACAGGTCCAAATGCGATCGAATCACAAATGAACTGGCCATTTAAGGAGACACTTCTGCCATTTAGAAAAGTCACTTAAATCAGAGCTTGAGCTCCTTGATCCAAAGAATGGCCATTTAAAGGGCCTAAAGTGCACAGGCCAGGTACAGCCTCAGCACTTTTATTGGTACAAGTGACCAGAAACCAGTCCATATCCATAACAGAACAGGAGTTCAGCACACATAGACTTGTTTAAAAATAGTGGAACCAGGTCTGAGATTTGTACCCCCAAACCAATCTAAACTGCGCTTCTTACAGAAAACCATGTAACTTAGATCAATTCAGTCTTGGGTTTTTCTATGTCTGTACCTGGCCACAACGTTCCATTACAGTGCTGTAAATATAGGTATATACATTACCCAAAGAGCATGATGCTCACTTGTATAAAATAAACAGTGCTTTTTTCCCCCTGAAATACAGTTCTCTCCTTTAATAAGGGGAAACAGAAAAGATCTTTTTGCTTCTAGAGCAATTATGCCCTTCAACATTCATTTATGTAAAAAGACCATCACAAGAAAAGTAGGTCAAAAAAAGGGAAGCCTAACAGTTAAAGTGATTCCCCTTGAGCCAGGTTTTTGTTTTATAGGATTTAACTTAGTGAAGCTCAGAAATTCTGTTTATTTAATACACAGAAGCAACAAACTTACAAGGTTAACTTGAGTAGGAGATAAGTCCTTGATCCAAAGAACAGTTTAAGCTTCTTCGTGACTTGTAGACATAAGTTCTGGTGAAGGTTTGTGATATCAGAGCCTATGTGACTTAATGGCTAGATTCTTGACTTTGAAGTGTCCAGTAGGACTTCCCTGGGCACAGTTAATACATACTCAAAGAAACAAGCTCCATACTGTGGCGGAATGCCAGGCTTGTGATTCCGGCACCGCTTGGGGAGCTGCGGGCTTTGCGGAGTGGGTGAGCGCGTGGCTTGTGGGGCAGGATTGGAGGTAGCTTTATAGCCGCCCTCGAGGTTCGCCCAGCTGGCGCAAGTAGATGACTTAGAGTAAGTTGTTAGTTTATTTGTAATAAGTTTATAGGCTGTCCGTTGGTTCACGAGGTTCCGGAGCTAGCCCTTGCGTTCCAACACTGGAACCAGTCCAATGCTAGGTGCGGCTGCCGGCTCCTTAAGCCCCAGAACTGGTCAACGGCTCATTGAGATGGGATGTTGGTAGTAGAAGTTATTACAGAGCGGATATAAGGTAAAACAAAAGGTTTTATTCACTCACCTGGCCTCACCCTCTTACGAGTAAGAGGGGAGGCCGGCTGGAACGAAGTTGCAGTAAATACAAGTATAGCGAGCGTAGATATGCTGTCTAAGCTACGATGAGAGGCAGTTGAGAAGTGGAGTCTCCGATGTTTCTTCAGTTACGGTATGGCGGATACAAAAGGGGGTCTGTTGGTTCACGGGGTTCCAGAGCAAGCCCTTGCGTTCCAACACTGGAACCAGTCCAATGCTAGGTGCGGCTGCCGGCTCCTTAAGTCTCAGAACTGGTCAACAGCTCATAAATGGGATGTTGAATACAAAACTAACACACGGTGAGTGGTTGTCGATTGTTGGGTTTTCGAGGCCTTTGTTTTCACTGGGATACGCCCAGACGGGGAGGCTGAGAACTGGTCTGCAGGGTGATCAGGCCTACAGAGCTTTCCAGTTGTCGTCTCTTTTGTTTCCTGCTTCTTTGCCTCTTTATAGATGTTGGTTGGACTGCCTCTGTGACACTAACTATGATATAAGCTAAGCATACAGAGATAGGATAGTTTCTTTTACATAGTAGTTACTAGGCAGATTTTTCTACATAAGTTTCGTTTCTGCAGAAATGACACTTTTAGATAAGAAATGAAATTTACAGAATGCGCATGTGTAGCTTAATGCCAGCGGAGAAAAGTACAAAGTGTTTATTTTGATTAACAGTCAAGACTTCAAGGTTACATAAATGTGAGAGTGCCGCGCGGCAGTTATACAGAAGAAAAAAAAATAAAACAGTTACACATACAACATGTATAGGATCATGCATAAATCTAGGATTTTGAAAAGGGTGGTGCAGGTGCTGTGTTACATCATCACATTTAGCACAACACATCTTCTCCAGTTAACGATAAACTGGATGCTTTACAAATATGCTAGGGGGCTAGCACGATAGTATTCAGTTTAAGATCAAAGCAAAAACAAATATAATTATTCGAATGTGCCCTAATTTGGTAGATGTGGGGGGAGTCCTGAGGATGAAGCCCAGAGGAGAAAGGGATGAGCCCAGAATGGGAGCAGACCTTTAGGTACTCCCCTGAGTGCTCCCTCTGTCACTGTGGATGAAGATACAGCAGCTGGGAGAAGTGCCTGATGGGATGCTGGCGGACCGGCCTCATCTGGTTTGGGGTCTGTGGAGCAGTGACAACCCAAGCTGCCTGAAACCAGTTAGAAATAATCATCCTGGCTGAAGGGCTCGTAAGATATACTTTCGTTAATATGTAACAACACCCTGAGTCAGGTTTCTGGTGGGGAGCAGGATTTAATGTATAGCAGGCTGCACTTGACTGTAATGCTCCCTAGCACAGTCCTTTGTCACTATTTAGGCAGACCGTGCAAGTACCTTTGTAAGAAGCTTAACAAATATTCGAGAGTCAATACTGGCATAGTACCAGCATGAGTAATGTACCTGATAAGTGATTAAAACCTATGTTTATCAGCAACATATTGACTTATAGAACTCTCTCAGAGCTGTCTAGTCATTAATTAAATAGTGTATTAATATTCAATTTGCCTTTTAAAATGTGCTTATAATAAATGGTAATGGTCTTTTCATTAACACTAATGAGTTTGTGAGCAGTCCACTGCTTTCATCATCAGTAGGGACCTGCCTAATTCACAGGAGCCACCCCTGATTTCATGGTCCAAGCATGGAATCTATTGCCATTTTTGCAATGGCATGCACCAGGCCCCCATACCTTTGATTGGCCAAGGGCCCCCAGAAGTCCTGCCCCTCCCTGGAGATTGACACATGATCTTTCAATCCCCGGGGAAGGGTGGGACTTCCAGGGCCCTTCAGCCCATTGCACTCCACCATGAAAATCTCCCCCTGCTTCAACCTCCCTTGTCTCCCCCACCCCATGCATCAGGAAGCCATGACTTCCCACCTCTGATTTCAGTTCCCCACCACCACATACTTTTTTCCCCACTTGCTGGTTGTTTTCCAGCTTTTTTTGTGGTCCCCATGCTTTTTTGCTTGGACTGGGCTATTTCTCAGAGACATACCCAATTTACATTTTCTGCAAAAATTATGAAATTGCAAAATTGGTAGGTCCCTAATCACCAGGTTAAAAAGTTAGTTAGTTCTTTTGAGCTAAAGCCACTTTACTTATGGCTTGGCTAGGTATTTGTCTGTCTTAGAAGAGAATAAAATTGCACCAAGTGAGGAATCAGCTTACTGAACATTGGCAGCTGTGGCTGGAGAGACCAATTCTTGAGTGATAGTCCTTGTTTATATAAAGACAGACTTTACTTATATTTCTGTTCTTATAGAGAAGTCCTGTTGAATATATCAGGGATAAAAGACAATGCATCATGTGAAGTTAATACTAACTTGATCTTTAACATCATTTTTCCCCCCTTCATCATGACTGTACCAGTCAGAGCCTTCATCTTCTACTTCCTTGGGATCTCAACTGAACATAGTTCACTGGAGATACCATCCACCTTCCAGAACACTGAGGCCTTATTGTTTAGAAGATACTAAGATTTTATAATAGACTTTATTTTTGCATTGATATTCATGGAAATAGAACCTTTTAAGATAGGAAGAGCAAGATGCCTTTATGCTGCTGAAAGAGAGAGTGACTGCACAGAGGAACTTCAGTGAGCTACTTACTAATTATCTAAGAGATATTCTAATGAAAAATCCCTCTATGCTCTGGAAAGCAACAACAGCTTCTGCAGGGAGAGGAGGCAGAAACAGAACAGTGAAGATGTCCAGAATAGCGATACATGCATGCCTAGACACACACGCTCATATACACTAGCTGCTTGTACCGAAGCAGGGTGCATGATTTCTATTATTTTTCTGATAACAAACATGCTTAAATCAGCTGTTTGGCGATTATCACCAAATTTATACCTGCTGTTTGCGTGCGGTGCTCATCCCCCAGATTTCATAAATGTGACAATTCCCATTATTAGCAATAATAATAGAATTCTATGTGAGTCAGTGAAGAGTGGCAAATACCAGAGTCTGTCAGTTCATTGCAGTGCAAATGTATTCTTTTATTATTCCCTAACTCCTTTCTTTCAATTCCCTTCAGTGCCGTCTGGGTTGCAATGATGGCCCTTCTTGCCTTAGCATAACTCGAGTATTCTCTTTAAGTAAAATGTTTAGTACAGAATCTGAGGTCAAGCAAAGTGGAAGGAACAAATAATGAGGAGCCTTCTTTGAGGAGGGCACATGGTGCTTATCTTGTCTGCCTTGTTGGTTTTCAGAGGGAGTAGAAAAAAAGGCAGAATTAGAAGCTCAGAGGCTCTTTAGGATCTGCATTTAGATTCGTGTATGGGTTTCATGCCATGGGATGTAAGGACATCTGCTCCAGCTGCCAGTCTTCCAAGAATTTACAAAGCAAGGTTGAGTCACTGCTGTAAATTGATCATATGTTTTAGACCTGACAATAGAAAGGTGAATTATCTGCTTTTGTCACCCTTTGTGTCTGGGAGTTGCACACTCTTCTGATGGTGGGAGCATGAAACATGGGATTGAGCAGCATTAGTTACATGGGAAGCTACTGTGGTATCATGGTACTATAGAAACCACAGCAGAATGCAGCAAAGGGGTTAATCTATAGTTATAGAAAAGTGTGGGGTGGTCTTTCCCCCTTTTCTACAACTATTAACCTACCTCTGACTACAGCTAATGGGAACAACACTCAGATTTCTCCAGAAGCTCAATCACTAACTGGAGTGAGATCATAAAGTATGGTCACAAGTCTACACACATTGATGGACAGCTTTATCCCCTGGTATGTGGGTAGTTATACTGAATTTACTGGAAAAAATGTTCATGTGTATAAAGTTAACTGTATGCCTAACCATTTGCAGTGCTAGGGTCAAAGCTGGTATTTCAAATATATATCATAGAATCGTAGAATCATAGAAGTGGGGCCAGAAGGGACCTTGTAGATCTTCAAGTCCAACCCCCTGCCTGGGCAGGAGAAAAACTGGGCTCAAATTAGTCCAGCCAGGTAGGCATCAAGCCTCCTCTTAAAGACCCCCAGGGTAGGAGCCAGCACCACTTCACTTGGAAGTTGGTTCCAGATCCTTGCCACCCTGACTGTGAAGTAGTTCTCACAGATGTCTAATCTAAACCTCCTCTCCAACAACTTGTGGCCATTATTCCTTGTTATGCCAGGGGGCGCTCGGGGAAACAAGGTCTCTCCCAAACCCTTCTGGTCCCCCCTAGTGGGTTTATAGACAGTCACCAGGTCCTCCCGCAGCCTTCTCTTCTGAAGGCTGAACAGGTTCAGGTCCCGCAGTCTCTCGTTGTAGGGTATGCCCTGCTGTCCCCGGATCATGTGGGTGGCCTCCTCTAGACCCTCTCCATATTGTCCACATCCCTTCTGAAGTGGGGCGCACAGAACTGGACACAGTACTACAGCTGTGGCCTGACCAGTGTCACATAGAGGGGGAGGATCACTTCCTTGGCCCTACTTGAGATGTACCTGTGGATGCACAACATGGGCCAGTTAGCCCTGCCAACCGTGACCTCGCATTGTCGGCCCATGTTCATCTTGGAGTCAATAATGATTCTGAGATCCCTTTCTACCTCCATGCTCTCAAGAAGAGAGTTTCCCATCTTATAAGTGTGCTGCTGGTTACTACTGCCCAAGTGCAGCACCCTGCACTTGTTGGTATTGAAATGCATCCTATTTTTGTTAGCCCACCCCTGTAACCCATCCAGGTCTTGCTGCAGTCTTTTTCTCCCCACTAGTGTGCTCACTTCACCCCAAATTTGGGTATCATTAGCAAATTTAAACAGGTTGCTTTTCACCCCATCATCCAAATCACTGATAAAGAGATTGAACAGTGTGGGCCCAAGGACCAAGCCCTGTGGGACTCCACTGCCCACTTCTCCCCAGGTCGAATATGACCCATACACCACCACCCTCTGAGTATGACCCTTCAGCCAATCTGCAGTCTATCTGACTGTGTAGGCATCAACGCCACAGTCACCTAGTTTTTTAATGAGGATGGGGTGGGAGAAGATGGGGTGGGAGAAGGCGTCAAAGACCTTGCTGAAGTCCAGAAAGACTATGTCCAGGGCGACACCTGCATCCAATGCTTTTGTGACCTGATCATAAAAGGCAATCAGGTTGGTCTGACATGACCTGCCCCTAATGAAACCATGCTGGTCACCCTTGAGCATCATCCCTGAAGCTGGCCTATTGCAGATGTGCTCCTTGATGATCTTCTCAAAGAGTTTCCCTAGGATTGAGGTAAGACTGACGGGCCTGCCTATAGTTGCCCGGGTCCTCTCTCCTCCCTTTTTTAAAGATGGGGACCATGTTGGCTATCTTCCAATCATCTGGCACATGGCCCAAGCACCAAGAGCGCTCGTACAGCCATGCCAAGGGCCCTGCAATAATCCCTACTAAGCTCCCTTAACACGTCCTATATGCTTTTACTGGGTTTGTATCAAATAGGTTTCCTAAAGTGCCATGTGAAATCTGGCATTTCTGTCTCCAGAGAGACTAATTTTACATATCCTCTGGAATTCCAAAAAGATCAGACAGTCTCCAAGAAAAAATGTCAGACCTTTTTTATGCTAGAATTTCTACAAGAACATATTTTCCTTTATTATTTTGCTTTCCCCATTTGTTAAGTACAGTGAAATTATAAGGATGCTTCCCCACTCTTCTTCTCCCTGAATCAAAGTTTTTGGCCAAAGAATTGAGTATACCTGCTTTTTTTGCAGACCCTTCTGCCTTTCACAGAAAAGCCTCTGCTTGCTAACACTTCATGTCAGCCAACATTCAGAATTCTTAAATGTCCAGTCAAAAAAAGTGTACCCTATACTTATTAAGGGCCTGATTTGGTGAAGACTGAAGCAACTTCAGTAAAATGCTGAATACCTTCCAGCCTTGGTACCTGGGAGTACTGTAGAAGGCGCATCTGAGACATTGCGGAGAGGATCCCACAGCTCCTCCAGCCCACAGACCACTATCCCATGCTCCTTATTCACGTGGGCGCCGATGACACGGCTCAGAGCACCCCCAGCCAGGTCATGAGGCGCTACAGGGATTTGGGAACGGGGCTCAGGTGGTGTTTTTGTCGATCCTCCCAGTCTCGGGCTATGGGCTGAGGAGGGAGAGGAGGATCCACACAGTGAACCAAAGACTGTGGAGCTGGTGTCATCAGGAAGGCTTTGGCTTCCATGACCACAGCTCACTCTTTGGCGAGAGAGGCAGTGAGCTGCTGGGAAGAGATGGCCTCCACCTCTCCCCCCTGGGGAGG
>NW_017728931.1:136194542-136228102 GCF_001723895.1 Crocodylus porosus | reverse complement strand
GCCCTTTGGGCAGGGGGCTGGACTCGATGATCTCCTGAGGTCCCTTCCAGCCCTGATGTCTATGAAATCTATGAAAACTATGAAAATTTTGCTCATGAAGTCATTCTTTCTTATTTGCATAGGGATACTTTTTTGTCTCCTTTTCAATGCAGTTATTTCTAAGCAGTGGCAGCTGAGTGAAGTTGAATCTTGGGAAGTTTGGCTGTGAAATTCATGTGTGGTAGGGACAGATCCACAGCTTATTACCTAGTGCCACAGACCCACTGAAGCCAGTTGAGCATCTGTCTCAGCGTGTACAGTAGATATAAGTACTGCTGTTGGGTCCATAATGCTGGGATAAATAAATGTCACTGGAGGCCAACACTTGGTGCTAAAGCCTGTCTATCAGTTGAATGAAAGCAACAACTACTGCAGCTAGTAGCTGTAGCAAATTCATCTGCTATGGGCTAGGCACTAGAAGGGAAACACATAAAATGCCCTGAACTTTGGATTAAGTTTGCATAGGTGTATCACATAGTGGATTGAAGTGCAACAAGGTCGGGCCCATTTTTAGCACATATGTAAAAGGAGGAGGCAAAATATCTCACCTCCGTAAAATCACTGCCTTTCTCAAATATGAAGCAGTGCAAAATGTTGAGGGAGCTCTGTAATATTGCCTTTCATCCATCCTTGATTTTCATTTATTGTACATTTTTGGGGTCAGAGACTGTGTCTTTGTATCAGAAAGATTTATAGGTCTTTAGATCTGTAGCCTATAAAGATATTAGGGGTGTCATCAGTGCCTGGGGTAGAATCTGTTCACCAAGGCAACCCAGAGGAAGACAAGAAACATACAGCGCAAACTAATTAAACTTTGCTTCAGATTGATCATAGGGAAACACTTCTTTACAAGTTGAGTGCCGAGGGTCTGGAATAGGTTCCCCCAGAGGTGGTACAGTCATCCACCCTGGCGATCTTCAAAAAGTGCCTTGACGCCCACTTTGCTGGGGTCATCTGACCCCAGCAGTCTTTCCTGCCCACGTGCAGAGGGGCTAGACATTGTAAGGGCCCTTCCAGCCCCTAACAACTATGAATCTAGATTTGGATTTTGGATTCTGAACTCAGTTCCCATCTCTGCTGCAGACTCCATCTGCAACCTTTGACATATCACTTGGGGTATGTCTCTTTGGATAATTAATTTGCATAGTAATAGCTAATAGCGAGATGAGAGCACGGTGTATGTTATCCCAAGTAGAGCACTGTACTACTGAAAGTCTGCTTTTTCTAGTAGCCAAGCTGGCTAGCTCTGACCTACTTTGGGCTCTTTGGGTATTGCAGATCTACTCTGAGACTATATTTTTCAGTCCTCTCTGTAAGTAGGGGGCAGTAATATTTCCTTTTGTCCATCCCTGATTTTCATTTACTGTACAGTTTTTGGGTCAGGACCTGCATCTTAGTATCAGAGCAGATGGGGAAAAAATCAAGGAACCTTTCCTTTCCTTTGAAAAACACTCTTCTATCAAAATTGATGTGTCTTCCAAAGCCATTTAAGATTCACAGGTCCAGGAAAGGAGAGGTATTTCGAACAGAGACTGATCCCAGGATGTCCTATGTTGTCCACTTTCTCTCTTGTGATCTTTTAACCCTGCTCCCCACTCTTCTCCCCACCAAAGAATTCTTCTTTTCTTGCTACCTATGTTTAGTGCATATTTGCATAGCACAAGATTCAATGTGGTATTGATCTTGACTGGAGCTTTTTAGGTGTTAATCTTATGCAAATAATGCATACAGAAAAATCCTTTTTTTCTGCTGGCCAATATTAAAAATAATTATGCAGTATAGACTCACTTGAGCTCATATTTTTTAGCCTTTGAAAAAATATTATTGCATAGAAGTGAATGGTGCTATTCTGCAAAGAGGGATTTTCCTTAGAGTGCTTTAAGCAAAATGGGAGAGGGTTTAGATCCATTAAGACCCTTCTGGTTTTGCCTAACTTACTGTTTTATATTTCTTACAAGCCACAGAGTGAGCAGCACAGCAAGCACTAAAAAGGGCACAGAGAGTGAAAATCCAGGCTTTTATGTTAAGATTCTTATGTTCTTAATGGGCAAAATAAAACGAAGGAGGAAGTGTGTGTAAGTATGCAGAATCCCAGTAATTTACTCTTCAGCAGGTTATGTTGCTGTACAGGTTTAAGAGCCAGTTCACACTGTTATTAAATAAAAGCAAAAAGTATAGTTGCCATAGCAACTGCCACACCACATGACACTGATAGTTCCCTCTGAGATTTTAAAACGCTTGCATTTTTAAGGACATCTCTCCTGTATACTTGCATGGCTTTGTCTATTCCTTTTATTAAAATGCAGAAGATTAAATCTATACATCAGTGACTATATCTGCTGAGTCTTTTCAAACAAGGCCATGAGAGTGTTATGAGGGCTATATGAAAGATATACATCTTCATTGGTGTGTATATGCAGATAGCTAATAGAAAGAATGCCATCTACTGTCACACGAGAATATGTAGCATAGGAGGTTCGACCAATGTTGTTGTGCTTTCTATCTGTTTTAGAAACGTGTATACCCTATTTTGCCTCTGAGTACCTCCCAGTTGATTTAGCTTCAGAACACCCCAGAGGTAAAGCAATACTATTATCCCCATTTTACAGGCAGAGAACTGAGACACAGGGATTAAGGACATGTCTGCGTAACTTCCCTTCCAACACCAACTGACAAAATAATCATTTAACAGTAAGGCATTGCTCTTACCATCAAAGCCATGCTAGTTTCTATCATGGGTTCACAGTGGTCTACTTCTCTGTGGTATTATAGCAGCCAGGGCTCCTCGTTAGGTGGGACAATATTTATTTCTGTGTTAAGGAGTGATGGTCAGTCCTCGGATGATTCTGAAGACCGTTTTTGGAGATTCTGGGTTTGACTTGCATTGCTCAGCGGTGACTGATCAGATAAATAAGACGATTCCATTTCTGTTCCCTGATTAGATAAGCATTCAAGCAGTTTTGTGCATGGATTTTGTACTTCTATAATTGTGCTATTTGGGGTATAATTCTCCACTGCCCCCCAAAATAGTTGCACTGGCATGACCTCCTCAGTAAGGACATAGTTAATGGTAAAGGAGTACTGATACGCTTAATTTCCCTTCTGCTATGGGAATATATTGGTGCATACATATATTATGGTGTCCATTTCAGCTGGGATAGGGAAGGAGGCAGCTGAACCTGTGCAATTAAAGCATGTGACGTCTACATTTGGGGAAAAAGTCCTAAGTACAGTTCATAGACATTAGGGCTGGAAGAGACCTTGGGAGATTATCAAGTCCAGCCCCCTGCCCCAATACATGAATAGTTGTGTCAGAGAATCTAGTTATTTGATAGTTTCTAAAAACCTAGGATGAAAGATAGATGATTATAGCCTTCTAGCTTAAGCTCAAATAGATATTTGCAGCAACGATTCTGAATTATTCACCCATGTACATTCCCAGGTCATGTTGCAGCCCACGGCTGCATTTTCTGTGGTCCCTGCTCTGCTTATGTTTTGCTAATTGATTTTAACTGGGAGCCAGAACACAGTTAGTTGGGAAGGACCGTTGACCATCAGGAGGTTGCCTCTTGTGGCTTTTGGCACCTCTCAGTGTTCAGTGATTTCTTCCCCAACAGAGCACAAATATCAAGGGGAAACAGTGAAATTTACTGGGATGAAGAGAAGAGAAGATGGGTGAGCAGAGGAAGCTTCTGAAACTATCCAAGATGCACAACTACAGTGAAGAAAAATGACAAGTGTGGGAAAGGAAAGTAGCAGCTCAGAGTCTGGTGACATCTGAAGGAAGATGGACTTGTCCCACACCAGCCAACTGAAGTCTTGCCGTGGTGGGTAAAACACACAGAATGTTTGGACTGAAACATTAAATAAAGCCTGCCTTACTATGGAGGGAAGCACTTTACCTTAAGAGGATGGCCACAACTATTTCTTCGGTGACTCCCGCCTGGAATGTGATCCCGGGTTCAGTTTCTGTAGCCAGCGATACACATAAAGGTGAGGTGGTTTTCATTAAATCTAGCCACATTTGAGTCCCAATCTGAAATGACCCAACTGCCCCTTTTCTAGATGGATGGATTAGACACAGCCATTGGCACAAATCCAGAGCAGACCTCAAACTCACACTTCTACACCTCTGGAGCAACAGCAAGCTGCCTCCGCCCCTCAACCAGGGCCACTTCCTTAAACATACTGTAACTTGTTAATTGCACGCCCTTGACAGAGGCACTGCAGTACTAACCCAAGCCAGGTTGCTACAAAATTTTTAGAATGGAGGGTTTGCCTGGAAATGTCATTAGGACCTTGGGCTGCATATGGTAGATTCACAGGCCAGAGATTGCACAGGACAGGAGGGAAAAGCACCTGAATGTCAGGCTATCGTCTTCTGAAAGGACCTGACATGTTAATGGAAGACCTACAAGAATAACCCGAAGTGCTGTAGGCAGTAGTGAGGACGAGTAAATATCTGGCACACTTCCTTTCTGAGTCATTATTGGGCTGGCATGATGTGAGGAAACATAGCTCTACTCATGTTGCCATCTTCCTGAGAAGATATAAAGCCAACCTTCTGAGTAGAGCAGTCATTAGCACTTATTGGTTTGAGCAGGCTTATTATTCATAGCATCTTGGCTAAATTCCAGTTTGCCTTCAGAAATATCCTCCTGTGACTTCTTCTGGATGTGTCATTTTTCTTTACCCCCTACCTTAAATGAAATGCAACATTGCTGGGTTCTGTTTAATAGGGCTATCATCTGCTTGCAGCTAATAAAGATACAACTTCAATGTACTTATGAATTGATATATACATGTAAACTACTATTATATAAATATTAATATAGTGTGGAATAGCAGTACATGGAGAAAGAGCAGCAAATGTCTGAGACAGTGTTTGAGTAAGGTAAGATCACTGACAGTGAGTAATAGTTTCATATAACACAAATGTCAGAAGAATAATTTACAGATAATATTAGGAAGGGTAAATGAGGAGCTGATGGTTCCAAGTGAAAATAAGATCAGGGTGCAGTGATCCAAAAATTATATTTGAAGCCTGTATAATGCAAATAACAAAGCTGGCAGGGCTGCAGCCCTTTGAAATAGAGGGAGGCACGCAGTTTAATTGTTACTTGTGACTTCATTCATTCAGCAAATATTATCACCAGGACAGGAAGAGAGCAATAGCTCACATAGAAAGATATTTGCCACTATGCACATGGACATGGATTCTTTAGGTCCCGTTAAAGACTTATTTTGGGAGAAAGTGTAGTCTGTAGGTTTTGTGTTGCCTCCACTTTCAAGAAGGGACCATATCCCACATCAAAAAAACCAAGTTTTGTCAATTTTCTCCTCATTCCAGTGCAGCCACATAACTAATATACTGTTTATTCCTTCTGTGTTTGGGTACCCCTGGACACATGAAAGCATGTCCCTAATATACTCACAGGCCACTCCCAGACAATCAAGCATGTGCCTGTTGCAGTGTCTTAAAGCAATCTGAGATGCCACAAGGGGCATGCTGGGGATGAAAAAAATGTTCCCTGTGCTGCGTATTTGCAACACAGGCTCTAATTTTGATACTGGGAAATCCCAGGATTAAAAAAAAATATGCTGGGAAACAGGGGTGCCAAAGCATGCTCCTGGAGCACCTGAGGCAACCAGACGCAGGGTCCTGCAAGGAGATGCTCTGGCATGGATTGGGGAGAAATGTGTGGGTGTGGGGGTGACTGTGTGGGGGTTCCTGGTCCCAGGAAGTACTTTAGGGATGTGATGGGTGTGGGGAGGGGTGGAGGTAGCAGCAAGGGTGTGTGCAGGGGCACCGCATAGGAGGTACATGTGGGTGCACATGCACCCCCTGAAAAAAGGTGCTGCTGACAATGTCGGCAGCATCTGCAGGTGGTCCACTATCACCCCTGGCCACTGCCACTGCTGCCAGCAGTTCCTGCGGGTGGTCACTGGCCCATGGTCAGTGCTCACCCCCCACACCACCAACAGTGCTGGCAGCATCTGCGGGAACTCCCCACTTCCCACCACCAGGCTCCCACTGCTGCTGGGTGCATGAACTTTTCATGGGTGCTTGTGAGACAGAAAGAGATGGGGGTCAGGGATGGGGGAGTGCCCCGGGTAGAAGGGGCTGCCAGAGCTGGGCTTAGAGCCCCCCTGCCCTCCTAGAGCACCTTGTGCATGTGGAGGCCAGCTTAGAAGTGAAGGGACTTGCCCAGCCCAGTCCCTGAGGCCCACTCAAGGGCTTCCCAGATATGGTATGGGGATCACTGGGGCCTGGGCACAGGGAGCAGAACAGCAAGGGCTGGCACTGCTTAGAGCTACAAAGCAATGGGTGGAACAGTGGTGATGTATAGGGGGTGTACACAGGTGCATGTGCACCCCCTGAGAGAGCTGGTGCACCCCCTGAGAGGTTGCACTTGCTGCTTAGGTGATGGGCAGGGGTGGCAGGTTGGAGCACCAGTGCCCCCCCAGCGAGCATCAGCCAGGGAGTGGGAACCAGTTGGTGAGATTGGCCACAGGGGGATTCCCTCCCCCCAGTTGCTGACTGCTCCCTGGGGGGGCATATGCCCCCCCACTAAGGTGGCACCAGTTACCCATGGGGTGAAAAAACTGCAGTTGGACTTACTTCCTGGTGCCAGGATGGAGCTGCTGCTGGGAGGGAGCTAGTGGGGGCAGGCAGAAGCTGTGGGTCAGGAATGAGGGGCACTGGCAGGGCTGTGGGTTGGGAATAAGGGGCTTGGGCAGAGGCAGGGTACTGGCATCCCAGTGCTGCTTAGCGCCCCACATCCTGGTGAGCAAAAGGGCAGGGACCGCTCTGATTTTTCTATGATAGAAAACCAAAAACAAGCACCAGAGAATATAGATATTCAGAATTCATTTATGATGATGATAGGGGGACTGGTAGGCTTCCAAATTGCTTTAAAATTGTAAGCATATCAATGAAACATTGCTGAACTGATCTGTCTTTATATAGTGGCATTTCATTTTAATCACAGAAGAACACAGTTTTGGGGTATTTTAATGAGCAAATTTGGGGGGGTTATCAGAAAATTTGCTATTTTAAAGCAGGTAACACCAGGATCTCTGCTGGTGAGGCAAGTGGTGAGACCCAGGCAAAGGACCCTGCACAGGGCCTGCAACAGGTACCCAACTGGAAGACAGACGATTTGGCAGACCTGACCATTTGGGGCCAGGAGGACATGCATTGGCAGTTCAAATTAGGCCACCTCAACAAGCACACCTTCTGGGCGATAGCTGCCTAGATAGCAGAGTGGAGGCACCAGAAGACATGACAGTAGTGCCACCTGAAGGCCAACTGTGCAGCCACGGCCCATTGTAAGCTGGCCCTGAAATGCAGATGGCTCTGCTGCTGTGCCCATACCAGAGTCTAGGCAGTCATGCTGTCCCCATCCAGGTCTGGCAGGCATGGAGCCATAGACCCGCAGATCCAAGGAGACGAACGCTGTCACAGGTGGCATCAGGTCACAGCCAGGCAGCACCCCCCTGCCAGACTGCTGCAGTGGGTAGAGGGTTCAGGGGTCACTCTAGGTTAGGGCTGCTTCAGCAGTCCAGCTGGCACAAGGGGGTAGTGTCCCCAGATACCAACTGGCCTGGCCTTAGAAGGTCCTGAGGGCAAATAGCCCTGAGCTGCTCACCAGTACAGCTTTTTATACTGCTGGGGCCAGCACAGGGGCTGGCCTCAGCCTCTAGATTCCCCTGGCTGAAGATCTGGGAGCAGGTGGGCAGAGTCAGTTTGCCCCAAGTGGCACAATTTGCCCCACACCAAAGTGCATGTTCAGGCACATGTGCTGAGGCCCAATTCCCTGTCACAAATTTTCACTGCTGTTATTTGAGCTGCTGCAAGTGCACATGCCTGCATGTGTGGATATGTCCATACCCACGCATGTATACATATCCCTCGGGCTATGTAATCGGGTTTTTACCTATGAGCCTTTCTGATTTCAGGTATTTCAGTCCTGAATTAAGGCACAGAGTAATTATTGATGAGGCATGGTAGCGAGTGGATTCAGTTGGACACAACCAGGTGTTAGGATAGTGATAGGAATTGAACACTGTTTCAAGAAGAGGGAGGCAGGGCTTGGACAATGCTGGGAAATCCTTGGGCCACTCTTGTTATCGCTTTATAGAACTTATTGGGACATAGGACTGGAAGGGACCTCCTGAGTGATCAGGTATAGCTCATTGCTATTAACCCATTCATGTTTTTCAAGATCCCTCTATAAATATATAATTCCATTTTCCCTTATTGCTCCTAAATCAAGGCTTTTCCAGAATGTTGCTGTTCTGATGATTTGAAACCTCCTTTCTAATTTCCAGCTAAATTTCTTCCTGGCCAGATTACATCCACTTGCTCTTTCAGATTTCTTCATTGTCCTTTTCTTTGACTAGTTTTCCATCCCTGGTGTTTATTCCCCACCCCCAACAAGCATGTATAGACAGCCGTAAGAACACCTCAGCTAGAATTTTGCTAGGTTACAAAACCAGGTTCTCCCGCCTGTTGAAAGATAGGCTTGCCTTTCCCCTATTATCCTTTTAGCCCTTCTCTGCACATGCTCCAATTTGATTTCATCTTTCTTGGACATGGGTGAGCTCATAATAAAGCTGAACTCTATGAAGTTTAGACATTACTAGTGAGCACATACTCTATTCAGGTCACCTCTGGGGCATGGTGGTAGCATTGTATCTTGACCTATCCCCCTATAGAAACCAGAACTGACAGTAAGTCCTCTTAAGTGCACAGAAGCAGCACATTTAGTTGCCAAAACCTACTTCCTTCAGCACACAGTGTGTATATTAATGATGTATTGGGTCTTGCTTGTTCTTGTTCCTTTACTTGCTCACTAGTTCAGCTGCCAGCTGGCCTTCTATCTTTTTAATGTAATGTTTCTTTTTCATGTTGGATAATACACTTTATTAATGTTATGATTCCTGGCCTTTTTTCACATCGGCAATTACACGCAAGAAGAAGAAGGTTGCCAATACAAGAATTAAAATGGTGATAAACTAGCGAGTGTTTGTGTGCACACATGCAATGCTACTCTTACACAGATAGATTCAGAACCTCTCGGCACTGCGCCATAGGACCCAAAATACTACCAGCTGCTAGCAATTGCCTATCTAGAAATGATGCTTTTGTAATGCAAGTTTCTGTGTTTCATACAGTGAAGGTCTGAGCAGTCAGGATAAGCGGTATAGCAGTAACTACGAAGTTCTTAGGTGTGAACCAATTTGTTGCATCTGGTACCTGCAGCTACTTTGTTGTCTGATTCCCAGGTTATAACGATCAGAGGGTTAACTTTAAATGGGTGCAGAAAAAATATGCCTGTGTGTTTAACCTCAAGTTCTTAGTACAGGAGTGGATGATCTCACATACTTGTTTTCTCTTTTTTATGTTAGGAGAGATCACTACTATGAAAAAGAGGGGGGAAACATAGATATACACATTACTATGTAGGTCAGCTATTAATTGGTTTCAAAGGGCTTTATTCTTTAAAAGAAATCATCCTTTTATACTCAAAGAAGACATTTGTTCCGTTTGCAGTATAAATTGGGACACATGCCGTTCCCTTTGTTGTTCTTTCTCTAAATCGTGATGAGTAAGCAAGCCCATTAATTCAAGGAGCAATATGCCCAGGCCTTTTGCAAACTACTTCAGAAGAAAGGCAGAAAAAAATCTCCTTAAACCACAGGTGAGCAATAAAATAGCTATAAGGCAGAAGTATTGTTTGCTGTATGCCCTTAATCAGTGGCTCTTCCTTTTACATCTCAGTGTGAAACCTTCATATCAGTGAAGTTCATTTCATAAGAAACAATCAGGAAACTTCACAATGCATAAAGGACACTACAAATTAGATTCTTCCTCTGCCAAATATCCATTAGGTGTTCACAAATTAAATACTATCATTTCAAAATACTTAGTCTTTCTGTCAAATCCTCTGGCTGGAACAAACAATACCTTCTATTATTAAACAGCATGGTTTACTAATGGTTCCCACTTACTTAAAACATATACAATTGCCTTAAGTGAGACTGTTTTCTTCTGAGATAAGCCTTCTGGAATGAAATTAGCTTGCTCTGGGGATTAATAATTGGTTATGGTGGAGGCTTTCTTCTCTGGATGTCTGGTTCAAATCTAGATTGGCAAGGACTGAACATTTTTGCCCTCACTTCAAAATAAAATGCAACAATAACCCCAAATGTCACAGTTTACACATGTGTTACTATGCCATTTTTGCAGTGGTATTTTACAATGAAGCGGCTTGGTTGCCTTTTTTCAATTGGTAGTTGTCTCGGTCCGTTCCCTACCAGGCAGATGTTCATTTCATAACTGGGTTCCTTGCTATGTGCAATGTTTTTCACAATTTGTTCAATCATTTTTTAAGAACTGTGGGTAGAGCTAGATTGGTACAGGACCTGTGAATATCATAACCTTTCATTCGGCTAGTATTTTATGCCATCTGCTCATCAGCGAGTGATGTTAGATATTGCAGCTGTTCTGCTGACGGGTGGTGCATCTTCTCTTAGGGCTTTAAAGACTGATGTTAGACTTGCAGGTCCTGCCACGTTGGTTGTGGGTGTACATGTAGTTAGAGGCTACTGTACTGACAGGATGTTTCCTTCAATGGCATTTCTGTTGAAATTTGAGTAACCGTTTCTTGTTGTGACGTTGGACTCCATGATTGAGAAGGGAGCCCCACTTTGTCCTGTTTCCTGCTAATGCCTCCAAAAGGTTGGGGTCAGTTCCAATAGCCTTCATAATCTTCTTGCAGGTGTCTTTGAAGCACAGTTTTGGGCACCCTACTTTTCTCTTCCCACCTGCTATTTGCCTATACAGGATGTCCTTTGGGATGCACCCATCTTCCATCCTGGAAAGATGGCCAAGCCAGCATAGGCACCACTGTTTGAGTAACAGTGATGATTGACAAGTTGGCTTTGAAGATGACTTCTGTGCTGGTGATTCTGTCTCGCAACTTGATGTCAAGGATGCCTCACTGGGGCTGAATAGAGGGAAATAATCACTTCCCTTGACCTGCTAGCAATACTCCTACCAATGCAGCCCAGTATGTTGTTAGCCTTCTTGGCAACAAGGGTACATTGTTGGCTCATATTCATTGTATTGTCACTGTAACTCCCATGTCCTTTTCTGAAGAGCTGCTGCCCAGCCAGTCAGCCCCCAGCCTGTACCAGTGCATGGGATTTTTCTAAGTGCAAGACTTTGCACTGTCCTTGTTGAACCTCATGAGAGTTCTTCTCACCCAATCCTCCAATTTGTCTAGGTCACTCTGAATCCTAGCCTTACCCTCCAGTGTACCCCAGCTTGGTATCATTTGCAAACTTGCTGAGGGTGCACTCTATCCCATCTCCCAAGTTGTTGATGAAGACATTAAACAAAGCTGGCCCCAGGACCAACTCCTGAGGCACTCCACTTATACCAGCTGCTAACTAGACATTGAGCCATCGATTGCTATTTTTTTTAGCCTAATGCTCCAGACAGGTATATATCCGCCTTGCAGTCCATTCATCCAGCCAATACTTCCTTAGCTTGCTTTCAAGACTGTTGTGGGAGACTATATAAAAAGCCTTGCTAAAATCAAGTTATACCATATTCATTGGTCTCCCTGCGTTCCACAGAGCCAGTCACCTCGTCATAGAAGGCAATCAGGTTTGTCAGGCATGACTTGCCCTAGGTGAATCCATGTTGACTGTTCCTAATCACCATCTTCTCCTCCAACTACTTAGAAATAGATTTCTTGAGGATCTGCTCCATCATTTTTCCAAGGAGTGAAGTGAGGCTGACTGATCTGTAGTTCCCTGGATCCTCCTTTTTCCCGTTCTTAAATATGGGCTAGTATTTGCCCTTTGCTCTTTTCTAATCATCTGGGACCTCTCCCAACAGCCATGAGTTTTCAAAAAAATTAGCCAGTGACTCTGCAATCACATCAGCCAACTCCCCCAGCATCCTCGGGTACATCCTATCTGGTCCCATGGACTTGTACACATCCAGTTTTTCTAAATAGTTCCTAATCTTATTTCACCACTGTTGCTGAGTGATTGCTGCTTGTGTGTTTGCTCCCTGCAGTATGTGCCTTCCTCCAAGCCATCGAAGTGTCGTGCAACAGCATAGAAAAGAAGATTCCAAAGAGTGTGGGTGCCAGATCAAAACCTGTTTATTCCACTCTTCATCTCAAACCTGGCAGAGGTTGATCCATCAAACTGAACTGTGGCCTGAATGTTTTCTTGGAAGGAGTGTATCATACTGAGTAATGTGGGGGACATCCAATTTTTACCAGGACGCTGAATAAACCTGCTCTGCTGATAGTGTTGAAGGCTTTTGTCAGGTCGAAACATGCTAATTACAGTGACTTATTTTGTTCTCCACATTTTTCTTGCATTTGGTGTAAGGAGAATATTGTGTCCACTGTCGATCTCCCTGCTCTGAATCCACACTGTGATTCCAGGTAGATGAGGTCAGCAAGTTGCAAGTATTTCAAGATGTCTCTGGCAAAAACCTTGCCTGTGACACTGAGGAGAGAGTGCCCCTATAGTTGTTGCAGTCACCCTTGTCTTCCTTGATCTTGTAGAGAGTGATGATGACATCATGCATGCCCTGGGGTACTTGACCTTCCTTCCAGCAGCACACTAGGAGCTGATGAAGATGTGGTAGCAAGCTAGCTTTCCCATACTTGAAAACCTTAGCTGGGATGCCATCCTCCCCTTTTGCTTTTCCACTTCTTAGAGAGTCTATGACCTTGCTAAATTCTTTGACTGTAGGTTCTTCATCTAATTGTGTCAGTAACACTTAAACTTGGAAGTTGATCCACTGCCTCTTCTGAGATGTCTGTTTCATGGGAGTATAGCTTGAGATAATGGTCGACCCAGAGTGACTTCTGCTTGTTCTCATCAGTGATTTTTACTTCGCAATCTGTAAACTTGAGGGGGACAACTTTAGTGACAATTGAGCCAAGGGCTTTCTTCAAGCTGTCATACATAACTTGCAGATTTCCTGTGTCTCAGGCAAACGGTATCTCTTAACATAGGTCAGTCCAGTACTGGCTTGATCAGCATCTGGCTGTTTTCTGTACCATTGCCCTGGCATGCTTCGGCTTAGCCTTGGATTTTGTTGGATTCTGGTTGTGTTTCAGGTAGGCTGTGTTCTTGGCTTCAACAAATGATAGCAACTCTTCTGAGTGTGCCTCAAATGAGTCTTTATTTGACAATTTCTTTTTCCTAAATACTTCTGTGACTGGTTCTTGGATGACTGCTCCTAGTCCATTCCAAATTCCTTCAGCATTTACAGTTGTTGCTTTCATAAACATAGCTAACTCAAAGGTCCTTTGAAAGTCAAGGATCTTGCTTTGGATTTCTGTGCTGTGTATGTTAATTTTTGGCTGACTCTTATGTTTGGCTCTATGAAGTTTCTTTCGTACCACTTTCACTTTGATGACAATAAGGAAGTGGGCTGTGTCACAATCTGCACTGTGATAAGTGTGGGCATAATACACTGGGCAGGTCTTCCCTCCTAGTGATCATGAGGTCTAATTGGTGCCAGTAACCAGACTGTGGTTCTTCATGATACCTTTTGATGCTCATTGCCTGCAAAGTAGCTGTTAGTGATACACAAGTGGTTTAAGGTGCAGAGTTTGAGAAGACATGGGCCATTTTCATTCATTTTCCTGATGACATGATGTCCCAGCCAGGTTTTCCCCTAGGAGGAGACACCTCTCATTTGATGGTAAGTGTTCAATTACTTGGTGCAGATAACTGAAGGAGTTGTCTTTATCATCTGAACTTGCCTGTAAGGTTGGTGCATAGGTGCTAATGATGTTAACAAAACTGTCAGTTGACTGTAGTTGGAGTGAGATGATGTGATCTGATGTTACAGTGGGGGTCTTGATGGTTTTCACCAACCTGTTGCAAATTGTGTGTAGGTAGGTATCTTTTGCACTTCTGCCATCCCAGAAAAAGGTGTAGTCAGCCTCATGAATAGAGCCTGAGTTAGCTTATCTTGTCTCCTTCAAGGCTGCAATTTCAATGTTAAGTTTTTGTAGCTCATGATCAAGCAGTGCAGTCTTCCAGACATTGTCAATCATCTGTAAATTGCCAGGACAATGTGTCCTGGAATGAATGACAATTTCCAGTAGTTTAAATATGAGTCATATTGTCAATGAATAGCTGCTGCTTATTGCTGTCTGAAGACACCATTTTCTATTGGCCATGTGCCTGTTGGCAAGGTTCCTTTAGCCTCTGGAAAGCACAGGATATTATTTATGGTTAGGGCTTCCAGGCTCTGGAATGGGCTCCCAAAGGAGGTGGTGCTGTCCCTTACCTCGGGGGTCTTCAAGAGGAGGTTGGATAGATATCTGGCTGGGGTATTATGATCCCAGCGCTCATTCCTGCCCAGGGCAGTTGGTGAGACTTGATGATCTGTTCAGGTCCCTTCTGAACCTAGAAACTATGATATATAAGGAAGAACTACCCAGTGGTTATCTATCCTTTTCAGTCTATTAAATTCATGAAGCAAATCATGAACAGTAAAATTTCATTGCTTTTTGGGTCCACTGATTGCTGTGTTTCATTATACTGTGCCAACAATCAGGGAGAAATGTGGAATTGATTGAAAATTCACTCCTAGGTTACAAAATTGGCATCATTACATCCAAAATTGTAACAAAGCTCTGGACATTCCTTATATGAAACTATATATTGCCATTCAAGTGCAAAAGACATCAGTGCAAAAAGCAAATGGACGCATACCCATGAGTTCAACAGATCAGTTGACATCTTGCTCATAGTTACAACCACATGGTTATCCAAAAGGTATGTAGCTTGAAAATCTTATATAGCTTATAATGGGGAGGTCTGCAGTCAGTCTGGTCCATATAAAGACACAAATTCAGCAAAATTTCCTCCACAAGGCTCCACCTCCCCTACAACCTGTCCTCACCATACTTGGCTGGGTTGATGTCTACACTTTTTGTACAAATACTTCCAACTCTTTTGTTCCCTCCAGTCACTGAATCCAATTAATGCAGACTCACATACTCCACAGTAAGCAACTCCTTGATCAGTTTGATCTCATAGGTATATTCCTCCCGCAGAGGAATTATCAGTTATCAGTTGGTCCTCATATAAATCACCCTGTTGTGAAGGTCCACTTTCAATCAATTAATCCCTACCCATATATCTTTGAAGACTGGGTTATTTTTCAATGAACTATTCGTCATTCATCAAGTTGACACACTGATTTCTCCTTACTCATTTCTTTTCCCTGGCAGAGTCCCTGCCACCACCCTCAGCAGGTGTGGCTGGCTTGCTCAGTGTCTTGGTAAGTTTGTTCATCTTGTCTCTGTAACATGGGTTGGCGATGGCCTCCTGTTACAGAGCCCATGGAGGAGCTGCCAGCTGAGGTCCTTAGTGGTTCCTCAGATCGGGGTAGAATACAGATCCATCTACCAGGGACCCTTACTTCCACCCTCACCTAGGGTGCCCCACCACTTGTTGTCAGGGCAGGACATGAGGATGGGATGATGGACTGTGAAGAGCAGAGCGTGTAGAGCTGGTGGCAGTGGGCTGCTGGGAGGCAGACCATTTTGGTATCCCCTAGCCTGCTAAGATGGTGTGGTGGGGAGTGCTTTTGTGTGACACAGGATATTGGGCAAGATGGACCTATGGTTTAAATGACAATTCTTATGAGGGACCTATCCACTATGGCAAATCATACATTCCTTTTTTTTTTTCTAGATTGGCAATTGAAGCCACAGGGACCTGACTGTAAGAAGGTAATTTCCCTTCTCAGTTTCCCATCCCATATTTGCTTGGATAGTCTATTTGCATTGTAAACTCTTCACAAAATCACAAGCTTAGGAAAGACCTCAGGGGTCTTCTAATACAACTCCATGAACAGATGCAGAATGCACTCATCCTAAGCCACTCATCTACATCCCAGACAGATGTCAATACAGCATCTTTCTGAAAACCTCCCTAGAACAAGATTCAGCAACTTCCCTAAGTAACTTACTCCATTGTTCTACAGTTCTTTAGGAATAGGCAGTTTTTCACATGGCCTAAACTAAATGTTTGGCCTGTTACTAAAGGTAAACCTGTTATTCATGCCCTGTCCCTGTGGAAAGGGAAAACAAAGGAAGATAGCATTCCTTACTTGATACCAGCATTTATATATTTGAAAGGCTTTCATAAAGGAAAATGTCTGGAATAGCATTAAATCAAGAATGGAGTCTTAGTGTGTTTGTACAATGCATAACAAAGTAGGTCCACATTCTCAGCTAATGCCAGGAACAAGCCACCATAATACAATCATTTCAAGGTGTCAGGGCCAGCCCATCCTATCCAGCAAAACCTGCAGCCACAGGAGGCCCCACAACCAAGGGGCCCCCTGCATCCAGCTGCTTACCACTCCTCCTTCCCTGCCACGGGCTTCACATCCAGCTGCTCACCACCCCCTCCTCCCACCGCCCTCAACGCTGCTGCCAGCAGCTTCACATCCAACGGCTTGCTACCTGCTCCTGCCACTGCTGCTGCTGGCTTCTTCGGCTACTTACCAGCCTCCCCCCACCCTGCGTCAAGGGGCCCAAAACTATTTCTTACTGGGGCCCCAAAAAATTGTGGGCTGGCCCTGGAGGGTGTTAATCTGGTATTTTATTCTGCCACTGTGAAACATATGTTAGATGAATCTTTTAGTTGTACAAAGTTTGTGTTATGGACTTCACAGTGTTTGTAACATCCACGTATGAATCTTTGGAATAATGAGGGTTTTATACTTGGTTGCTAGTTTCACTATAAGCTGCAGTTTGTACAAGTCAATATGCCACTTTCCCCACCTGCAGACACATATATATACACACACATATATACACACACATATACATACGTATATGTGTATATACACATATATACATATATACATATATATATACATATACATACATGTATATAGATACACATGTATACATATACATACATACAGATATGTATACACATATATACATATTTACATACATATATACACACACACACACACACACACGTATATGTACACACACACACACACACACACACACACACATATAGATGTAAGACTGAGCCAAAGTGCACAGGAAAAGCCTAAGTTTCAACAAGCAAATCTGGGAAGTGGGGTTCTAGGATAGAAGAAGTCATCCATAGTCTGTATATAAATTATATTGTGATGGTACCTAGAGAAGTGTGTTTGAAAGAGAAAGAATTTGCTATTTTAAGCTTCAGATTGGAAGATAACACAGGAGCTTCAGAGTCTGAAAAGAAAATACCTTAAGTAGTGCTAAAAGGAATTATCTTAATGTGCTTTGGCAAAAGAGGCAGAGATTATTTATATTAAACATCACACTCTGAAGCTTTTCAAATCTATTATGGCTTAATTTCTTGGATAGCCTGGCTTTTTCCCTTTCCTATTTTAAGTATGGTTTAACCCCCCCCTTTTTTTTTTAAGAGAAAGCAGCATTTGAAACAGAAAATGTTATTATCAAACCAAATACTGTAAAGTTAAGTTAGGAATATTTGTTACTTCTTTTTATTCCCTGTGAATCTGACTAAAGAGCACATCTTTGGGGGGAAAGTTTAGATGGAGAAGAAGGATGGCCTTGTGATTAAGACCTGAGATGGGAAGACAGGAGGTTAGCAATTGGTTGCTGACTCCACCAAAGACAAATTATGTGATCTTGGACAAGATGTAATTGTTCTCTATAGCTCTGTGTCCAATACCCTCTGGGCACATTTTCTGCATAACTTTAAGTTCTTTGGGGCATGGGCTTTTTCTGTTATGACTTATTATGATCGTACCTAGCATAACAGGAATCTAAACATCAGGGCTCTTAATATTACCATAGCAATAATGATATTTTGTCTCCAAGTATATATTCTTGAACAACCTGGTAGGTTTCTCACATTGTTATTCATCGGCCTATCTAAATTCCCTTTTAGTATTTTAGCTGATCTGCAACAACATGGGACCACTGAGGCTGAATGGAAATGCTAGTTAAGCATCCTGGGGCTAAAGACTATATGTTAAAACTGTTGTTGAATTTTGGCCCCTCATGACATTTAGTGCATCTCAGAGTGACTAGCAAATTACTTGTTCATGTGGCATTGTACAAGTACTAATCCATTTTACAAACTAGGCTATAGGGTAATTATAACTTCAGCAACCTGTTTATGTTAATCCTTTTCCCTTTTGCCCAAATGATGTGAAACAACTGTGCAATCTCAAGTGATGTGTGTGTGTGTGCATTTAGTTGTATATTATTTATTAGCCTTGTTGAGTATTGAAGCGTGTAACTGAGCGTGATGTCTATAGACTGCCTGCTATCTGTACCCCCTTGGTATCTTTTGGCTGGGGACTACATGGACATTCTCTCCTGTCAGTTTTTTCCAAGGCTTTGATTTGTTAGATAGATCATTAATTGTACAAAAATAGGCTTTGAGTACAATCGTTTAGTTTCACCTGGAGCACTTAAACAGCAAAATACGTTGCATGTGTTTAAATCCATACTAAAATTGAGGTGGAGCTCTTGCATACCTACCTCAGGGGTCAGTTTGGAGTCTCTTGCTTTGTAGTTTTGAGTGATCTCCTTAAGAAGTACATGTTATGCAGCACACAGTTATAACTGAATCTGATTAGATGTGTCCTGGAGGGAAAACTCCCAGAACACGATCAATCTATTCAGGGATTTAAAGTGTGATTTGTATAATTTACAAGGAATGCTTAATACAAACTGTCATCACACTTAGCTTTTTTTTAGGATCCCTTGCAAATTCAAAGAGTTGTGCAAACATTAGTAATTAAAGCTGGGATTTTCAAATCATCCAAAGAGTTAGCCACCCAACTACAACTGAATTGGCTGGCTAACTCCCACAGACCCCTTTGAAAAAATCCCAGCCTCAAATGTGGGAAGCATAGCTGTACTCTGGAACGTGCCTATGTGAAATAACACCTTGCTTCTTGTCTAATGTTATCTATGTGTATGTCTATGAGAGATTTCAAATGCTCAATATGTAACCTACCAATAAGACAGTTAAGGAATGACAATCACAATCTATACATACCTAGATGAGGAACAAAACTTTGGTGGTGGCTTCTTTACTCGAGTAGGCAATGGTATTTTCAGATCCAGTGGCTAGAAGTGGATAGTAGAAATAAGAAAGGTTTAACTGTGAATGTTTAACAGTAACTAGGGTAGAGTCCCTGTAGGAGATGCCCCAGGAGCTGAGGTGTGTGCGTGTGAACAAAAAGCTACCATTGTAGTTATACAATTGCAGTGGCAACAGCAACCGGAAGTAGCCATTGCTTCTGTGTGTGGTATCTGCCCCTCATGCCCAAGCATGTCGGTCTGACTCTTGGTTGAATGTAGTAAGCAACAGCAACAGCTTACCAAGGATTGTGGTGATTTTTTGTAGCCTGGACAATTTAAAGATGTTTATTAGATATATTCCCAAGAAGATATGCTCTAGTTTAAAATAAGAATTTATTTAAGGGCTAACTTGTGGTATATAGGGAGTCAGACTACATCGCGAACCTTGTGTGATCTTTTGTCCTCGCAAGCTATGAATCTTGGTCTGTTTCTCTCTCTTTATGTAATGGTATATGCATGCCTTTTCCTCTTTCTTTCCTCCAGCTACCAACACAGAGCAAATGCAGATCTGGGAGAGTAAGCTGGAATCTGCATCTCCAACAACACATTTCATTAATTTTCAAATGCGGCAAAAACTTCTATAGGCAATTAATTAAGAATTGGCTGATAGACTCTTTTCTTTTTTTAATTGGCAATGATTTGTAACGCTAAAAAAAATATAGTTTGGCTTTCAAAAACAAGGAGTAACCCACAACATGAGGCATTTTATTTTATAAACTTTCTATTATTATCTCATCCAGGAGGTAAGTGGGGCTTTCATGGATCATAGACTACGTATTCACCCTTTGCACAGAGGTGAAATCCACTCTCAGTTCTCCTTTTAAACCATCCATCTTCAGTGTGTGCTCATGGTGGTAGATGAATCTCAAGGGCATGTGCAAATGAAATAGTCCAAAATGAAAGGTTTTGTAGTTAGTGGTGCACAAGGCCGTGATGTAGTTAGCATCATATCCAGCTGTCTTTGACTCCTGGGCTCAGATAACTAGTGATCCATTTACAGTCAGATTAAATTGGAGGCTTTTGGGGTGAGTCCACAACAGGATTTACCCTCATGCTTCCAGGACCATGGCAGAATCCTATAACTTCATGCCCTGGAGACAGGACTTCACTGTGTCTCAGCTGCTCTGTGATAGCTGCCGGTAAAGTCGTGTGTTTGCCATCGGAGAAAGACCGTGGTTTAGCTTTCATCTCCAGCATGCAGGTGGGTAGTTACCATCGAGCAAACATACAACAAATCCCCATTTCCTTTTCTTTTGTGGTAACTGGTTCATGTGGCCATGTCCTTAGACATTCAGCACATCCCATTCCCTACTGCCAGACCATCTTCTTAGATGGCATCACATGTTCCCACTCAAATCCTACCCCACAGTAGTGTCACTTACAGGGGGGGCACCAGAGTGATGACCCCCTGAGGGGTTCATGGTGCTGCAACAGCATCATCAGCCCTTGGCCTTGGCGATAGTAGCAGCTGCTGGGTTCAGGGACACTGTGTTGCTGCTACAGCATCTGCAGCAGCTACGAGACTAGGGTGGGCAGGTGAAGAGTTTAAGTCTCTAGGGCAGGCAGGCCTGGCTCTTCCCTGATTGGCACCCTGGTATCATAATTTTGGCCAGGGCCAGACTCCCCTTCCTGCACAGGGATTTGCCCCCAAAGCACAAAACTTACTAGTTACTCCCCAGTTCCCCCTGCACGTTTGTGTCCCAAGGAATTCTGCAACGGGGTAGAGAAATAAGGAGAGAGAAAATGAGACAGGAAAGGAAAGATATAATTTGAAAAGGGCCAGAAAGTTGATGAGCTTTGGAGATATGGGTATGTTCATAGGAAGGAATGCAATTTTAAATTTGTTCACACTTCCTATGAAACCTTAAGGTGGCCTGGTTTTTAATAGCGGCTGCTTTTAACTGTGCTATATTTGAAGAGCTTTGCTGTTAATCTGAAGAACTTGCAAGTAAGCTTTTTTTTTAAGTGTAACCTTTCTGGCAGGCTCTGTTGGTCTGTAGAAAAGGGCTAGGTTCAACTACTGAAGGGTTCATGCTGGGAAAAAATGTATCCCGCAAAGAACCCCATCATGAGAGCCCACTGAAGAACCTGAAAATCTCTAAACTCTACTGAGTGTGTGTTTATATGATCAATATTTCCCCATTTGCAAGCTGTGATATTTTTACAGAGTAAAACAGCAACATGGGAAAACCTAAATAATCAATAATTAGGTGTAGCTTCTTGTAGCAATAGTCTTGAAGCCAGTTCTCCTACTGTAGTTTTGGATGGCTGAGGTAGTATCAACCCACAGTCCTTTTTGCCTTGTTATATCCCAGTTATGGTTCATTGTCAAAGCACAGAGGAGTCCAAATTTTGAGTATGTCAATACTTCATCCTTAGGAGATGCTCAGTTTCTGGGGATATAGTCAAGTTTAAGGGATCAAAGCTCTAGTGATAGGTAGAGAGGTTCTCACCAGAGCCAGGTTCTAACAACTGCTTTGTTGTCACCATCCCTTCTTTTGTCACCTCTGCCATTTCCATTTCCTCACTGTTTCAGAAGTTCCTTAGCTCTGATTACTTACCTAAACGTAGAAATCAATAAACAAGACTTCGTCCGAATCTTTGCCACAAAGAAAAACATCCCCAAATGGAGTACTGGAATGTCTTTTCCCTTGCCCTTGCTTTTCTCTGGGATTCCTCACCCCATCACTGCAAAATGTAACACAGATTACGATAACCTATCCCTCAAAGCATGCCAGACAGATATCTTGTAATCGTGGTGTACACAATGTGCAAACAACCTACAAAGCACATGCCTGCTGGACAAGTCACAGGCCACCAATAGGTCCAGGAGTAGGGTCTAGGGTGGGGGGTAAAAAGGTAGGGGTGGGTCAGGTCTCCATGAGCTGGGACTTCCTTCCCGGGCAGGGCAGTTGCTTCCCTTACCGGTCCCACCTCTCAGCCACCCTGGGAAGCATGACACCTCCTGCCAAATCCAAAACTTTATTAAATCCCAATTTCCCAAATTCCAATTTATTAAAACATGAGATTTTATTTCATTTAGATCTCCTTTCTTTCTTTAATTTTTTTGTTTTACCCATTTCACCATCCTTTTCTCACCTCGTTTCCTTTCCACCTTTCAATTCCTTGCCCATGCCCATCACATTAACTCTCCACCTCCCAACTTCATGTTCCCAGCTCCCTCAAACTCACTCTCACAGCCCACAACCTACAGCAGGGATGAAAGTCTGTCCTGGCTAACAGGGCCTGTAGTGGCAGCTTACAGCTATAGCTCCTAGTCTGCCAGCCCTCTGTAGCAAGTCACAGCTGTGCAGGTAAGGGGGAGTCAGAGAAGTTTTTAGGTATGACTGCTCCAAACTCGAGCTAGCACTAACCCAGATCAACATTTAAGCAGCTCAAAGTACATGTTATAAGACCCAAAAGTCAAGTTGTTGTATGGCTCTCTGAACCAGTTAGTCTCTAAGGAGCCGCTCTGCCCAAATTTCTCCCTGATGCTTCTTAGTGTAAAAAAGCAAGCTCCCAAATCTTTTAAGGCTCCCAGCCACAGGACTTGCATCATCAGTAAGAAGTAAAAATGCTAGATATGTTTGTCATCCAAGTGTTTTATTACTTGAAAATCTCTTTCTTCAAAAAGTTGGGTTTTCTTCAGCTGCCATCTACTCCTAGGAGCACTAGTGACAAGGTAATCAGTACTGAGCAGCTCAACCACTGAAGTGAAAGGTAGAATGAAAAGTATTCATGAGAATGCTGTCAGATGCAACGAAGTCCCTAATAGCAATGAGTAGGAAATTATTTTCCCATCTGAAAAAAAACAGTTGGAACAAAAGAATACACATATATATCCTCCTCTTCATCTGAAAGAATACTACATTTTTCTAAAAGCCAGAGAAAGCATATCAATTGACCAAAAAGAAGCAGGTGGTCAAGGCCCTCAGGTTGAATGTGGATGACCTGTCAACTGTCTGCTTGAGAGTACTGACTTGAAGTTCACACTTTACCCACCAGGTATGGGTTTCTCTTAATATCTCCTGTTGGAGATGTTCCACTTCCATGAAATGGTGCATAGACTTCACTTAGACTTCCTGTTTGCTTGACCATAGGGCTCTTCTGAGATCAGTGCAAATCTGCTTGTGATGACAAATTCCATCATGGACTAAGAACCTTCCTGTTGAATGTAGGAAATGTAAGCATGTAGGTTTCTCTGAAGAGTTTTGGTTTGATGACCTGATGTTTTCTGATGAAAGGGTATTTCAGTGAGCAAATCCCAACTGGCTCTAATCCAAAATAACTGCCCTGGACACTTTTAATGGATTATTTGTTATATTTTGACAGTAGTTTCAGATTTATATTAGATGAGTGAATTATATTAATCTCCCCATCCATCTAAGAATCCATATAATCATCCTTTTATTTAGTACAGAGAATAATACTGCCACCCAGCTATGTCCTACCTAGCATCTTCCATGTAAATGACAGAGGTATTAGCAAAGATTTCAGTGGACTCTACTGAGCTCTGCCGTATATCCTAATGGTAATCAGGGCCTGAATTCAAGTTCAGTCGCACTTTACTCATGGCATTATCACCTAATTTGTCGAGAGTACCAAGAAGGCTCTGTTTCTGTCTCCGTTATGTTACTTATCAAGACTACAGTGATATATTAATCTACTAACATACAGACTGACAAAAGTTCATATTCCTGCTGATGAGCAGACACTGCTTTCATTTCAGAATGCTTTTCATTTCCCAGACTGCTTACACAATGTCACACGTTCTAAACCCAGAAGCAAGACCAATAGGAGTTTATAGTCTGAATTGCTGCATAACATGGGCCATAAAATTTCACCCAGTGTTTCCTTTGTCAACCCTACATGTTATGGTTGAGCTAGAGCACCGATATGTGTGTGTGCTCTGCCAGCAGAGTCCCCATTTGTCAACAGCCTGAACTGACAAGAAGTCTCCAAATCTAGAATCCTCAGCAGGCAGTTTGTTATATTGTGGGCATCTGGGATTTTGTTCATTATTCACAACGAAAACCAAATACATAGAATTGTCCTATAGGTGTTGTACAATAAATGTTTTCTCTCCCTTGAAACACAAACATGCTTCCTATGACAGATTTAGAGGAGGCAAAACCCATAAGCAATCCTTGTAGGAAGGTTTACTTATTTAGTTTTAAATTAAAAGAAGAGCTCAAAATCCTGTCGAACATCTGTACTGCTTCTACAGTGCTCTTTAGTGTGCTGCCCAGCCACTTCCTGTCTACCTGCACCACAGAGGAAGGGATGTCACAAAGAAGCCCTGGGGATATTACCCACTAGTACGCTTGAGCTCTTTGTGTCCAACTTTGCCTGAGGGCAGTGGCAGAGAGGTGCCCTTAAAGTGGCTTCACCACCTCATTTTTGGGTTTGGCATTTGCATAGCAGGAGCAGGTAGGTGAGACATGACTCTGAACAATACTCTGAAGTGAGTTTCTGAACTGGTGCAGAATGTCCTAATGGTCAAATTCTGCTCTTCCTTTACACCTCTTTGAGTGGGAGCAGACAGTGGTGCTAGATGCACCTGATACTATGTTACACCAGGGTAATAAATGTTCATCCACTGCTAACCTATTAAATATGTACTTTTAAATCTTGACAAGCAACCCCTGCTTAGGAAAAACACAAATAAGTTCTTATTCTGACAGTTTTATTCCATATTATATTGTAGGTTATCAAATGAGTGATTTTACTCATTGACAAGTGGGTTTGATTGGACAAGTGCTATGGTTCATTAACCTCATGATAAGTTTGGGCTATCTCAGAAGCATTCTTGCTGTGAATTTAGATTTGATGACAGCTCACACATCAAAGAAATAAATTGCCTTGTCTTTTAAAGAAGAAAGGATTTTTTTAAAAGAATTAATTGATGGCTTTTAAATCCTATAACTAATAATGTGGTTTTTTTCCTTCTGTATACTGCTTTCTACTTCTTATGAGGTACTTTAAGCAGACTGCATGCTAAATGCACAGATTACTTTATTTCTGTTATATACCAATTACTGAGAGTCAAAGAACTCTGATTACAATTATCAGATTTTAATGAGCAATTGTCTATCAAGCTTTTTCACAACTTTAAAGGTGCATGCAAGGTTTGCATGCGGGATAATAGGTATTCTGTACATAATAAGTTTTTCCTATGAGAATCACTACCTGCTTTCTACTTATTGTGTTTTTCCCCACTACACATTCCAAATAATTATTGTCTGATCTTCTAGAAAGTTGTTTGTTTACCCTTTCCCTGTTTGTTTTAGATAGTTGAATTGTCCTTACTAACAAAAGATCAGGTCGGGAACTGCATTAAGTTAAGGGCACAGATTCGCTGGTGGCATAAACTGGCATATCCCCATTGAAATTAATGGAGCCAGGCTGCTTTACCCTAACTGAAGAGCTGCCCATTGATTTCACTGAATAGCACATAAATAGGATTCTCTAATCTTGTTTATCTTTACATAAATGCAGCCCAAGAGATTTGTTGGTTTTAAACATATACCATTCAGCATGGCTTTCACGTTGCTATGGGGACACTAACTACCACACAGTAACAAATTAAAATAAAGAAGTTAGGAAATGCAGGCTTTTAATGCTGCTGAATTGATCTGCGAACAAATACCCATCCCTCCTCCAAATGACATGAGACTGACCTCTGCCATAATGCCTAGAAGAAATCAGCTAATTAATGATGGTTAGAATGGCACATAGGGACATTAGATGGTTATGTTTCCAGTAGTAGCTGAGGATGTTCTGCAGAAGTATAGAGAGCTGATTCAGCTCCCATTGAAATTAACTTGAAACTCCATTTACTTTGTCATGAATCTGGGTATATTATATGCGCACATAGTGTTTTGTGTGCATTGCGTATTATGATTCTTTTCCTTCATTCTTTCTCCATCATTTTTATCCTTAAACTGCATACTCTCTGAGACAGCGTGTGGTAGGGCACCAAAGGTGCCTGCCACTTGAAGGGGCTTCAGCAGGCGGCAGAGCAGCCTGCAGCTGAGCGCAGAGAAAATCAGCTGGTCACATGGAAGCCTGGAGACTGCCTGATTGGAGAACACTTGATAGTTGCAACTGGGAAGCCAAAGGATGAATATTACCTGGCCTGAATTCTGCTGCTCCCAGAACATCTGGAGGTCAGGGTAGTAGCTATGGGGAAGGTGGAGGTTCCTAAGGACCCAGGGGGGTCTAGAGCTCTTAGGAGGGACTGAAGGCCTGTGGTTGTGGAAAGGCCAGCTTATAGTGATGGACTGTGTAGACAGCCCCAAGAGAGGGGCAAGGATGGCCTACGGAGAGAGGCTGAGTAGATACAGGCCAGACTGAGCAAAAGATGCTTAGAGTTTGTGTGACTATAGAGGGGCTAGGTAAGCCCCCTGAATAGAACTGTAGAAAGTATGGGCAACCAAGGAAAGGCCTGGGAAAACCCAAGGAATGGAGTTGACCCTGGAAGGGTCTTTGGATGGGCTCAGATGAGCCCGGTGTAGGAAAGGGCTGTTTTATATAAGAACTGTGGGGCTCCAGACAAACACAGTATGAGAGGATTGATTAATGGGAGGACCCAGGGGTGGAACCCTGTTAAGGGAGAGATTCAGCTGTTTGTAGCTTGATCCAGGGCTCTCAACTGGCTCAAGCTGGGGCCAAGACCTGATTAGCCAAAGGGCAAGCACAAGTAGAAGGCCAGGATGGTGGATTGCTCTGGCACCCTGAGTGGCTGGAGAGTGGGGCCTGGCTCAAATGAGCTAAGGTTTCTCATAAGAAAGACCAATGATGAGAGAGTAAGGAGGTCAGTCAGCAAGCAGTGTGGATTGACAGAGGCTGAATCTCAGCCACCTGATGGGAGATATCTTGTAAGGGGCTGGAGAGAAAGAGATGGGGGCCAGAGACTAAGGGTCATGTTATGAGGTAGAGGCTAGACCAGAGTGCCCAGGAGTGAGCAGCCCAGGAAGAACATCAAGGATCCCAGAGAGGGTAGAGAAAGACCAAAGAAGATAGGTCTGCAGTGAGTCCTGGGGCATGACCTAAAACTATACCCTGCTCGGGTTGGATGCTGTGGTGGGGATGCCTGTAGTAGGGCACTCTCTAGGAAGTGCCACACATGTGCCTCCTAGTGAAAGATAAGTATGGGGCACCAGAAAGCCTCAGCCAACAGCCCAGCACCTGAGAGGGTGAGGCTTAGTGGGAGGCCTGAATAAGAATGAGGCCTAGCAGGAGGCCAATTTAGAGGCCCAGGCATGTCAACTGACACCTGAGAGTGCCATAGGCTGAGTTGGAGATGCCCAAGGCCAAAGAAGACTGGGGATGGAGTCAGCCCAGAGTATGGGGCAGTAGGCCTGACACCCTGTTGTAGAATAGGGCATGAATTGGGTGGCCTGAAGGTCTGTGAGGGGCCAGAACCAAGCATGGGAGATGAAACCTGAAGGGCTGTATAGAGTAGGGAGGCTGGGTGGTCCTGAAGGGTTATACAGAGTAGGGCAAAGTGCATATGGCCCATGGTGGGGTGAGATTGAGTGTAAACCAGTAAAAGGGGTGGCATCAGTGAGACCCAGTTAAGGGGCACATGAAAGAGGTCCAGGATAGAGACAGAGTTCAGCCCTGGAGAGAGCTAAGTAAGTGTCAACTGTTAGATGCCATCTCTGAGGCATGAGACACAGTAAAAGGGAGTTTAGAACCATGTGTTTTGCCCTTGGAATTAGGCCTTAGAATGGGCAACCTCCCGCTTAAAGTACTATCAAATTTCATATAACAACAAAGGTGTGGCAGGCGAGACAGGGTGGACTGCCCTGGGATAGCCCCCTGTCACACAGGGATTATGTCATTTGTATTTGTACTGCATGTGGAACCATGTATCACCCAGCTAAACTGTAGGAAGGGGAATTTTTGTATTTAAAAGAAAGCAGGTATTTCCCCATCCAAAAGGGTAATATTTGTTAAAACAAAATGTTGTTTGGTAGTGGAGTGTTTCTGACAAAAACGTCATTAAAATGAGTGGCACCAGAATGATCCATAATGCAGTGGCACAGAGGATTTGCTTGGTATAGAGAAAATCCAGGTACAAGTGTATGTTCTTGTCTCTTGCCCCTCCCCCCTTCCCCCAGAAAGTTTGGAAAGTCTACTTTTCATTTGCCAATGGAATGAAAATACATTTTGGATTTCAATTCTTTTCATGAAATGAACTTGCTTTTTTTTCAGCCAGTTCTACTGGATGGCAAGACCAAATGCTGCTCTCCTTGGAATCCCACTGAAGCCTTATGGACTGTACTCAAATTTTTGTATTTAAGAAGTTCAGTAGAGAAATGTTTACATGGGTAACTGTGGCAGCAAAATAGGCTTTTCTCATGCAGTGGAACAGCTACTAGTCCACCGCAGTTCCCAATGAATGATCACTTGGAGTGGGAGGGAGGGAAAGGCCACATAAACAACCTTCAAAGTATTTGGCATTTATAGTTTTGAAACCTTCTTATATGACAAGTTAGTGATAGTCTATGTCAATCAAGTTTCCACCTGAGCATCAGTTTAACTGCTCTGGCTCCTAATCACCATAATATCAATGTGCCACACAGCCTCTAGAGTACTTAACCTTACAGCTTCCCTGCGTGACAGGGGAGTGCCAATATCCTCATTTTACAGACAGGGACATCAAGCACAGATCTACAATGAAATTTTGATTGCAGTAGAAATTAGTCATCCATGCCCTTTTGAAGTCTCCTCTAGTGTGTATCTTCTGCTGTATAATTAAAACTATGCAATAGATTTTAAAATGTGGACCTGAGTGTCTAAGAGATCCTTTCCAGGGTGTTGCACAGTGTTATCACTATCGGGTGTGCAAGCATGATTCACAAGATATGGCCAATGATATCAAATAGGAATCCATAGTATTAAAAGCATTCTGACCTTTTGTGATCTTTTGGAGGTTCCTTGCAACAGAAGAGTTGCTCTATTTTTTTTCCATACTAAAAAAAAATGAGTGGAAACTAAAAGCAGGCATTTTCTAAGAGGGTTCTCAACTCGATGAAGGGGCACCTTGAGTCTAAAGAGACCGAGAACCGCTTGCCTCAGGGAACACAGGATCCTTGTGAGCAACTAGCTGAAACCAGGGTCTCCTGAACCCCAACTAAAGCCCAAACCATTGTAAAATCACAACCTTCAACATCCCCCAAAATATTTTTTATCTATACAAAATGGTTAGAGATGATTGGGAAAAAAAAATACTAAAATTCATGAAGATTTTTCCCCATTTTTTTAAATGTCTACAATATATTTCTTCAAATTGAAACTATTATCTCACTGTATTAAGATCAGGTTTTATCCTTCGTCGGTGGACTGCAGTTGACAAAAATAAGAGAATCTTAAAAAGGTGGATCTGGAAGGAACTTCAAATTCCCACTGAAGTCAGGATCATCCCTGACTAAAATACCGTGGAACTTTTTGAAATAAAACACAGTGCGCCTTATATTTCCTTTTGGCAACAGCAACTCAGTTTGTCTTCCCAGGAACAAAGCTATATTCTCCTTATTATTTTGCTGTTATTTTATGGCTTAATATTTAGTGTGAGTTTACAAGCTTAAGTACCTTTCTCCAGTAACTGCTATTAGAAGGCCGTATTTTACTCCTGGCTTAATGGTATTCTTTGGAAATGTATGACGACTCACTCCTGCAACCTTCTTCAGTGATAAAGTAGACAAAGCTTCCCATGAATCCTGCTTTTATGGCCTATGCTTGTCGTCTGTTTTGGAGTGATATAATACAGAATAAGGACCCTAGTCTCTCTCCATTCTTTTCACTGCACAACCTTGTGGTGTTGAGATGCCCCATTGAAATGAATGGGGCTATAATGGGGCTAATTGCAGAATAAGGTACTAGTTTGTTTGAGATTGCAGCAAAATCTGGCCCTAAACTATTTTACAATAAAGCCTATAACTGAAAAGAAGAAGACTGTAGATGTTAGTAGAATTAGACTTGATAACCTAACATTCATTCAGAAAACTGTTAAAGTGACAGAACTTCAGTTCCACTGAAATCAATGAGAAAAACTGAAGAATTTTATACTTCTCAATGCAGGCAAAGCTGAGCCCTAAGCCCTGGCAGATCTTTCACAAGTATAATTCTACTAGACTGAGTCAGTGGCTAGATTTTGCCTTCAGCTGTGTACTCACACAAGGAAGTAATTACTTCCCTTTGCTCCCATAGGTGGTCTCCCAAACCCTTGTGTCTGACTGAATAGCAATGAATAAAAGCTACTCATTTGCTTCCATTATTTTAACAGCTAGGAGGGAATTGGTGGACACTTGTTAGCATATCTGAGCTATCATGACATTGGATAGTAACTTGCTGCTATTACAGATCAGCAATAATTATTATCATTTGAGAGCATGGAGGAAGCAGGAACAAAGTTAGACTGTTTCCTGGTGTTATTCCCCAGGATGTCAGAGCTTGCCTATGATCTCTTCTTCGTGGCTGTGGCCAAAAGGCACAAGTTACCTATTAAGTTATCAGCGCGAATAATGCACTTTTTGAATGCATTAGTGTAAGTAAGTACATCCATGTATCCCTGCATTGGTGGATCTAGGAGTTGGAAACAGAAAGCCAGAGACTCCTGTTACTAAAAAGGGGGGAAATGCAGCCAGCTAAGCCTGCTGTGTAAGTTGATAATTGAGATAAGGGCTGTGGACAACAGACCTAAAGCTACAGCAGGGATGACTGAGCTGCCCATTAGCTGTAAAGGCAAACACCTGGGTGACCTTGACAGTCCCTTGGTAGCATCCAAGGTGGAGAAGGAAAATGCCTCAGAGGCAGGGGGTGTCTTGCAGGGAGCCAAGCTCTGCAGAGAAGAGCGGCTACCCAAGGACCCCCTTTGTGGGCACCAGAGTTTCTCTCCCTGGTGGAGCAGTGAGAGCCCAGGGGCTGCGGATTGCCTTCATATGTGTTTACCTGGTGGGAGGTTTTTCCTTAAAGCAACAGCTTGCCTTTTCTTTATGTTTGTTTACCCAGAGTGGGAATGGTTTTATTAAAGCCACAGCTTCTCTTCCTCTATCGGGATGTTTGTTTAAAGTGGGAAGCATTTGTTAAGGCAAGATCCTGCCTTTATGTTATAGTCAGAGCAGCAGACCAGGAAGGGGTAAAGAGGAGGCCACTGGGGTGCCTTGAGGGGCACATCGAGCTTTGAACCCTGCTAGGGGTTGGGGGCATGAGTTATAAAAGGGCCCAAAGGGCATAGAAGGTTTTGAGCCCTGCCAGGGCTGGACACAAGGCAGGTCAATTGAGGCCCGGGGGGCAAGAACCTGACCCAGGCAGGACAATAGAGAAGCAACCTGAGGCTGAAAGGGCCAGGGCCAGGGCCAGAGCCTGGGAGGATGAGGGCAGGATGCTAAAGCCTGAGAATGGCATTCATGAGAGCACGGGATTACAGCCAAGTAGGGTGAGAGCATGAAATGGGAGATGGGAGATGAGGGCTAGGGCCTGTTTAGCAGAGGCCCCCAGATAGTGGGCCTTGGGCAAGGGACCTACCTAGATAAAAGGAGCCAAGGCGAGGAACACTGAAGTTCCCAAAAAAGGCTTTGACATCTGAAGGGTTAAACAGTGAGGTGGGGCAAATTAATGCATTTAGATGATAACCAATAACATCTGGGAGGCATGGACATGACTATAGGAGTGGTCAGAGGCCATAAATACAACTTTTAAGGATACTGCACCAGTGGGAAGTGAGCTGGTAGTGGACAAGATTGCCCCTGGGCATTGGGCAGCCTCCCATCCTTTTCTTTTCAAAAAACAGCAAGACGTGGCAGAAGAGTGAAACGGAAGGACCCAAGTGACTGAAGGAAGCAGGAGTTGTGCGGTCACAAGGGGGCACTACAGCACCATTTGACCCTGGCCCTGCCACAGGGAGGTATAGATGGAGTGGGCGCATCACATTTTTCCAGTTAATTAGCAACTTTACTAATATTTTAGGGGCCTAGTGCTATATTATTCAATTAAATATCAAAGCTAAAACAAATACAGCTTTCTTGGCATGTTCAATAATTTACTAAATTATATATTACATTTAAAAAATGCGACAAACTACATAAAAATACTCAAAATAGTTTAAATATATTGTCATTAATTTTGTAGTCATTACAGTTAAATGTATAGCTTTTACTCAGATTTTTAAAACAAAATCTAGTCTTTCTGATAGTGACTCTGAAACTTCACGAAAAGTAATTTCTACACTTGACTTAATATTACTACAACTGAGGTAAGGCTTTTAGCTAGCACTAAAAACAGTCTGTTGGGCTGTGAAATAGCCATTCTTAGTAATCTCTCTCTCCTAACAGACAGCAAGATTTCAGAACAAAGGATAGTTTGAATCAAGACCATTTGAGAGGGGAGAGGGTCATTATCACCTATGGAATGAAGAAACATCAGCTGGAATCAAGGAGATTATAATGAGCCACCACGTCACTCAACTCTCTCAGTACTGCCCCTCCCAGGCAGTTGGATTTAAATATTTGGTACAGTAAGTATCAAAGGTGGGTGCAACTGCACTCTCTGTCCCCACTCCCCCAGGACCATGCCTGTATACCAGTTCAAATCTGACAGCATTTTCTTAATCTTTGGCATTTTATAAGACATTGAGAGTATTTTTGTTGTTGTTATTATTGTACACTTGGTTCCTCTTATTCGTTCCAGCCTGATCCTGTAACATTTTAAAGTGGCATTTTCCAAAAGTCATGCTTTTAAAATTACACGGCCTGTTTTGAATCTTTAAAGCAGAGAAATCCCCTGACTAAATTTATGACCATGCTAGGGTTGCCAAGTTTCATGATAGATGAAGAATGCCTTGAGTTTTTTTCCTAACTAATGGTGATAGATCTCAGATTTTCAATATGAGTGATGGATTGCACATATTCAATGATACTAACAGTTGGTATCTATGGATAACTTGAGCATTATGTGTCAAATTAATTTAAAACTTGCATACATTTTATTTTCATTTCCTACAAAATACTTTCCCAATCTGGCTGCCATATATCTGTCTCAGTTATTTATATCACTCAATCTTTAATTCAGTATTGAAAGCAATATTCTGTGAGAGAGGGCAACATTACAATATTGTTTCATAGTTTCATAGTTTCTAGGGTCGGAAGGGACCTGAGCAGATCATCAACCCCTTGCCATGGCAGGAAAGAATACTGGGGTCAAATGACCCCAGCAAGATGTTCATCTAACGTCCTCTTAAACACCCCCAGAGTAGGAGCCTGCACCACTTCTCTTGGAAGCTGGTTCCAGACCCTAGCCACCCTGACTGTGAAG
>NW_017728931.1:136172064-136194118 GCF_001723895.1 Crocodylus porosus | reverse complement strand
GAGATGCATCTGTGGATGCATGCCAAGGTACGATTGGCCTTCCTAACTGCCTCTCCCCACTGCCAGCCCATGTTCATCTTGGAGTCAATGATGACCCCCAGATCCCTTTCTTCCTCCGTGCTGACAAAAGGGGAGTTCCCTAACCTGTAACCTGGTTCACACCCCAGGGGTGGCTGGAATGCCCCTTGGTGGCCATGCCACTATTATCCTGCTTCAGCTATAGGGTGCCCTCCCCTTTTCTCTTGCCCTCCACACCTTTGATGCAATTATGTGATTGAAAAGGAGGCTGCCTAATAGGTCCTAGAGTGGGCCCTAGATCCTGTAGATGACAACTAATTTTCCCAGGGCACCTGTTAGCCTTAGGGGCTAAGTACATGGCTCCAACTTACACCACACTCCTGCCTTGCAGAATTTATTAATGAATAACTTCAGTGGACATTTGGCTCCAACCTGATATCAGGCTATCTCACACCTTTATAGCCTTCCTGGGGCCTCAGACTTCCCGGCCTCAGCCCCTTTTCTCCTGCTGGTTCCTTTAGCCTAGGGCCACTATGCTGGGCCTGACTTCTGGGTTCCAGGTCAAATCTCATCCTCTCAGCCTGTGTCCTGTTTGGGTTATATGCCACTGGCCCTGATATCACCCCTCTAGAGCTGTCTCCATCCTGCCTGAGCATACTTTGGCTTTATCTGGGCACCTGGCCATGGTCTTGCCCCTCTAGGGCTCTCTCTGCTCTGCCTTGGGCACTGAGCCTACTCTGGCGGTGTCCTTCACTCTGGGCCTCTGGTCCCATCTCTGTCCCTCTCATGTACAGGACCACCCTGACCTTGGCTCTGCCCTTAACAGGCATTGGGCCCCCTGGCCTTTGTACAGCTCCTGCCCAACTAGGTTTAAGCCTTTCTTTCTCTAGCTCTAGGATTGGATTTCCCTCTTAGATTGAGCCCTGAATCAAGTCCCCTAGCAAGACTTCAACCACTGGCATGCACCTGGCACTCCACTGTGGATTAAAACCCCCAGGCATTTCTCAGGTACCCTACCATGGCCTCTACTCACTCCCCTTTTGGCCACTCCCAAACCACTGGTTGACACTGTAACCCAGGAGTAAGCCTTCTGGCAAACAAACTAAACCCCTTCTCGGTCAAAATATAAACAATGGCTAGTGATGTGTAACAAGGCTTCCCCTTACCCCAGGTAATGTTGACCTGTAGGGCACCAGTATTCTGTGCACCTTTATCAAGGTAGGCCCAGTGTCAGCTGGAAGAGTTCCTGCATTCCCCTTGCTCTGGAGCTCTTGCCTCAGCAGGCTTCAGGTCCACACTGGCCCTCCAGGCTCAGGCTTGACTGGCAGCAGTGAGGGGGAGGGGAGGAAGTGCAGGGTTGTGCCCCTTTCTGCTGCTGAGCAAGCAGGGGATGCCTCACCATGGTAGCATGGGGCTCATAGGAGTGGTACTGAGCTTCCCTGCCCAGCTTTGCTCTGCCTTGCCATGCTGGGTCCAGCCTGCTGGGCCCCAAAGGCCCCAGAGGGAGGGCAAAAGGGCTGGGAGCCCAAGCCCACAGGAGATAAACCAGGCCCACCCCCACTTCATGCCCAAATTGGGGGGGGGAGGCACATGCCCACCATGCTAGGAGTGTGCACAGTAGCAGAGAACCAGCACCCTCCACCTGGATGAGTTGCCCACAGCCCCATCCTACTCTCTGACTGGGCCTCACAACCACACATGGCCCTGGGTCCCAAACCCCACACACTGTTCGGTCTGAGCAGCAACCCCAGCCCCATTCCCAGCCGCAACCCTGCCCAATCCCTCTCTCCCTGCCCTCCCTTACTCTGGGGGCTTCCATTCCACCACCCCCCACACACCTAGACTTACCTGTGGGAGCTACTCTCCAGGTTGACTGGTGGCCATGTGTATGTGTACATGCATGGAACTCTGCCAGCCTGCAAAGGGCAACCCACCTTAACCTGCATTTTTCTCCTTTTAAAGGAGAAAATCTGGGTTTTTCTCCTTAAAAAGGGAAACTCTGTTTTTTTTTCTCCTTGAAATAATAAAATCTGGGTTTTACCATATTTTTTCCATAGTGGATGGAAAGCCAGATCCTAGATATTCCAGGGTTGTCTGGATTTTTACCTAACTTGATATACTTTAATATAGCCAATGCCCAGGTAACATCTGAGGACCAGGAATGATGTTTATACCTATAGGATGGGAGAGGCTCTTTTAGTATGTAGTGACTCAGAGACATCTTAGGAGCCATCATGGTTAACTCTATGAACATGAATGCTTAGTGCAGTGCTATGGCAAAAAAGGCTAGGATGAACCTTGGATAAACATAAACAGATGAATCAAGCAGGGAAGTGGTCTTATCTCTATATGCAGCACTAGTAATACTGTTATTCGAATTCTGTGTCCTTTTGCTGGGCATTTTAAGCAAAACGTGAAAATAATAGAGTGAGTTCAAAGGAGGTACATAATCATGATCCGGAAGCTGGAAAACAAGTCTTACAATGTAGGGCTTTGTAGCTCAATTTATTCTGTTTATAGAAGGGAAGGTTCAGAGGTGACTTGCTCACTGTGTTTTTCATACGTGTACATGGAGAAGATGTTTCTTTGCAGGGTGGTTAACCTTGCCGACAAGGGTATAACAAGATCCAAGAACTGGAAGTTGAAGTTAGACAAATTCAACCTTGAAGTAAAATGAAGTTTCCTAGCAGTAAATGTGAATGAACTTCGGAACTGCTTAGCAGGGGACATCACCTGAAGTCACAAAGGGAAGATCAGTCAGCCACAGAGCCAGGAGTAAAACCATATAGTTCTTGAATCCAACTCTTTTTACTGCCAGAATACCTGGCCAAAGGGTTACAACTGGTTGGGAACAAATTCCTCTAAACCTTTTAGTTGAGCGAAAGACAGCTTTTTTACTGAATTGTTTTTAATGATTCTACAGGGTTTTTTCCCATAGTTTTTTAAGCTTTTCCCTTTATAGTGCAAAAGGGAAGAAAAAAAATGAACAAAAAATTGTTTTTTGGTTAAAAATAAAATAAAAATCATAAGGTTCATAACTTCTGCTGAAAATATTTATCACTTTTAACTTGTCTCTTTTCTGAGGTTAAGTCAAATTCAACATCTCAAAGACCATATTGCAAGACTAGGCACCAGCCTCCTTCCCTAATGGATTTATATACTGACCAAACACAATCCATCCCTCCTCATCTACTCAGGTAAAGCTAGCTCTTCTAAGAATAAGTGAAAGGAAAAGCAGATGTATTAAATGACATAGAATTTGTCTCCTCCTTTATCTGAATTAGATACATCAGGATTATGTTCTTTTTCTTTTCTTCTTTTGATAATCATATTAATAACCTCAGTTTTTTCAAGCAGAGAGATATATCACCCAACCAATAGGGAGAAAATTCAGATAATTTAAAATCACACACACAAGCTTCCATAAATACCACCAACAGATTATACTGTAAGCCTTTAGAGCCAGCTTACTTTGCTAATATTTAAGACAGGTACAATGATAAATAGCTTCATGAATACAAAGAAATCTGTGGTAACTATGAAGCTGCTGTCGGTAGAGATAGATTGAGTAATAACTCTGTTCTGGGAAATAAGAGGGGGGAAGTGAATGGTGATTTATTAAGTCCAATGAACATATACTGTTTAACAAGTATAGCAAATGGAAGTGAATAATACATGAAAACTGCTAGGCCTTAAATTTAGTGCATAGAGAACGACAGATTAAAACCATGGCAGTGGAATTGTAAGTTAGGAAGCTGAAGTGTAAAAGGATATATTGTGCACAGGCTAGGGACACACATTACACATAAGCCAGTTTAAGTGATTAGAAACTGGTTTAAACCTGTAATAGAACAGACATTCAGAGCACATAAACCACTTTCAAAACAGCTGAAACTGGTCTGAGATAAACCTGGTTGAATGTAGTATCAGATTTGACTGATTTAGCTCAAATCAGTTAATGCAATGTCTGTCCCAGACACCTTCCTGGTTTAACTTAAGCCAGAGTCCCCCAGCATCCTGGCATGCTCTCTGGGTTGGGATCTCTGCTCCAGCCCAGTAGGGCTGGTCCCAACCCTTTGCTCCCCAGCCTGAGCAGGGACAGACAGGCACAGGCAGGGCCCTGGGTGTGCCCAGAGAGGGATTTCATTCCCCACTCCCTGTCCCACCAACAGGGACCTAAGCTGGGTCTGCTGGGTGCCCCCCCCCCCCCCTGCTACAATGGGGGGGCCACCATGGCCCCTGAGGCAGAGAAGGCAGGGAGGGGGATTATTCCCCTCTCTACTCTCACTGTACCCGGGGGACCCGACAGCTGCCTCTGAGTGGTGGAATATTCCCTCTCCTTTCCCCTCCACTGGGCAGCAGAGGGAGGGGAATAACCCCCATCCCTGCCCCCCTAAGGAGCCCTGCTGGCCGGTGTCTGGCCCCGCCAGGTGGGGGCTGGCTTGGGAGTGGGTTTCCCAGGCCAGCTCAGAGGTACCAGTGGGCCCCAAGCCCAGCAGCTGCCACCACTGTGCCCCCTGCCCTGTGCAGCACTCGGGGCTGCATCTGCACAAGCAGCTATGGGCTGGCCGGGGTGGGGGGCTGTTCTTCCCCCCTCACCTCCAGCTGCCACTGCCATGGCTGCACCACGCTGCTCTAGGTGGGAAGTGGGGAGGAACTTTTGCCCCGTGCGTGAAACTGTGGCTCCAACTTCCGGATGCCTTGGAAGCTATTGTTTGTCAGCCTCAGGGTTTAAACATATCTCCCTTATTTCTGATTTAAACTTGATTGGCCTCAACAATCAACAGCTGGTTCTCATTATGACTGCCAGTGCTATATGGAAGAGCACTGAGTGCCCAGTAGTTTCAACCTGTAAAGGTATTTATTCACAGAAATAAAATCACTTGTCCTTCTTGGTTTTGATAAATTAAACCTAGCTCTTTAATTTTCTCACTGCCAGGAATTTTCTTCAGCTACCCAAGTATTCCTGTGGCTTTCTTCTCAACTCAGCCAAAATTTGTAGTATCCTCCTTTAAAATGTCAGCATCATAATTGTATCCTAGCATTTCTCAACAGTACCAAGGTAACGTCAAAACCCTACTCCTTCTTGTGGCAGAAATCCACCTTGGTTTCTCCCCAAAATCTCTGTGCTGTGACCATTTGATTAGGATGGGCCCAGTAGAGGAGGCACACTCTTACCCTCTCTCTTTAGGTAACCTGAGCTGGCTCCAGTCCTGAGGGAGGGGGGAAACCTGCTCCCTCTGCCTATGTGACTGGTATAGGCTACCTGGGTGAGGGGCATCTACCTGGGGGGCTGGAGTCTGCCCAGCAACTAGTGATGTATTTCAAATTGGTTGGCCAACAGCCAACTGGAGCTGGCCTCCACTGGACCAGGTGAATGAGGTCACAGGGGCTATATAAGTTAAGACTGCCCAGGAGAAGAGGGCAGCAGCCATGGGGGGGACTCAGAGGAGCTTTATCATCTGAAACTGCCTCTCTCCCCCAAAACTCATGAGCTAGAAACGGCCTGCCTCCAGGGGAAAACTTCACCTGCCTTTGGAAGATGCTTGTAAGTAAGCCACCCGAGATCTGGGTAGATATCTAGCTGGTAGTAACTCAAATGTATGATCAAAAGGCTACCTCAGCCAAACTGTTTGCTCTTTAGGATTTCTAGGATATTGCTCAATCTTGTACCCTATTTGCACCCTACCCCTGTAATCAGTAAAGTTCTCCTTTGTGACTGGTGTGGGAGACTTATTGAGGGGTGGGTCTAAATTATGCCTAAGAGACCCCTTAGGTCTGCGGACTAAGAGAGACTCTTTGTTTGACCTCCGACTTGGGGAAGTGCCCCAAGTGCCTGTCCTGGGTCAAGTATCCGTAGGACTTTAGGCCGGTGTTTCCCCGAGGACACTGGGTCGAGAGAATCCCTTCTCGGGGTGGTGGCAGCTGCGTTACCCCCAGGCTAGCGAGTGTGCTCCAGGAAGGGGGTCAGCTGGACGTGAAGCACCCCGGAGGCACTCGGAGCCTGGAAAGTGGGCGGGCGCAGGGAGGTGGGCGGCTCAACGCAGGAGCACCCCCTACTGGCCTGCCACACTTCTTATGCCCCCTCTGTTTATGTACCTATGGGTGGCATTCCTTTTACCTCAGCTTTACTCTGAGTGTTCATGTCAAGTGACTTTTAAATCCTTTTCAGAGTCCCTGTTTTTCAGTGACTTATCCTGCAGGGATCACCTGCATTCCTTGTTTCTAGACCAGTGGCTGCCAAACTTTTTAGATTCAGGGCATTCCTAGATACACTTAATGCACTCCTGGATAGATGCAATGCACCCTTTGGAAAATGCCAGCTCTTAGTTTTCACTCCTTTTGACTATAAGAGGAAAAAAAATGATTTTTTTTTTCTGCAAAGAACTCAGACCACTTTTGTAGATTTCTGTTTAAAATCTTTGAGTTTATCTTTTGAATAATGGTTGTCAATGAACAGTGCTAACATTTGTGTGGCACCCTGCCCCATCCTTGAAAGGATCTGAAGGCGCTGCAGGGTACAAAAGCACCCTGGTTGAGAATCACTGTCTTAGAGGTATACGTTTGCATTTGGTTATATGAAAACACATTTTGTTTGAATGGGTCCTCCTTAATAAACAATCACGACAACTCTGTGCAACTGGCCTGTTGTCTACATCATATGCCACTCTACCAGTCTTTATCATGCACAAATTTTATCAACAACAATTCTATATTCATCTCCAAAATCATTGATGTAAATGTTGAATAACATCATTCATAGCAGTAACTACTGCTGTGGAGAATTTCCCTGCAAGCAGCTCCAGAGGATAATGAGTCTCTCCTGACAACTCCTCTTTTGAAATCTGTAACTGGGTCAGATCTGAATCTATTTACCTTGTGTTCTATATCTGTAACTATATCTATATCTAATCACAGCATTTTGAAGTAGAAACCATCATTTCTTCCCTTCCCACTGGTGGGGGGAGGGCTGGGGTCCAGCCCAGGAACCATTTCTGCCACCCGAAGAGGAAGAAAGACCCAGCCGGCCTGCAGGCCCTACAGAGCTGGCAGGGTTCCCTGGCTGGGTAGTGGGTACCACAATGAGGCACTGCTTAAGACACCCTTTGGGTCCTGACTCAGGCAGGGACAAAGGGTCTTTCTTTTACATGTTGGTCAGGGTTTTGGGGTATTCAGTATTGCATTTGTTGGAGGGAGGGTAAGGAGTTAGCTGTATTTTTGCTGAGAGGGGTGATAGCCAGACCCTTTCTGTAGAGGGGTTATTTGGGAAGGATAAGGGTATCTCTCTGGAGCTTAAGGCAGGTCAGTAGGAGCGTGGGTGAGGGGATGGGGGGTTTTTGTATCTGGATGCGAGTGGCAGTTGGGAGGCAGGGCTGGGATTGGTAGATCGGTTTATATTTTAGTGGGGGTGGCAGGCAGGCAGGCAGTGGTTGGTGGGGAGAATAGGACTTGTCGTTCTCAGGTTTTGGGTCCTCCCTGTGGCTTGTTTGTTTACTATAAGCCACTCTGAGCCTTTCTGATAGGACAGGATGTACATCTAATAAATAAATGAATGCATAGATTGATTTAGCTACCCTAAAAGTCTTCAGTATTTTTCATCTCTGCAATTACCTTATATCAATCAAACTTATAATCTCATTAAGAAACAAAATTAGGCTTGTTCAACGAGACCTATTTTCCAGTGCAATATATTGACTGACATTATTTCTACTCCTTTATAATATTTCTTCCTTTAACTATTTATCAGTGGAATCCCATATTAGTTTTTCTTGAGTTTTGTGCCTGGATTGGTAACAGGCTAGCTGGTCTGGAATGATCTGCAGCATCTTTTTGCCTGTTCCAGTAGTACTCTGTCCTACTGGAATGTAGGCAGACAGCGGGGCTGAAACATCAACCTGGGTCAGGATGAGTGAACAGGATCTGGGGGACAATATGGGTCAGAGAGTGGAGTCTGCAACATGGCAAGTCGGGGCACCGGAGGAGCAGACAAAGTGAGACTACCAATGAGCTAGGTCAAGTAGATAGGAAATCAAGCCAAGAGAAGAAACTAGAAGTGAGATGAAAGGCGCATCAATATAGTCATTGGTCAGGTTGGCCAGGAACTTTCTGTTCCTGTTCAAGGGTTTATATGTAGGAAGTCGGGGGTCAGCTGACCACAGCTGGCCACTCCAGCAACAAGGTGGTGGCCCTGCTAGGTGGTTCACCTTGTCCAGTCCTTGTGAACTGCCATACAGTGGCAGGCCAAAGTGAATGGTTTTGATGGCCAGGCTGTGGAGCAGGTTCAAAGGTATACTCTCCCAATCTTCCACAATTTCCAGTGCTAATTAGAGATAGGTGAGGACCTGAGGAAAGCCACTTGATGCTTGAAAGCTTGTCCAGCTATGCAGTTAGTCCGGTAAAAGATATCACAAACAATCCTTGCTTCTCGTACACTTCCTAAACCACCATGGCTACAACAACGCTCCAACAATGTTAATGAAAAATTTACATCAGCAGACCACACACATCTTCAGGAAACATTTTTTTAAGACTCCCAGATTCAAGTTATCCAACCCTGTTGATTTTAAAACATTTATACCCAGTAGACTCTTAACATCCTCCTTGGTTCCCAAAAGACAGAAAAGTATTTGTGTCATCCTGCTCTTTTCCATATTCATAATTTATCTCCATGTAGTAATAAACCTATATTATTATTATGCTGTTTTTATTTGTAAATACTTAAAAACTTATGCATGCGAAATGCTTGATAAAATTAGGCATTTTCTGCGAAATGCTCCTTAATAATGTTCCATATTTATTTCTTTAATGATGTGAGCCCTAAAATTGCATTTATTTTCCTTATAATGCATGCTAAATTTTCTGCTGTGTATCATGTTGCAATTGTGGAAATATGGAATTTCCATAGTGAGAAATATAGATAGTAAACATAGGAAATCTAGATTCAAACAGATAGTTCGGTGTTTCAGAGAGCTTTGCTTGAATACAGGGTTTTTCCTTTGGACCCCTTTCTAATAGGAATTTATGAATCCCCAAAAATTGAAACATTCTAATTTGCAGGATGTGGAAGTAGTGATGGTTGGGATATCTCTGCACTCTTCAACTCCTGAGTAGCAGTGCCATTACCTTGACTCCCTTGGGTTTTGTTTTATTTCTTTTCTTTCTGTTAAGAAAGAAAATTCTGGCCACTAGATTATTCACAATCCTATGGGATTGCCTTCAAGATTTAAGATGTTAGAGCCATAGATTCATACATGCTAGGGTCAGAAGGTACCTCAGCAGATCATCAAGTCTAGCCCTCTGCCCCAGGCAGGAAAGAGCGCTCAGGTCAGATGACCCCATCCAAGTGCAAGTCCAGTCTCCTCTTAAAGACTCCCAAGGTAGGGGAGAGCACCACCTCCCTTGGAAGCCCATTCCAGATTCTGGCAACCCTTACCATAAAGAAGTTCTTCCTGATGTCAAACCCAAATCTGCTCTCCATCAGTTTGTAGCCATTGTTCCTAGTTACTCCAAGGGGTGCCCTAGTAAAAAGCATGGGATAGGAGATGCTCTGTTCCCGCCTTATTAATTTGTAAGTGGCCACAAGATCACCTCTCAGCCTTCTGTTGTGGAGGCTGAAGAGATTCAGGTCCCTCAGTCTCTCTTATAGGGCCTTACCTGCAGGCCCCCAACCATGACTCTAAGGTCCCTTTCTGCTACAGTGCTGCTGTGAGAGGGTCATCCCACAGCCTATAAGTGTGTTGGTGATTCCTTCTCCCCAAGTGCAGCAGTTTGCATTTGTCCCTGTTGAACTGCATCCTATTCTGTTCTGCCCACTTCTCCAACTTGTTCAGATCCACCTGGATTCATTCCCTGCCCACTAGCGTGTTTACTTTACCCCATAATTTGGTGTCATCCACAAATTTGGACAGAATGCTCTCCACACCCTCATCCACATCACTGATGAAGAGATTGAACAGCACTGGTCCAAAGACCAAACCTTGGGGAACTCCACTGCCCACATCTTTCCAGGTCAGTGCGAACCAGTCCACCACCACTCTCTGGGTGCATCCCATTAGCCAATTTGCCACCCAGCTGACCATGTCATTATCTATGTCACAGCTGCTCAGTTTATGAGTATGGGATAAGATACCGTATCGAAGGCCTTAAAATTCAGGAAGGTAACATCTACTTCATCCCTTCCATCTAAGCATTTTGTGATCTGGTCATAAAAAGAAACAAGGTTAGCCAGGCAGGATATACCTGCTATTAACCCATGCTAGTTGTCCTGCAGTGTTATTTTTCCTGCTGAACTCCCACAAATGTTAGTTTTAGGTCTAAACAGGGAGGAAGCCATTAATCTTTGCTTTTGCCACTGAAGTTTGAGTGCTACTCCAGAAAAGCTTAGGACAGAAAGAGAAACTTTGGAATTGTGCTTATTTCATCCACACTCTCTTTTCCAGTCCTTTCTGAAGACATTTCTCTGCTCTGTACAGAAAACATTAAAAAGTACTTTATGATCCTCAAGCCACTCAGACTCTGGACTGGCTGAATGGCTTCTAATCCTATAATTTTGTACACGCAGAGTGCCTCATGCAGCAGATCTTTTACTGCTTTGTAAATGGTTCCATTTCAACTCCTTTACTCCTCCAGCTTAAGGTTACATTGTACTTGAAAACACAATCATAATTATATTTCAATAGCAACTTTACCGTTATTGTTCCTCTTTTGAGAGTTTGAAATGAGTATGTAGCTGCTCCCTAAGGTTATTCTTATTACTCTGTTGTAGAACTGTTCACCTTTCCTTCCCATTTAGAGCTTAGAAGCAGAGGGTATGATTCCACAGTAGTTAATTATATTGGATCAAATTCACAACTGCACGCAAAGGCTTATATGAGATTTAAGAGATGCTACAGGCCTTGTGCCAGTCTTCTACTACTAGCTGAATAGCATTTTGATAATGAAGCCCATTGGCTTACATAGCTAAATGACTCAGTTTTGGGGTACTACATAACCATCGAAGGTATAATGGCAGAGTAATTAAGGTGTACTGCTGCTCTTACAGAGGTATGAGTTCAAGTTTCACTACTGAACTGTGCTAAAGACAGATATAAACAGTACCTTGTCCTTCAACCATGGAAGTCAAAGTAGGCTGGGTATGACACCTGCCAAAGAACTTCTTGATGTGGCTGTAGAAAATGATATACCTTAACCACAATGGGCTGTCAGCTTCCAGCAACCCTTTGACAATTAAAATTTTTTTGAATGAAGATCTGCCTGCTGGTGTATTTGCATGATAGTTTTTATAATAAGATGCTTATTATTGTATAACGTGTTCCTGTGAAAGACCATGCTATTACTTTGCTAAGTAAAAAAGGTTTTATTATTTGCTATTATTAAAGAGTCAGGCTATACTTGGAAAAGTGGGCTATGCTGGCCAGATCCTAGGATAATGGAGAATCCTAAGCAAGATCCGAAGGTCAAGAGCTAGAAACCTAAAATAGCAGAAATCTCAGGAGTGAAAGAACATCCCTTATTTATCTAATTAACCTCACACGCTAACATTTAGGGAGAGAATTCAAAGTTATTTTATTTACAAAGGCCTAATTGTACAATCCATAAAGAATACTTCTTTTTTGAAGAACTGAGTGTGATCTGGTACAATTTAGCTTTGTAATTCATGTCTTTTGCCTCTTTCCTAAGGTGATATTTTCTATGGCATATTGGGCACATTTAGTCACAACTAGATTTACTACATAATAAGCTATTTTTAGCTAAATGTCAACACATGCAGAGACCTAGCAGAAAATTTGCTGCCAGGTCCCTCCAGCCCAGTCATGTGTCCCTGTGGCCACCAGGGGGAGCTCCAGGCTCCAGCCCCATCTGTCAGCACCTGGCAGCCATGTTTGAAGCCAGCCCCAGATGCCAGCACTTGGAAACTATCTTTAAAACCCAGCCCCACTCTATGCTGTCTGAGCAGCCAGTTCCTGTACTTAGAGGAGCAGTGTAGCACATGAAGAGGCAGCATGTGGAAGTTGTGTTTGTGCCCCCTCTGCATCTCTGAGCTATGGCTGCCCCAGCCCCCTGCCCTGGAAGTGAGGGTCCCCTGATCCTGCTGGCCACCACACTCTCCCTGCTGGCCCACTACACCAGCTGACAGCTGGCCCATGACTTTCTCACCCCACCTGGCTCCCCTATACCCAACAACTACGTGGCCACCCACCATGCACCCTTCCAGGGCCCCTCCTGCTGACACCAGCAACACTGAGGCACTCCAGGAGGTCACTACCAGGGCTGCCATCACCCTCCTGGGCCTCCAGCCCCATCGCCTCTGGGCCCTCCATGCCAGCCAGCACCAACCTCCTCCTGGATCCATTTAGGGCTCCAGGCAAATGTCACAGTCATGCACATGTGGGTGGGGCTGGGCCTGTACAGCAGGGACAAGGCCATGCTTCTGGGTCCTGCACCAGCTCTCTGGGCCCCTGCATGGCTGTCTCTCTATTGCTGGCCCTGGGTTATGCCCTGCAGCAGATGCAGGGCAGGCTGCTGGGGTCTGCAGCAAGCAGGTGCTGCTTTCCCTGATGCCAGATGCAGGCTGCAGGCAGCCCTGGGGTGCTGGCAGAGGCTACAGCAGCCTGCAAGTGCTGTCCACACTGCTGGCCAGGCAGCAGTGCCCTGGCAGCTGCAAGGCTAAGCAGGGCCGTGCAGCAGCACAGATCTTCAGGCCTGCTATAGCCTACATTAGGGGGGCACACAGGGCCTGCACTACCCTTAGGCTGCCACATCTACACATCCATAACTGGCGAATAACTAATTGAGATTACATTTTCTACCTGCATTTGCAGGTAGCAAATTTAATCACAATTAGTCATTTTTACTATGCAGTAAGGGCATGCATGTGTAGACTCTTGTCCATACTGCACAATAAATTTGGCAACAGCACAGTAACATGTCTAGTGTAGAGGCGCCTGTTGTCTTCCTAACTTAGAATGCAATACAGTCAGATTTCTCACTAAGATGGTCCTTATCATTAACATTTTTTATATTAACATATTTATATTTAATTAAATTAACATATTTCTATTTTTTTAACATTTAAACAATTATTGCACTCCTAGGCCCGAATCAGACACTATGGTGGTGTAGTGGTATAGGTGCTTTACAAACAACTATGGGTATGTGATCAGTACCCCAAAAGCTTGTGTTGTAGGTTTAGAACCAGCTACATGTTCTTCTCACCTGTTATAACAGTGGGTTTATATTCATTAGTAACCGCGTCAGTGTCTTAAACAAAGCAGTTTAGTTTGCATACCACATATTCTCTTAACAAAATCTATGTTTTTCTGGCAGAAATAACATGTTTATTTTTAAATTCAAATAAGCATAATACAATTGGCAAGCAGACTAAGAGAGCTTTTAATGAACAGTGTCCATCACTGCAGCAGAAGGAACCATCCAAAAGCTTGTTTTGTACAGGGCAACATGCTACACGTGTCCCTGAGTGTTAAGCAGACCTTCCTGAAAGATGTGAGTGCAATAAGCAAATGCAATGGCCGTCCTTGAGGCCAACACACTGGGGACTAAACCAGAGCTTTCCAGAGCTGGAAGCATAAGCAATTACAGTGTGTACTAAAGAGCCTTAGTGCTGTGATGACTCATATCCTCTGTGGATCATCACAGAAGGGCACGCTCAGCAAGGGGGACACCATGATCCTTTCTGCGGTTGTCATTTCTTCTGGAAGAATTCCAACCTATTTTTGTCAAGAAAAAGTATGTTAAAAACTATTTATTTTTTTCCATACAATGCCTTTTCCACGGTTAAACACAAGACATCAGGGTTTGAGCCTCTGGGGCCAATACCTTTCATATGCCAAAAACTTCTATTAATTAAAAAAAATGAAAACCACCTTAGCTTAGTAGGCAGGCTTTTGCAAAGCTGGCAACAATTCTGATGCAAACCTGGAACTGATTTGAGGGCATTATTTGGAAGCTCAGTAGTCTAGCTTGAGCTATTTCTATACTAAGATAGACAAGGGTGGATTAAAGACATAGCAAGATTAAGCAGGTTTCTATGGGAATCAAGAAGAAGACCATATTCTTTTTTCTCATTTGCAAAGACACTCTGAAAAACCACTCTGATGAAACACTGGCCATTAGGGATTTTTCCTTAGATTTTTCTCTTTCCTCCCCTATTTTTTTTTGTTCCTTCTTAGACCATTGTTTCTTCACTGAACTGAAAGCAATAGAATTGCCAAAGTGTGGACGATGGGAAAATTTTATTTACAAAAAATATCTTGTAATGAATAGAAGAACCCACTGCTCCATAACAAGATTATGGGGGTCTACTTTGAAAACTTTGCACTTGCTATTATGTAAAGAGAGCTCCACTGACTCTGCTAAGCTCTTCAAAATGTACTTATACAGCCTTGATTGAGTCTGGTAGTAGTGCACAATATCTCATTTATTTCTCCAGAGAAAAAGGAAGAGAATCCTTCAAATGAAGTTTATAGGGACCATCAATAGACACAAGCTGTGGGGGGGGGGAGGCGGGGCAGCATTGCATTGCCTTGCATTTTACATTGGTACTTCCAAGGAACTGACTGATGTAATTACAGAGGCGTTGGTTATTATCTTTGAGAATTCTTTGAGGTCAGGTGAGGAAAAGGGCAAATATGGTACCCATATTTTAAAAAATGGGGAAAGGGAAACCTAGGGAATTAGATTGGTCAATCTAACTTTAATACCCAGAGAAACAGAGGAGCATGTCCTTGAAAAAAAAAAAAGGTGATTTAAAAAACCAGGATGATAAAGAACACTCCATGGGAAAATAACAAAAAATATTAGAAAAAATGTCTTATTAAGAAAGGTTGGTAAAACTGGGATTATTTTATCTGGAAAAGAGAAAACTGGGGGGGGCCTTTGATAAATATCTTCAGCAACAAAAGGAGGTGGTGATCAACTGTCCACAGGGGAAAAAACAAGAAGCAATGGATTGAAAAGGCAAAGAAGAATATTTAGCTTGAATATTAGGCAGTACTTTCTAACTATGGGCCTTGTTACACAGTAATTTGGAGCAGCATTTAGAGCTCTTAACACCTGGATTGTTCATATATTAACATCTGAAACTAATTTTAAGTACTCATTAGGCAGCTCAGAGTTATGCCACTCCAGGGCAAGATTATCTTCGATCTGTGTTACACAGCTCATGTTACACTGAGGTATGACCCCCTCCCTCACCCCCCTCCCCTGATGGCCTGGATTGGGCCCACTGACCTCCCCACACCTTCCTTAGCACCCCAGATCTCTGCTCACTGCCATCCCACCCCTTCGCCTACTTACTTGTGTCTGCCCACACTGTGTATTCCAGGATAGCAAGCAGAGAAGGGTTAATCTGCCTGGCCAGCTATTGCTGCCCACCACTGCTGCTCTCCAGGCTGGGCTCACCCACCATGCATGGGGCCTACCATACCACCCCACATGCTCCCCCCAGAGGTCCAAATCAGGCCAGCTTCTACCCCTGCATGCCAAGATGGAGACCACCACACTTCCTACTCCTGATCAAACCCACCTCCTGTGCCATGTTGCCTCCCCCGCAAATGAGGCCTGCCCCCCTTCACTCCAGACACCCACTCACCACCCCACTGGCAGCTCCCTACCTCCCCACTACCCAAGCAGCTCCATGCTGACCTGCATCTTCTGGCACAGTCCTGGTGAAGGAAGTAGGGAAGAGTAACCCACCCACTGGGCTCAACCCAAAGAGCAATAGTGGTCTGGTGGCAATAGTAGCTGCCAGACAGGTGGATTCCCCTTCCCCACCTGTTCCCTTAGGACAGTGCCTGCTTTGCAGGTAAATCAGGAGATATGGGGGCTGAGGGGGACCCCTGGGGGCAGGAAGGGCAGATGGACAACAGCTGGCTTGATCCAGGCTGGGAGGGAGAAGGTGCGGGGGTGTTGGGAGATGGTTGGTTAAATTCAGGACTGCAGGGTACAGCAGACACCTAGTTAGTAGGGCTGTGCAACATTTTTCTGGCTCTTTCGATTCGACACTGTTTCGACTCATTTCAAGCTCGAAACAATGAAATTGAATCGAAACAAAGGGCTTCAAAACAGTCTCAAAACAAAATGAGCTAGTTGAAACATTTCAAAAGTTTTGAAATGTTTTGAGTTTCAAAGCAGCCAGCAGCCAGGTGATGGGAGACATGGGAGAACCAGGGCTGTGCTCCCAGCAGCTCCACAGCCCCATGTGGCTTAGCCAGGAGCGCAGCTCTGGCTCTCCCCACCTCCTGCGGCTGAGCTGCAGGAAGCCAATCACAGTGCAGGGGAAGGGTATTGAGCCTGGGCTCAGTTCCCCCCCTCAGTGCTAGGATTGGGCTAGGGAAAGAAACTCAGTTCAGCTGGGCTGAGTTCCTTTCCCCAGTTCCCCAGTCCCAGGCAGCAGCACCCAGCTTCCCTCCCTCATCTGGCAGACAGATCAGGGGGCCGCAGCCCTGGGAAGACTTGCACAGTGTCCAGATGAGAGAGGCTGTTTTGAGCTTTCCCATTATAGCATATGGGTGAAATGTAGAAACAGCATTGAAACAGCATCAATCAAAATGAAATTCGAAATGAAATGCTCTTCTGTCGAAACCTCGAAACTCAAGTTGAAATGAAACAGTGCCATTTCACACAGCCCTACTAGTTAGAGCTGGCAAGCCCCAGTGGATCCTGCCATCCCCCAAATGCCTGCAATCTGGGTCACCTACCCTGTGTCCCTGAGAGCAAGTGAGCCGGGCAGACACAAAGCCATCTTGGTTCCTATCCCCATCTCTTCTTGACAGCCCTCTGAGGGCAGGTCATGTATAACTGCTCAAAGCATGTGCTAATTTTAAGACCAGTTAAAATTACCATGTGCTTAGTATAAGGTGTAAGAAGGCCCTTAGTGAAGCTAGTGAGGGTTTACAGAACTGAAGAAGAAAACCCGAGTAACAGGGCCTTGATGTGACTGCATTCAGGCCAGTGATGATGTTCTTTTTGTAAGCAAGGGATCAATATATTGATGTAAGAGTGAGAAGCCCCATTAAGGGCCAAACTGCAAATAACTTAACAGTTTACGGAGCAATGGGACTCTACATCCCTTTAAAAAGAACCATTTAAAATCCAGCAAAAAGAGTCTTTTCTCTCTGCTAATGTTACTCTCTTATGGGAACTGTATATCTTCTGTCTTGTTTTTACCTCGCTCCCTAAATAACTAAAGATAGTAAATTGTATGTAATGATAGTTATGAACAGCCAAGAGGTGATCTCCGTTTACAGTGGGACAAGTGACCATGCAGTCTGATGTACAGACCAAAATGCAACACTTCATCAATAGCTGTGTCTATATATGCATCTTCTTCCCTTTGCATTTATTATGTCTGCATCTTTCTGCCTATTTGTGTCTTGCAATTGTTACTTTATTAAACCTCATATTTTTCAGTAAGGCTTGGGCCTGTTACCATGGGATACTTTCAAAGTAAATGCATCGCACAATAAACGTCATTTGTTGTGTTGGTCATCGTTGCATTTGAATTTACTAGTTTTCAGTAGGATATTTTCAAGATTAATGAGGTATTTGTTCTCTGTCAAGCAGCAATAAGAAATGTTCTCTTGATTCTAATGACTTGTACAGATGAATCAAATGCTGACCTTTTGTTTTCAGTGTTTCTCTTTTTTTCGGATAAGGTTTCCAATGTAGACTGTTTCAGAATATATTGCCTGGGCAAGGAATGTCATGAGATTAACACTTGTAGTTTCAGATCCATCCATTAAGCATTGTGCATTGTTTTGAGCATGTTTTTAATATCTTCATATTTTTTTTGGCAAGCAGAGGAAATCAAACTAAGTGATTAATCTTTGACCTACTATTATAGTAAGTAATTTGAACAGCTCTTTTTAAGAAGTCTAGCCTTCTCTGAAGCATGAATGTAACTCCCATTAATATTAAGCAGCGTTAAATATGCACAAAGGGTATGCGCTTCTAAGTAGCTACTTGTAAGGTAAGAAATGATCCAATATTTGCTGTTTTTACTCAGGGTTTGGCAGACAAATTCTGATTTTCCAGATTTACAACTCTGTGTGTGTGACTATTTTCTCCAAATGTTTGCACGAGCATTTCTGATGAAGAAGCAAATTTCAGGTTTCAGCACAACCTGATGTTTGGTTACATTGCAAAAGAAACCAGATTCACTGTCTGACTCAAAGGGTCTATGTCCATCTCAACATGTGCCACATCTTACTATAAAACAGCAAGATCTGCAAGACAGCATTATGCAGCCTGACTATTCAGGAGAAATCAGTTTGAGTTCTGTCATCAAAAAACACTTCATGAAGAAATAAAACTAGTTTGGAAGTAGAAATTGGAAACTTTCTGATGTTTTTCCCAGTCGATGTAACAATGAAAAAGGAAAGACTGTATCTTTTTTTTCCAATTGCAGCAGTTGACCAATGTGAGGATGAAAAAATTGTGTGTTACTCATCTGTATTGTTTATGATTCTCTTTTATTTCATTGAATGTTTCTTGTTAGCAGAAGAAATAGAAATAGAACAGTGCTTAATTAATACATTTACCCAAACTTCTTTTGAAAATCCTAGGCCTAATTTGTAGAGGTTGAAACTTGAGTATGTATCAACGTTTACAGTAGCATCCAAAAGCTTTTTGGAGCTGGTTAGGTATATGCTTCCATGTTCACTTCAGGCACGCACACAGTTTTTACTGCTGAAACAACTGAAGTTGCCCTTTGCTATTTCCAGGTACCTGACTGTGTTCTCTGAAATTCCACCCAGAGCTATCTGATCAACTTTCTAAAATGCTTAGGGCCTTGTTACATATTCATTTTAGGTGGCTTCTGGAGCTCTTAACTGCTGGGTTGTCCACATATTAGCACCTGAAAATAGTTTGAAGCACACTTGAAGTATTTTAAAGTTATGCCACTCCAGGGCAAGTTTATCTCCGATCCATGTTACCCAGCCTATGTCCCATTAATGTGCAGCCGCTCCCCACAGATGATCTGCTTAAGTTCCAGTCCTCCAGCATCCCAGGATGAAGTGTGCCCTCATCCACCCTCCTGTTCTGTGTGGATAAACTTTCCACCCCCTGAACTCTACTGCCCGGGGGCACCAAGTCAACTCCCCCTCCTGTCCCAGGGTGTGATCTTCTCACCCCCGGGGGTACAAGCCCATGCAAACCACCTGCAGATGACATGCCAGCTAGCTAGGCCACAAGGCACAGATAGGTCCAGGAGCTGGGTCAAGCGGGAGTTGGAGGGGGAAATGAGGGATCCCCATGAGCTTGGGATTCCTTCCCAGGGCAGTGACAGTAACTCCCCAAAAAGTGCCTTTCCTTACCACTTCCACCTTCCAGTCACTCCAGGAAGCATGACCAGCACCTCCTCACCCTAATCCCAAATCCCAATTTATTAAAACATGAGACTTTCTTTAATTACTTCCTCTTTATTTCTTCTTAAATTCTTGGGGGTTTTTTTACTTTTTTTAATCCTTCAGTGGCTGAATTCTTTCATTTCACCACCCCTCCCCGCAACTTCCTTTCCACCTCCCATTTTGTTACCCACCCCCATCCCATTATCTCTCCACCTCCCAGCTTTGTGTTCCTGCCCCACTCCAGCCTATTTCTGATAGGATAGAAGCCTGTCCTGTCTCACCAGCCCTGCAGTGGCAGCTCACAGCTGTGCAGGTGGGGGAGTCAGAGAAGGTTTTTAGTCTGAAGGTGTTACTGCTCCAAACTTGAGCTAGCATTAACACCAATCAACATTTGAGTAGCTTGAAGTGCAGTATGTAACAAGGCCCTTACTATTGGCTTCTATCTGCATTTGCTCCCTGCTGAGTATTTATACCATATTTTTTTTTGTTTTTAGTTTTCTAGTACATCAATTTTGCTATGCTACTGTCCCTACTAGAACACAGGCAATGGTTAGGTCAGGGTTGCCATCAAGGATCGGGGTCAGCACTGAAGCCTCAAAAGTAAGCCAAAGGTCCAAAGTCACTGCACAGTGGAAATGAAGGCAAGGAAGGGCAGGAGGTGCAACAGGAGCAGCATACAAGGACAGGCAAGGAAGAGTTATGCTTCGTGTAAAAGAACCATATGTTTGCTTAATGCTCCAGTATGAAACTGTAGATAAACCTGTTGGAAGTCTCTGGGTTAAGGTTAGAAGGGAGAGCAACAAGGGTGATGTTGGGGTGGGGGTCTGCCATAAATCATTAGACCAAGAGGAAGTGGTAGGTGAGGCTTTCTTCAGACAACTACCAGAAATGTCCCAGTCACAAACCCTGGTGCTCCTGGTGGACTTCAGTCACACTGACACCTGCTGGGAGGGCAATACAGCAGTGCACAGGTGATCCAGGAAGTTTTTGGAGAGCGTTGAGGACAACTTCCTGGTGCAACCAAGGGCCATGCACTTCTTGACCTGCTGCTCACAAATAGGGATGAATTGGTGGGGAATGTAGTAGTGGATGGTAACTTGGGCAGCAACGAGTTTAGGATTATGAGGAAAGGAAGGATTGGAGAACAGCAGAGTAAGGACCCTGGACTTCAGAAAAGCAGACTTTGGCTCATTCAGGGAACTCATGGGCAGGATCCCCTGGGAAGCTAGCCTAAGGGGGAAAGAAGTCCAAAAGAGTTGGCTGTATTTTAAAGAAACCTTACTGAGGGCACAGGAACAAACCATCCTGATGTGCAGGAAGATTAGCAAGTATGGCAGGGAACCAGCTTGGCTTAGCATGCAACTCTTTAGTAAAATAAGTCACAAAAAGGAAACCTATAAGTGGAAACTTGGACAAATAAATAGGGAGGAGCATTAGAGCATTGCTTGGACATGCAGGGATGAAGTCAGGAAGGGCAAACGGCAATTGGAGTTGCAGCTAGCAAGGGATGTGAAGGGTAACAAGAAGGGTTTCTATAAGTACGTTGGTAGGAAGAAGAGGAACAGGGAAAATGTGGGTACCTTAATGAATGGGGGAGGCAACCTTGTGACAGAGGATACAGAAAAGGCTGAAGTGCTCAATGCCTTCTTCACCACAGTCTTCACAGGCAAGGTCAGCTCCCAGACTACTGCACTGGGCAGCACAGTGTGCAGAGGAGGTGAGCAGCCAACAGTGGCAAAAGCACAGGTTAGGAGCTCTTTAGAAAAGCTGGATGTGAACAAGCCCATGGGGCCAGACAGGATGCACCTGAGGGTGCTGAGGGAGTTGGCTGATATGACTGCAGAGCCACTGGCCGTCATCTTTAAAAATTCAAGGTGATCAGGAAAGGTCCTGGATGACTGGAAAAAAGGCAAACATAGTGTCCATATTTTTAAAACAGGGAAAGAGGAAGATCTAGGGAACTACAGACCAGTCAGCCTCACCTCAGTCCCCAGAAAAACCATGGAGAAGATCCTCAAGGAATCCATTTCTAAGCACCTGGAGAAGAAGATGACTAGGAACAGTCAGCATGGATTCACCAAGGGCAAATCATGTCTGACCAACCTGATTGCCTTCTACGATGAGACGACTGGCTCTTTGGATGTGGGGAGACCAGTGGTTGTGGTATACCTTGATTTTAGCAAGGTTTCTGATATAGTTTACCACAGCATTCTTGCAGGAAAGCTAAGGAAGTATGGGCTGGATGAATGGACTGTAAAGTGGATAGAAGACTGGCTGGAGCACTCTGCTCAGAGGATAGTAATCAATGGCTCGATGTCTAGTTGGCAGTAAGAATCAAATGGAGTGCCCCAGGGGTTGGTCCTGGGGCTGGTTTAATTTAATGTCTTCATAAATGACCCAGAAGATGGCATACAAGCAACTTTGCAGATGACATCAAGCTGGGGGGAGTAGTAGATATGCTGGAGGGTAGGGCTAGGATTCAGAGAGATCTTGAGAAATTGGAGGACTGGGCCAACAGGAATCTTTTAAGTTTCAACAAGGACAAGGAGCACCAGCATACCTACAGGCTGAGGAACTCCTTTCTCATCAGTGCAGAGGCAGAAAAGGATCTTGGAGTTATCATTGATGCCAAGATGAACATGGGCCGGCAGTGTGGGGATGCAGTC
>NW_017728931.1:136124224-136171904 GCF_001723895.1 Crocodylus porosus | reverse complement strand
GCGCTACTTCACGGTCAGGGCGGCTAAGATCTGGAACCAGCTTCCAAGAGAAGTGGTGCAGGCTCCTACCCTGGGGGTCTTTAAGTGGAGGCTGGATGAACACCTTGCTGGGGTCGTTTGGCCCCAGTACTGTTTCCTGCCATGGCAGGGGGTCAGACTTGAGGATCTGCTCAGGTCCCTTCCGACCCTACTAGCTATGAAACTGTGAAGTGCAAAGTCCTGTACTTAGGACAGAAAAATCCCATGCACCGCTATAGGCTGGAGGCTGACTGGCTGGGCAGCAGCTCTGTGGAAAAGGACCTGCAGGTTACAGAGGACAATAAGCTGAATATGAGCCAGATGCATTGGTAGGAGCATTGCCAGCAGGTCAAGGAAAGTGATAATTCCCCTCTATTCAGCACTGGTGAGGCCATGTCTGGAGTACTGTGTCCAGTTTTGGGCCCCTCACTACAAAAAGGGTGTGGACAAATTGAAGAGGGTCCAGATGAGAGAAACAAAAATGGTGACGGGGGTGGGGGACATGATTTCTGAGAGAAGACTGGGGGAACTGGGCTTATTTAGTCTAGAGAAGAGGATACTGAGAGGCGATTTAATAGCAGCCTTCAACTGCCTGCAGGAGGGTTTGAAAAAGGATGGAGCTGGACTCTTCTCAGTGGTGGCAGATGACAGAACAAGGAGCAATGGTTTCAACTTGCAGCAAGGGAAGTTTAGGTTGGACATTAGGAAGAATTTTATCACTAGTAGGGTAGGAAAGTACTGGAACAGGTTACCCAGAGAGGCATCTCTGTTCTTGGAGGTTTTTAAGACCCGGCTAGACTAGCTTTGGCTGGGATGATCTATTTGGGGATGGTCCTGCTTTGAGAAGGAGATTGGACCAGATGTGACCTCCTGAGGTCCCTTCCAACCCTCATTTTCTATGATTCTTTAAAACTGGATGCTTAATATTTTGTGGTGGTTGTTATAATAACCAGCCAAGAAGCACATTCTCGAATGCATTAGGTATCACTTAAATGGTAGAAACTTGTTAGAGCCCTGAGCTGTTACAGTTGGTATTTTGTAATGTCACAGGCATGCCATGTAAATTATTTTTACTTTCCTCTCATGTGTTGGGCTACAGTTCAACCACACAAAGGTTAACCAAAGATTCAGAGAGCTTTGTCATTATGCTGCATATTTCTCTCTGCTGTTTTTTTAACTCATATTTGCTGGCCTACCACTTGTAACTAAAGCAAGGATGCTTGGTCGGTGGTGGCAGGCCATGAGAGTGCTGTAGGCTTACATGTAAAGAAGGCAGAGCTGATTATTTTTCCCCTTGGGGGTTACCCTTCGGCCTGCAGGTAGTTCTTTTAAAAATAGCTTCCCTCTGCCTGATACCATTATTATCACAAATATGATTCCCAACTCGACTGTCCGGATCAGAAATCAAACCTCTGTGTTCAAGAGTGGTGCACTGTATGCAGTGGTTTCCTGTTGTGTTCAGACAAGCTTTTCCTATAGATTGTGTGGTAAGATTTTATAGGCATTGTTTTGTTCAGGTTCCATGCATTGATCATGTGTGTCATGCAGCAGAAAAAGCTGGGGGCAAAATGCTGGTGAATCTGGGCTGTAGGCTGATTGATAGACTAGTGTTCTAGTTTCTGTACTTCACTCAGATGGCATGGTCAGACAGTGGCTTCTGGTTTTCTATGCAGTTATCCAACAGAAACGTTAATAATTAAAACATGCAACTGGGATGGTTTCTGCTACTGACTCATTATTTTCAGGCACACTTCCGGGTGCTTCACCTTAAGCCGTTTGTAAAATAGGAACCCATACATCTTAAAGGTAAAAATGAGCATCCAAAGTATCATGAGCATCATGAGAGAAACTGGCTTTATTCTGCAGTTAAAGTGACATGGCCTATGGTGCATGGCCTTACACTAGTATGTCACTTCACTTATCTATGGGGGAACATTACCTCTTGGAAAGTAAGGAGTATCTATATAACATTGTAAACTACCTGTTTCACATTCTCATAATCCAATTCATAGTAAGCAGCCATTTGCTCAAAGCACCTATTGGCCACAATCTGCTTACGGGGGTGATTAGCTTGGTGGAGCAGGCAACTCTGACTGAAGCTATTCCAGGAGATTATTTTTCCAACATGACGTAATGTAATTAATTGTACTGATCAAACCGTTCACAATATCAATCTCCCAGATTGCTTTCAATAGTCACTAGGAGATCGATGCTGATTCTGGGAGACTCCTGGCCAATCTGGGGGGGTTGGCAACCCTAGGAGCAGACCACCTGCCTGTTCCTTACTATGGAATGAATTTGTTACCTTGTGTAGCATTTGCTATATTCTGTAGTACATTGATGTCCCCACCATTATAGTATGCCTCCTTGTGTAGTATACACTATAAAAAGTAATCCAGTAATTCCTGTTTCTCTTATTGCTTTAGATAAACAGGTGTCTTTGCCCATCTCCGGACAACCAGAAAGTTATAATCATGTCTATTAACTATGGTTCATGGGTTCATGAGCTTCAGACTGGGCTCTACTAACTACCCATCTGTAGCAGAGTAGGAAGGGTGACAGCACACACAAGGACAGTTAAAGAGATACTGAACAAGGACACTTGAGAAGTTCAACTTGTACAACCATAATAGGATACAGCATGCTTTCTGTGGCTCCATTACGTGGCTATCCAATTGAAAAATCAAAGACCCCAAGGATCTGGATCAGGCTGCCTCAGAACGTACATCTCCAACTTACTGAAGTGTCAGCACTCAACAGAAAAGTACTGAAAATGAGAAGTAGCTCAGGCTCCGTTGAAACCTTGAGCTCTCCAATGGACAGGCATCAAATAGTCCAAGTGGTCCACCAGTCATCAGGTGAGTATACGTTTGTATTATTCTTAGTGTATGAACTACCATTGTGGACCTGGGAAATCTTCACAGTAACAGAGACCATGTGTTCAATGTTCAGACTGGATGCTGATGCCGGGCCAAAGCACCAAAACCTTTTTCAGTCGGGGACATGGTCTGAAAATCTGTAAGAACAGCTTTCTGTTGAGTTCTCTGGGACACTGTCTGCATACAAGAACAAGCTTCATAATACTTCTCTTCCACTCTGGAACCTGGAAGTATAGTGGCAACACATCCCTCAAAAATGGGGTGAGCATTAAAAAATAATTAAACAGATATTTATGAACGTGGAAATGATTTGGTGTAGGTACAGTCTCAGCTTCATAGTGAAGGTCAGTAGTACCTAATTATAGAGGAAAGCATTATTGTCTCCTTTCAGGAGATGGAGAACTAAACACAGAGGGCACATCCCCACGAGTGGGAATATGTGTTTCACTGGGGACAAGTTTTCCCACGGGCTACTTGTCCCCAGGCCATGCCCATGACGTGCTCTGGCATATGGCAGGTTACCCCGGGTGGAGTAGGGGAGGCTGGGGCCAGTAATTGTGTTGGCCCCCAGCAGCAGCTTCCCTGGGGTCCTGGGAGCCTCCAGAAGCTGCAGCCATGGTGCTCCAGCAGCAGGGAGCCTGGCCAGCAGCCAGAGCATGGCTCCAGCCGACCAGTCTCCGGTTTTGGATGGCATGCACTGCTGCCACATGCACCACCTTACTTTTATTACATGTGGGTTTTTTGACCCCAGGATCTCCTGGGGTCAACCCCCCTTCCCCCCAACTGCAAAGTACCAATGTGGGAGATTCCTGCATGTATGGTGCATGGGGTACCACAGATGGGTCTGCGGTGCCACATACCTCATGTACATGCTTGTCTAGATCCGTCCAGAGATTTAGTGCTTTGTCCCTGCTTGGAGGAAAGTCTCATTTAGGGCTGGGTTTTGAAGCCCACATCTTCTAAAATCCAGTTTAGTGTCTTTGCTATAAACCCATTCTTCCTTTTTTGGGGACTTGGGTGTTTCAGACATCCCTAGTACTAGTCAGTTTGTTACACACAGGATTATCACTGAAGGTTGTCAAATACACAGTAAACACTGGTATTCAAATGTGCTTCCACTAAAATGTTCCCTTAGCAACATCTGTGATGTTTTCTTCGGGAATGAACTGCAGAATGGATGCAGCTTGTTTGTTTTTGCTTCTTTTCACAAATGATCATATAGTGAAGGTGAAGGAGACCCCATTTTTTTAACACATCAAAGCATTTGTTTTACTATTTAATTCTTTGGGACTGGTTCTCTTGAGGCTTCTGCTGCTATGAGCTAATGCAAATTACATCAGGAAATCCAAGGGGCTTAGGAAATGCTGAATATTAATTCAAGATGTTTCTCAAACTGCATAAACAGCACCAGTCCCAAAATCTAAGGCAGGAGCAAATAGCAATGTTAAATTAATAGCTGCATTACATATTTATATTGATACAGTGTGACCAGAAAAATAGGCTTTTCATCCAAGAATTTGATTAAACTGTGCTTCTGCTGCACCAGGTTGCCATAAATTTGAAAATCCGAGGTGTCACTAAGGAGTCTATCTGTTTTCAAACAATGCCCAAGGTCGTTATCTCAGTCATAAGATGGTATGGAGGCAAAATAACTAAAGCAAGGTTTAAAGCACACATGCACACACAAGCTAAGTGGTTTAGATCCAGTCAGTGGTCTTCATCTTGCTTTGCTGACTAGCGGATCTTACCCAGATGCTATTCATGGGCTGGTATGTGATCCAAGGATGAAAATCCTGAGGTCCTATATGCCATTTCAATGTAACTTTCCTATGATGCTTCATGAAAGGAATGAAGGACTTGGAGGAGCCATGAGTACAGATTAGAAGTATGAGAAACAACAAGTACAGATGCCATTCATGGTCTCAGTGGTTTTTTCGGTCCAAGGGCAAGAATGGGGATCAGGAGATCTGTGTTCAATGCCTAGCTCTGCGACAGACTTTCTCTATAACTTTGGGCACATCACTTAATCTTTCTGTACTGCTATTTTCCACCTGTTAATGGAGATCATGTTTCCTTTCGTCCACATTTGTCCTTGTCTGGGTAATAAATTCTTTGGACTGTTTGTACAACATCTAGCACAATAAGACCCTGAACTTAGGACTGGCCTTAAGGTCCTACTGCCATGTAAATAATAATTGATCATTTAGCACAGGGGCAGGCAATTATTTGGGCTGGAGGGGCACTTAACAAGTTTGGTAAGTTATTGGGGGTTGCAAGGGTAGCCCTGCCCTTGAAAGGGGCCCTGCCCCTGGTCACCATGTTGGGACAAGAAGTCCCACCCCTAACCCCTGACCCTTGCCCCCAGAAGTACTCCTTTTGGGAGGGGAGGGGGGAGCTGTCATCTTGAAACCAGAAAAAAAAACAGATCGTATAATAAAAAAAAAATCAAGCATCTATTATAACATATTTTTATTTTCTTTAAAAAATTTTTGCCTTGATTTGTGTGCGTTTGCATAGTGTATCTAGAGACAATTGCATAATAGCTCAAAATAAAGTCTTACTCTTGTATACTGTGAGTGGGGGCTAAGGGTGTGTGGCGGCGTGGTTGGGGAGTGTGTGTGTGGCGGTGTATGGTTATGGTGAATGGGGAGGGGTGAGGGTGTGGGATATGTGGTTGGGATGGGGATGTGTGCATGCGTGTGTGTGTGTGCAAATGATGGGGGCATGAGGAGTGTGGGAGGGAGTACAGGGGGTTTCGGATAGTGTGGGTATGTGAGGGGTATGGTGGAGTGCTTGGGGAGGGTGTAGGTGTGTTTGAGGGTATGGAGGGGTTGGTGTGTGGGGGGGTCCTCAGAGTCCCGGGAGGGTCTGAATTCCTGGAGCTGCATGTGATGGCAGCGAGTGGGGCCAGGCCCACCTGGCTCTATAGTGTGCAGCTCCATGCACTCCAGAATTCCCACCCAAGTCCCTGGCGGCACATGTTGGCAGCATGCAGGGCCAGCACCACCTGGCACCATAACATGTAGCTCCTGTGCTCCCACCCCCTGGTCAGGCCAGGCTGGTATAGGAGAGGGGGTGATTGTTTAGCAACCAGAGCTGCACCTCCTGCATGGAGGCACTGGCTTGCAGAGGGCGCAGCAAGCGCCAGGGATGGCAGAAGGCTCATGGAGAGGCCCCATGAACTGGATGGAGTTGCTTGGTGGGCTGGATGCAGCCCACAGGCTGTATTTTGCTTGCCCTTGATTTAGCATATGGATCCTACCCAACCACTGTGTGCATAGTAGGAGTCCTCTCTGGGCAGTGCTGCATGCTATCTTTCCAGCTTATAACGTCCTCTGTGACAGACAGACTGGGAAAGAACCTCTGGTACAACCAGACGTTCTTACGTGAGTACCATTTAGGGCTCACTGAGCACCCAGAGCTGGGTGGGGGTAGGGAGGGAGCACCATTTTGTTTCTCACACTTATTGCATATCCCTCAGATACACTGTTTGGGGCAGTGATGAAGTGCCCGGCTCCTGTGGCCAGGCAGAAGCAGTTTCTAGAGTTTCTCCCACCACTGGGGAGAAAGGATGCACCATCCCGCTTGCTCCCCTCACCCTCCCTCTCCCAGATACACTGCTTGGTGAAGCACAGCCCTGCCTGGCTTTCAAATCTGCACTGGGGCAGCACAGAGCTTCCCCTGCCATAGCAAAGACTCCTGGGGGAGGGGGAATCGGTCTCTCCCTAATAGTTAGCACTCAGCTTCTCCCTTTCCCCTGTCCTAGTTATGCTACTGGTGGTGAGTACTACGGCAGAGGGATGACTGTTTAGTTTTGGGAACTCTGCCTCTCAAACCAACATATCAGGTTGCCAAGAAAGATTGAAAGAACTAAGTATGTTTAGTCTGGCAAGGAGCGAAAGGTGGGGACATGATAGATGTTTTCAAATATTTGAAAGGTTGCCACGAAGAGGATGGAAAACAGCGGTTCTCCCTAGTTGCAGAGAACAGGACACAAAACAGAGAGTTTAAGCCATTAGAGAACAGTTAGATTCAATCTTAGGAAAATACTTCCTATGGTCGGGACGGTAGAACAAGCTGCTCAAGAAAGTTGTAGAGTCTCCTTCACTGGAGGTTTTCAAGAACTAGTTGGATAGGTGCCAGTCTGGGATGGTTTAGGAACAGCACATCCTACATTTGTGAGCGGGGTTGGACTGGATGTGGCCCTTGAGGTCCTTTCCCACCCCAAGATCCAGTGGTCTTGCAATGCTGCTTGCTTATCCAATAAAGCCCAGTGTGGGGCTGTAGAGAATATTGGCCACTTGCAATGGAGGGTTGTTCTCTTCATGTTGTACTTCCTGACAGTAATGTTTAAACTTTCTTCTTCTTTCTGTTGTACAGCAGCTAAGGGCCACTCAACTCTGTGTGTGTGTGTGTGTGTGTGTGTGTGTTGCCTGTACACAATCATAATAGCTCCAGTGGGAATCATTAGAAACATTTATTACTCTAATGCAATGCATGCCATATGCTTTGTAGTAAGGATTGAACCATGCACTTCTGGCTCTAAAGTGTTGAGCTTCCACCACCTGGTGAACACACTAAGCTCTATACCAGTGGGGACCAACCTTTTTGGCAGGCGCGCCCCAAGGCAAGCTCCACACCTTCCCTGACTGCCACTTCTATCCTCACTTCTGCCCCATTTAGTGCAGCCTGCCCTATCTGCCCCTCTGTTCCCTGCTCCCTCCCCACTTGCTGCATGCAATATGCACAGGCTGCCCATGCTACTTGCAACAGAGGTGGTGCGATTGCATCCTCCCACCCAAACGTTACACATTCACTACAGACTTTCAAGTCCCTGTATAATGCAACCACAACAGGGGTGGCGAGAGCCACAGTGAATAGGTGTTGGGTTTCCCATAGGAAGATGCGGTGGTGTTTTTAGCACTGGATGCTGGGCATTTCACAACACTCATTCTATTGGCTTGACGATATAGAGGTGGAACAGACACGTTTCTAATATTACATAAAACTCTGACCATTATGGTGCTCCCACATGCAAGCTTGGTGACATCACGAACAGCTGCCCAATTGCCCTGTATGATGATTGGAGATTCTGGAGTCACTGCTTTGGGGGCTAGAGCAGCAGCTATACATTATGGATCTTTATGTTATGACAGAGAGGGAATGTCTTCTTTTCTTCTGCAACCTATTCGCCTTTGTTTTAGGAGGCTATAAAGCACATGAAGTTTCCATGGTCCATTGGCAATGAAGGCAATTTGATACAAAATTGATCTCCATATTACCATAAATATTGAATCAAACCCAGTATTACTGGTTATATCCTTTATACACCTGGGTATTTCATGACAGAACAGTATTTTAAGGACAAGAGTTTCTCTAGTTATTTTATGAATACATTTAATTTTGCTTCTATCTTGCTGTCAGTTGTAGGCAGCTGGTCTTTCATGTCTGTGGATGCTAAGAAATAAACAGCATTGCCACCCATGAACTTTGACTAATAAGTAAGTTGATTTTGTGTTTTACAGATGGCTGAAAACATTTTTAAATGTATTCTGTGAGCTGCAATGTTTTGGGGGTTTTTGTTCCTCCTGCCTTGAGAAATAATGAGAGACACAAATAACATTCAAATAGCAATAAATTAATTATGATAAAAATAAAAGCACAGAGAAGTGGTAACACAACATGGTTTTGTGGTTCAGACTGCAGTAGTAAATAATGAATAGAGAGGTGCCATTTTAAACTGTGGTGTGATTTTGCCAGTTTTGTTATCAGAGAAAACTTCAATGCAAATTTTCTAGTGAATTCATGGCTTTATAGAAAATAGCTTTACAATTGAAAACCCGTATCAAACTCTGAAATATTCTAATCTTTGTTTTAAACAAAAATGTTTTTTATCTCAGATAAAGTCGCTTTATTATTTTTTTAACAAAAAATAATTTTCAGTAACTATTTAGGAGGAATGCTGATGGAATGCAACCTAGCGTGTGTCACAGTGGGATCTGATACGGGTTTTCATTAGAAGCATAGAAAATTAGGATTGGAAGAGACCTCAAGAGGTCATCTAGTCCAACCCCCTGCTCAAAACAGGACTATCCCCAGTTAGATCATTCCAGCCAGGGATTTGTCAAGCCAGGCCTTAAAAATCTCCAAGGAAGAAAATTCTAACACCTCTCTGGGTAACCTGTCCCAGTGCTTCACCATGCTCCTAGTGAAAGAGTTTTTCCTAATATCCAAACTAAACTTCCCTTGCTGCGACTTGAGCCCATTGCTCCTTGTTCTGTCATCTGCCACAACTGAGAACAGTCCAGCTCCGTCCTTTTTTAAATGACCCTTCAGACAGTAGACCTGTACAAAGCAGCTAGAATTTGCTTTAGATTCGGCTGATTTTGGGGGACAGTGATTCAATTTAGTGATTCGAATCACTGTCCTGATTTTGACTCAGCCGAATCTGGTTTGGAGATTCGGCAGTAGCCGAATCTCTGAATCAGCCAGGCCAGGCCCATTCCCTGCCCCTCTTCCAGCCCAGCAATGGCTGCCCCACCTGCCCTAGCCCCCAGGACTTGAGGGGTGGGGGGAAGCCCTGGCTCAGCAGGTGCTGCAGGGCGGGGGGCAATCCCCACTGGCCCATGCTGCATGGGGGGCTCTGCACAAGCCCGACACCCCTCACTCCCCCAGGCCCCCCATAAGTGCCCCGCACAGACCAGTTCTGGCCCTTAAAAAAAAAAACCCCTTAAGAAACCCCAGGACTTACTGCTTCTGCCACATGGGGGGCTCTGCACAAGCCCCAGAAGCCCAAGGCAGGTGGGGCAGCCTTTTTTCTTAAAGGGCTGGAGCCCCAGTAGGTGGGGCAGCTGTGGGAAGCAGGGGGTGTTGAGGGGGCTTGTGCAGAGCCCCCCATGCAGTATGGGGCAGTGGGGATTGCCCCTCCATCTGGCAGCACCCGGTGAGCACCAGGGCTTTTTTTTTTAAAGTACCGGGAGCTGGGGCAGGCAGGGCAGCCAAGGGGAGTCTGGGGAAGCTGGTGGGAGTTGAGGGGGATGGGGGAGGTTGGGGGGGCTGGCAGGGGTCCCCCATGGTCCCCTCCCCCAGCCCCGCCCTCTCTCTAGTACTTACCAGCTCGGAGTGGCTGCATCTCCGTGCTGCAGCCACCAGGGACTGCCCAAATCATCAAAGCTCTCCAAATCTTTTCTGAAGATTTGGAGAGCTTTGAATTGGTTTGAACCTCTAAATTCATCCCCTGATTCAATTCAGAATCAGAGATTCAGCCACCAAATCAGGTCGAATCTCCTCCAAATCGAATCACCACCCAAAGCTTCACACCACCCTATCAGACAGTGGAAGGCTGTTATTAAATCCCTTCAGCCATCTCCAAACTAAATAAACCCACTTCCCTCAGCCTCTCCTCATAAGACATGTCCCTTAGCCCCTTAACCATTTTCATTGCCCTCCACTGGACTCTCCAACTTGTCCACATCCATTCTGTAGTGGGGGGCTCAAAATGGACACAGTACTCCATATGTGGCCTCACCAGTGACAAATAGAGGGGGAAAATCACTTCCCTTGACCTGCTGACAATACACTACCAATGCAGCCCAGGATGCCATTAGCCTTCTTGGCAACGAGGGTGCACTGTTGGCTCATATTCAGCTTATTGTCCACTGTAACCCCCAGGTCCTTTTTTGCAAACCTGCAGCTTAGTCAGTCAGCCCCCAGCCTGTACCAGTGCATGAGATTGTTCCATCCTAAATGCATGGCTTTGCACTTGTCCTTATTGAAGCTCATGGGATTTCTTTGGTCCAGTCCTCTAATTTGGTGATGTCTTTCTGAATCCTAGCCTTACCCTATCTACTAGTTGCCCCAGGTTGGTGTCATCTGCAACCTGTCTGAGGGTGCACACCATCCCATATTCCAGATTGTTGATGAAGATATGGAACAAAATCATCTCCAGGACCAACCCCTGGGGCACTCCACTTGACACTGGCTACCAAATGGACACTGAGCCATTGATTACTACCATCTGAGCCATCTGTTCCAGCCAGTTTTCTATCCACCTTACAGTCCATTCACCAACCCATACTTCCTTAACTTTCTTGCAAGAGCATTGTGCGAGACCATATCAGAAGCCTTGCTAAAATCAAAGTATAATTCATCAAACTCTCTCCCAGCATCCACAGAGCCAGGCATCTCATCAGAGAAGGCAATCAGGTTGGTCAGGCATGACTTGCCTTTAGTGAATCCATGCGGACTGTTCCTAATCACCTTCTCCTTCAGGTGCTTAGAAATGATTCCTTGAGGACCTGCTCATGATTTTTCCAGGGACTGAGGTGAGGCTGACTGGCCTGTAGTTTCCTGGATCCTCCTCCTTTGCTTTCTTAAAGATGGGCACTGTATTTCCCACTTTGCAGTCATTCAGTACCTCTCCCCATCGCCACAAGTTTGGCAATCACATTAGCCAGCTCCCTCAGCACCCTCCCTCAGCACTATCAACAGTTTGACAATTTTGGCTTTTTATTTGAAGATAATTTATTGAAGAATTTTGATAGGGGAATGTTTTTTTCCTATCCTATTTTTAGATCTCATGATACCACTGTGATAGAGGGTGATCTTAGGAACTGAAACTGATAGAATGAATAATTTCTTATGGCCACCCAGTGAGTTGTAGCTGTGCTGAATTATGGAACTGCATCTAAACTCCAGATCACAGTATTTTCGTAGAGAACATCCAAGGTTAAGCTAGTTCATAATTTTTCAGATTAGATGCCTAACTCAGGCATCTCATCTCAATAAAAAATAAACCATTGTCTGATTCTTCATAGGTGCCACATAAAGATCTTTTCCATGAATTTTGATGAGTGCACATTGGTGTTGCATGCCCTTGAGGCCAATTTTTCATTAAGTTCACTATCCATACCTTTGGGAGTCCACTCCCTGACTTCACTAGCCTTGGCTTGGGCCACAAATTCATTAGATAAAAAATTAAATACCTATCTTTAGCCTTCTAAGTTGCAGAATTATAATCACATACCAGTATTCATGTTGGAAATAGAAGTTGGACAAGACAATTTAATTTAAGCAGAGTAAGATATTACAAATAAAGGTGTTTCTGGCATGCTTTTTCACAGTAAGCAGTGCCTTACTTTGAAAGGAGACCTTCAATATGAATTAACTACTACTTACCTTGCATAATGGTGTTAGATTCTAATGCCCTGATAACGTGATACATTATAAGGGATACACTAGAATACTCTAAAAAAACTGGGAGCTGATTATTTGATTTCCCTAATGTTGCTTGTTTTGAAAGTCTCAGAGTATCAAAGAAAACAATTCTATTGTTTTTCTCCACGAGTGTAGCTAGAAACGCTGCATCTGTGACATCAGATGTCTTTTGTTATTGGATACACAGAAAATGAAATGAGAATCTGTTTTCCTGCATAAAGTACATTTCTATTTTAGATGCAAGGGAGTTGATTTGGCATTTTATGCAAACCATACTCAGAAGTCAAGGGGTAGAATAAATTATTCATTTACCTTGAACGGATCTAAGGGACTGCTTTCTGTATTCCAGAATACTATGTCAGAAAATTGCACAAATTTTTGGAGTTTAGGGCTGGGGATCATTTCCCTTTGAAAGATTGTCACTGTCCCATTTTGCCAAGAGACATTTTATGGAAAAAGTTCAGTTGCTGTCACTACTGGAGCTGGAGAGATCTTCTTTTCTTGTGGTGTTGAATGCTAACTGGCTTCCAATGGTGTACACTATTAGCTTTCTAATGAAACTAATGTTAAGTATTTTCTTGAAGTGACTTAGTTGCAAGAATGGAAAACCTCTCAATTTAAGTTGTTGGTGTCCATGTGTAACAGCGCTGGGTTACCATGGTAGACTATGGGCTGTGCTCCACTTTAAAGAAATGACTGGTTTGGGTATGGCCAATGGGGTTGTGCTATATGTGGGTTCAGCAACTAAGCTTAACAGATACATCAGAAAGGAAGCTGTAGACTGACTACCGCTCTAGGAGGGGAGGTTCAGCTTGCCTGTCTACTTGTAAGACCTTTATATTTAAACACCTGATAGACCAAATACGGAAGTTACACGTTGCATGGTAGGCATGCAAAAAGTGCTTTCCAGCCCTAGGTAACAGAGAGCCTGGGACTCTGCTACCTTATGGGAGAAAGGGTCCAGGGAGAGCCCCAGGTTGGGAGAGATTGCAAGGGAGAAAGCTGCAGCAGAGCTGGCCTAGGGAATCAAGAACTAGGAGTGCTTACTGCACAGCCAGTTGCTCTGTGCTGGCACAATAGGACAATGCCTGCATTAGCAGCTGGAAGCCTATTGCAGTGCTAGTTGCTCCACAGTAGGGTTGCGGGCTAGAGCCCTGCAGGGGAGACTAGGCATGGCTACAGGTGGGCTGCCCTGGAGACCAGGGAGTGAGCCACAATAGAGGGCACCTGCAGCCAACCCTGTGGAGTCACCTGACACGAAAGGGATAGGGCCTGGGAGGAATATAAACCAGGGCCAGAGTCAGGGTAGGTAGTCTGGCTCTGGGAGCTGTAGGGGGGAAAGTGTGCCTGAGTTAGAAACTGCAGTAGAGAGCTTGGGGAGCAGCTGGTTTACAGCGGGAAAACAGTCCATAGGCTAGGCTTAGGTTTGAGCCCAGTTGAGCTAATTGGTGTTATAGCCCGGAGAATTATCTTTTTGCTTAGAGTTTGTACTAGTGGCTGTAGAAAGGACTGTGAGGGCTTTTGGAGGTCCTTGGTGCCCTAGGGGCATGTGATTGCCTTGAGCCCTGCTGGGGACAGGCTCAGGGCTGGGTGTGGGGGTCTCAGAGCAGGGCACAGACCCACTGGCCATATACACATCGGTGCTTTACTACATTCCTCGTGAGAGAGTATTTCCTAGTCTCTAACCGAAAACCTCTCCTGCTGCAACTTGAGCCCGTTGCTGCTGCTTCTGTCATCTGGCACCACTGGGAACAATCCAGCTCCATCCTCTTTGGGCCCTCCCCTTCCCCTGGTTGCAGGCTGTTAAAGATGCCTTTCAAATGCCCTCTCAGTCTTTTCTGCTGCAAATCAAATAAACCCAGTTCCTACCACCTCTCACAAGTCATGTGCCCTAGCCTGTGAACCATTTTTGTTGCCATCTGCTGGACTCTTTCCAATTTGTCCTCTTTCTATAGTGAGGGGCCCAAACCTGGACACAGCACTCCAGACATGGCCTCACTAGAATAGAATAATTACTTTCCTTGATGAGCTGGCTACCATAGCCCAATATGCTACTAACCTTCTTGACAACAGGGCCACACTCGTGCTGACTCGTATGCATCTAATTGTCCACTGTAACCCCCAGTCCTTTTCTTCAGAGCCGTGGCTTAGCCAGTCAGTCCCCAGGCTGTAGCGGTGCACATACATCAGCAAACCAGAAATGTTAATATGTAGCATCACTGCTTTTGGGCTTGTCTGGGAAAACCGGATCCATGTGAAAATGTAGATTGTACAAAATACCTATACTGCCTTTGCCCAATACAGACTGTGGGACCAGAAACCCACAAGTCCAGCTCACAGATGCCAGCTCCCAGAAATTGTGGGTGCATTCAATGGCTCATAAAGAAGCAGGGAGTGTTTCTCTGTTCTCATGTCTTAAAGTCATTTTCTAATAATTCTGATCTCTCGAGTTAAGGTTTGGAACCATGTGTACATGGTTGAAAACTGGTTCAGACAATCTGTTATAAAGTTTGAGGTATGCTGCTGGGAGCCCCCCAGATAATTATATAGGACAGATAGGGCCAGGAACTCTAATTCTGTCAAGCTCCCACAGTTGGTTTTGTTAGTTACCTTTGTTCAGTTGTCCTGGCTGCAGCAGTGTGGCAGCTGCCAGCTCAAGAAGCCTGGTGGGGCAGTCTGCAGGCTTGCAAGGGCTGCAGCCCAGCTGTAGGCAGTAGGGGTGATTGCAGGCTGCCTAGGCAATGGGCCAGCTGCCTTAGATAATTAGCTGGCAGGAAGAGAAAAAGCTCCTAGCAAGGGGAGCCAGGCAGTGGGGCTACAGACTACTTAGAGGGGTTTGAGAGTCAGGTTTCTAGAGAGGGAAGCCTAAGACAGGCAGATAGTCAAGAGTGGAGGGCTGAAAGCCAGAGATCTGAGACCAGCAGAAATCTGAGAGCCTAAAGGGGGGAGAGCTGGTGGGTCAGTGCATTGGTGCCTCAGGACCCTGCCTAGAGTGCTTTTTCTCCTGGGAGCTGACCAGAGACTGTGTATATGATTGGAGACAACTGGGTGGTCTGAGTATAAGCCATATGGGTTGGTCTGCACAGTGCAAAGTACACGAAGAAACTCCTACCAGGAGAGAGCTTGCCCCAAGGAGTGCAAAGCAATAACCAGAGGGTGTGAGTCTGTAAGAGGACACAAAAAAATTGCAAGGGAGCTAATTAACTCTGAGTCTACTACACTGGGTATATGAGTAATAATATCCAATAGTCTTGCTAGCCCTAATCTAGTGTTTCCTTTTTAGAGCACACCCCCCCCCCCACTTTCAAAAAAAGCTTTGGGACACAGTGTCTTAGGAAATGCCCCACATTCTTTAGTTGCAGGAGGGGAAACATTTTCCCAGGCTTTCCAATCTGCTTCCTGAGGTGGGAAAAAAAGCAGTGATTGATTGATTGAGTGTAATTATTTTTTGCCCCTTCTGTACCTAGTAGATTAGGCTTTTGAAAATCTGTAAGCCACCAGACAAGCAGGGTCACTTTCCTGAAGCCCTAGTGAGTGATGGTAGTCTGGTTGCACTTGGGGCAATTAAACTTCCAAGTGTGTGTTTTTCTGAAATGAACTAATGGATAATGTAATGAACTTTGTGGGGAGGAGGGAGCAGGGATGGTACAGTGAACTTTGGGAAGGAGAGGTTGTTAAGTTTACTACACAGTCCTTCATTCACATGCAGGTTGTTGAAGTGTTGCTGTATTTCAATCTGAACTTGGGGTAACTTTCCCTTGACTTCAAGTGGAGCAGGATAGGGGCTTTGTACTGTACTATTTACTCTCTAAGGTACATCTCTAGCCATCCCTTGTTTTGTCTCCTTGCCTGAACTGGAAGAAATCATGTCCTCAGCTGGGTAATCATTAAAAGCAGTTACAAGTATGAAAAAATTATGCATTGCATGGGAAGGTTGAGTGGGGAGAGAACACCATTAAGGAGTGAATGGAGCCATCTAAGACTTACCAAGTAAAGCTGCTGAGCTCTATACACCTGTAAAGAAAATAAGAATAAGAGCTTGTTATATGTGTGGGTATAAAATATATGAAGCAAAATCTTGCCTGAAATATTTTAATAGTGTTGTTTTCAGTATCTACAATCCATAATATCTACTCTCTCCAACTTGCACTCTCTGCAGTGATTGCAGTTGTATTTGCTGCCATAAGCAGCTGCTTACTTAAAAGTATTTGGTAAAGTCTTGATGCAAACAGCAACTTGTTCAAACCAAATTTGTGTTTGCCCAAAGCACAGGTTACTTCTGACTCCTGACCAAAATCTCTGTGCCTCATTCATTCAACCATCACTTTCATGTACAGAAGGAATAAAGCCTTAAATGTGAAATTTTTAGTTTAGGCTCACGGGGAAGTTTTTGCATTAGTGTGGGTCTGAACTTTTTGGCTCCCCCACTAGAATAGTTCTGCTTATGTCTCATCTTGATGGGTTACAGCTGCAGATGATGGAAAGTAATGAAAGGAGACGATTTCTCCTTATCTCTGTTTCAGACCTGTTCCATAATTTTCTTCCTTTCTAAAATCTCACACCTCTCCATACAGCATTTCACCACAAGTCATTCCAACTTTCTACCTTGCTCAGGTTTCCTAACTACATATCTAGATGTATTTATTTATCTCTTAAATATCACAATAAATGCATAATAATGCAAAACAAGTTGACAGTGTGGTACCTTGTGCTTCTTCACTTGTGACATCTATACTTATATTGAAAACCCAAAACAGGGACTGTAGACAGTGCCAGAAAAAGCAAAAGTGAAAAAATGAAACTTAATTAAATTTGTTAAGTACTATTTGGGATTGAAGCTGATAACAACCTACCAATAGAATCCATTACACTGAAGTCCTCCATGTTACAAGGGTGTAAAGTAAGGATGGCTGAGTTGGGCCCTAAATATTTGCCATCCCTTCCTCCCTTCCCCATTTTTTGGTTTAGGAAGAAAGGCTCTCCTGCCATGTCCTTTATTCTCACTCAGTGCAGATCGACTCCCCTCTTCTTGATCACTGATGAGATAGCTAAAAGACCATCAACTTGGTAATTCTGTGTGTGGAGAGGATGTGGTTGGGGAGGCACTGAACCTCCAAACTAAGGTGAGCACGCACACAGCTCTGGACCTTTAGGGACCATGTGGGCTATGGACTCTTGAATTTTACAGCCTGGAGGGTGTATGACACTGGCAGAATTACAGGCCATCAGCTGAAAGCCCCTGGACACTTCAATATTCCTGACCTGAGCAGCAGAGGTCAGGTGATACAGGAGTCGGGGCCCCAAGCCTCTGAAGCCAACTGCGCCCTTGGCTGCACCATGATCCGCTGCCTCGGGAATTGGCTCCGTGGTCGGACCCAGAGGGTGGTGGTTGATGGAAGTCAATTGTTGTGGTGTGCTGTGACCAGTGGGGTCCCTCAAGGCTCTGTCCTTGAGCCTATACTATTCAACATCTTCACTAATGATGTGGACACTGGTATCAGAAGCAGACTGGCCAAATTCACCAACAACACCAAACTTTGGGGGAAAGCATCCACACCTGAGGACAAGAGAGCAAGACAGGCTGACCTTCACAGGCTCAGCAAATGGGTGGATGACAACCTGATGATGTTTAACACTGAAAAATGCTTGGTTCTCCATCTTGGGAAGAAAAACCTGCAGCATCCTTACAGGATCAGCAGTGCTATGCTGACTAGCATTACGGACGGAAGGGATTTGGGGGTCTTGACTGACCACAGGATGAACATGAGCCTTCAGTGTAATGCTGCAGCTAGTAAAGTGACCAAAACACTGGCTTGCATCCATAGATGCTTCTCAGGCAAATCCCAGGACATCATTCTCCTCTTGTACTTGGCCTTGGTGAGGCCACAGCTGGAGTACTGCGCCCAGTTTTGGGCTCCACAATTCAAAAATGATGTGGAGAAGCTTGAGAGAGTCCAGAGGAGAGCCACGCGCGTGATCAGAGGTTAGGAAAACAGACCTATGATGACAGGCAAAGAGCTATGGGACTCTTCAACCTGGAAAAGTGCAGGCTTGGGGTGATCTGCTGGCCACCTATAAGTTTATCAGGGGTACTCACCAGGATCTTGGGGTGCTCTGGTGAACAGATATTCCCCAAAGGATGACAAGGTTGAATGGTCTCAACTTTCTCCATGACTGTTTCAGGCTTGACATAAGGAAGAAGTTCTTTACTGTTCGAACCCCCAAGGTCTGGAATAGACTGCCACTGGAGGTGGTTCAAGCACCTACTCTGAACGCTTTTAAGAGAAATGTGGATGTTTATCTTGCTGGGATCCTGTAATCCCTGCTGACTTCCTGCCCCTGGGGCAGGGGGCTGGACCTGATGATCTTCCAACGTCCCTTCCAGCCCTAGTGTCTGTGAAGAGAGAATGAGAATTATGGACAGGGAACTGCACCGTCATGCATCCACCTTTGCTTCCACCCACCCCTTACAGCAAGGCGATAATCTATCCATGGACACTGAGATGCCACAGGCACTGCTGTGGACTATGAATTAACCTGGCCTGTTTCATTGCCACCCCCAGCCAAACCTGGGAACATAAATGGTAGTTTAGGGGAAAGAAAGGATCTGATTGCCATCTGGGGCAAGGAACATATTCAATGCCAAATCTAGAGAGGGCATCAAATCAAGTACATTGCCCAGGAGATGTAGGTGAGAAGTCATAACGGAGAGTGAGAGCTTGTCTCTCCAAGACCATGTTGACGAGGAGGCAGGATTACCACATGCTTGATGGTAGAAAGTAGTCTATGGGCCAGGGACGGAGCATGCCATTCTACAAGGCCCTTTCCCATTTCCTCATCAGGAAGAGGGCAGGTGCAGTGATGTTTCCCAGTCTGCACCTCTCTCAGACAGAAATTGGGTCTGGGATCATGCAGCTGTCCAGTTTCTACATGGAGAAGTCCCCAGTCTTGATTCCAGGCCTCTGAAAGTAGGGTGCCAGGTTAAAAGTCCTTTGCCCCATGCCTTACTTCCCAGGTTTCACGTTTGTTGAGTTCAGGCCCTGCAGCATTCCCCCTGCTCCCCACTATGTTGCCAAAGGTTTACTGTTTTGTGTTCATTGGGAAAAAGGACCAAGCTGAGAAATGGACAGTGTTCAACAGATTTCCTTTAATAAACACAGGAAAAATTTTGCAAGCACAACATTTTAAACTGAAGCACATCTCTTCCTCATGCCTCATTTCCCTATACCCTGGCATGTGCCCCTGGGGTGGAGGGCATAAGGGGGACAGTTCCTGGGTAGCCTGAGTTGTGGGCAGTGGTGCCAATGAGGCAGGGCCAAAGGAGCCCATAGCAGGAGACCAAATGCCTCATGCCAGGGCTTAGGCATTCAAAGTCCTCCAGCCATACTCATCCAAGGAGGGCTCCTGGTCCATGCATGTGAGAAGGCAGCCAGCCAAAGCTTCACAGATTTGGATAGCCTGCTGCTGTGTGGGGCTCATCCTCTTCCCACCACCCCTGCATTGCATGTGGTTGCAGTGCTAAGCCCAGTTTGTAATTGAAGTGCTCCTTCCAGCAGTCTAGTTGCCCCCCATAGGACCTCATAAGCCAGGGCAGGAAGGGGTAGGCCAGGCCGCCAAGGATTGGGGTAGTGATGATTTCATTGATGATCAACTCAGGGACCCTGGGATTGTAGTGCCCACTCTTAATCACCCTGAGGAATGGGGAGTTGCACAAGAGGCTGTTATTGTCCTTCTCCGTTATATGAAAGTCAGTGTCCCAGCCGTGCCCTAGATGCCTTGGTTCTGAGAGCACATGTGTATCTGCATGTGTGTGAGAGTATCCAGGATGCCTGGGTTCTGCGTATGTGTGTGTCTGACGCACACAAATGCACTTGGCAGTTGCAGGGCATGTTGGTGAGGCTTGCATGGAATGGCTGCTGATGGTTTGTGGCCGTGACAAGCCACTGCCTCATCAGGCGCAGGTGGTTAGCTGTCATGTCCCTGCCAGCCAGTCAGGGGTGGCTCAGCCATTCACCTCCTTTTGGGGAGTCTTTGGCAACCTGGGGAGCCCACAGGGCATTCTGGGAGGCATGCAAGTACTACCCCTACCTGCTGCGCTCAGGCCACGTGGGCAGGCTCCAGGCTTTTCCTTTCTCCCTCTCACAAGGACTGCTAACCTAAACATGGTGGGGGTGGCCCTTTGTGTAAAGTTCAAAAGTTAGAGCGCTTCTTAAACATCTGTACATAGCCATAACGACTTGTTGAACTTTTCTTCACAATACTTTCTTTCCCTTTTAGGGAAGAAATGTCTGTCCTCATCTGATAAGGGACAGATAAGGCACCTGGCAGATTAAACCTTTTGACTAAGAATATAGGGAGTATGTGGCTGAGTTAGGTTGAAAACATTTCTGCCAGATAATGTTTCCTATCATACAGTGCTCATCACCATGAGGCAAGCAGGAATGCTGACCCCAAGATCTGTCCCACTGCATGTTCATATGTTCATTAGATTTGTTTTTGTCTTTCTCATCCCCTTACTCCTTTTTTGGTCTGATAACCTAGTTATCAGACATTCTGCTCCATTTTTGCACCTTTTATGTTGTTTTTTTTTCTCTACTATGTTTTCCCCCTCTACCAAGCCTTTCTTCTTCACTCAATGCAAACCTAATGATATCTGAGCTCATATCAGATTCTACAACATGCATGGGTTCAAAAATAGTCAAAACAAGTTTTTCAACCCCTGGTTTCAGGCTCTGACTTGGTTTGTGCATAGGGAAAAGAATAACACATTAATAAATAGCAACAGGCAAGGGATTTCTCTTCATCCCACACACTAAACAGACTAATTAAGAGATGACATGAAAACATTGACTTGTGCTTTCATGGTGCATGTGACATTTAATATCGATACTGAAAGCATATAAATCAATTGTAAAGGAGGCTTGACTTGTGTAGCAAGCAGTGTCTGAGTAATATTTTTGTTTAACTGTTCACTTTTAAAATTGGAGTAGCAAAGCATACATCATTTTGAAACGGAATTTGATGGAGTTAAACTTTATGTAGCAATGTATTGAGAGGTGGGTGACCAGAACATTAGCCCCAGGCACCCACTTAGAGGGAATATAAGAATGGAAGCTACAGTCAGCCCTGCCACCATTGCTGCCCAAGGTGCAAGTGTGGGTTGTTACACCTCTGAATTAACGAGCAAGATTATGTAACGAGGTCCCCCTAACATAGAAGCTAGGAACAGAAGTTACACCTACACCAGTTTAAGTAATCAGAAACTGGTTTAAACCTGTAACAGAACAGAAGTTCAGTGCACATAAACCAGTTTCAAAATGGCTGAAACTGGTTTAAGATAAACCTGGTTGAATGTAGTATCAGACTTAACTGATTTAGGTGAAACCGATTTATGAAACTTCTGTCCCAGACCGCTTTTGGTTCAAGTTAAGTCAGAGTCCTCCAGCATCCCAGTATGCTTTGCAGCCCAGTTCCCTAGCTGGAGCAGTGAAGGCTGGCTCAATCCCCTCCCCAACCCCGCCCCTGGCAAGCACAGGTGGGGGGCTGGGACCAGGAAAGAAGGTTAAACACCCCTTCCCCTGCTCATACTTATTTCTGGCTGTGCCTGGGGACTACAAATCCCAGAGGTACCTGGAAGCAGGAAGAGGATGTGATGAGGAGACTTGCAGAGTCCTGCTTCTGTGATTCTGGACCGCAAATCCCAGAAGCCTTGGGGCAGCATGAACAAAAGGCAAACACACAGTCCATGCTGGCTACATGCCAGAGATCCATACTCTAGCACCCCCTGGCTTCTGGCCTGAGCCATTGTGGGAATGTGGCTGCATTTCCTGAATCAAAGATAAATATCTATCCAGTTGTTTTTCAATTTAATCTCTTCATCTTAGACTAACCTGCAAAGACGGAATCGATTCAGCCTTGGGCTTTTTGACTGTCTGTACTTAGCCAGAACTCAAAGAAGTCCCAATATTCCTTCACATAGAAAATATTGCTCTTCTTTCTGTGTATGTAAAACATTCTGTGTAGGTGTGTTCTAGTTTGGTGGTTTTCAAACATTTTTGGCCACATACTCATTTACCTCCAAAATATTGCTGCTTGTACCCTCTATACCCAATGGATGTCTACACGGTCATTCCTTAGGCGCAGATGTCAATTCATAGCAGTGACACACTCACCGCACATTGACCAGCCAGAAACCCCACTACCAATATTAAAATTTAGGCACATATTCTTTGGCAAGGCACCACATAACTCTGGGGGTATGCATACCCCAGTTTGAAAACCACTATTTTAGATGAATAATTACCTTTGTTTTGTGCTCTACACAGACACACAAGCTTGTCTATCTGCATTCCAGGTCAAAAAGGGTTCTTAGGTTCTCTTCTCAGCTTTGCCAAGGAATCACATTATGACTTTACAGAAATCCCCTGTCTACCTTGATTTTTATCTCCCTAGGGCTTTTGCATGAGAGAGATTACACAGCATGTACTAGTTGATTATTTCTGCTGTGGGTATCTGGAGCTATAATAGTGTATTCATTTGTTTTTTAGAACAAACTCTTTCTTTTATGAAGTGCGAGTCTTATGCATCAACACATGGTCTGAGCTCTATTCTATGTCTATTACTAATGCTAAATATTCCCATCTTGTGTTATAACCAAGTGACAGCCATTCACACATGTTGAATAGAGAGAGTGAAAGTGAAGGCTTTAAAATTGAGTGCATGGGCACTTGGCATAATTGCTGCAAAGGCTAAGCTGTTGTTGGAATTTCAGGGTCTTACTGCCATGAATGATTTTAGCATAAAATCTATTAGTCTTCATAAAACTGATTGGAAGAGGAGCTCAAGCAGCTATGTGAACTAACTCAGCTAGTTCCTCTACCTTGATAGAGGACTGGATAGCCCAAGAGAAAACCCACAGTTGTAAACAACATAACAGCAGCAGGAGAAACTGTTTGTATTACAGAGCTTTTCACATCTAGGTCACTGACTCAAAGTGATTCAAAGCAATTGATACCTGAGTCTGTGTGTTGGCCTGTAGGAAATGGGAAAAGAGTCTCTGTCTTTGTTAAAGTGCATGTCTATATTGGCACTGGATTTTAGGAACCCAGCCCTTATACCTTTGTTCCAGGCGAGCACAACCTTCAGACAGACCACAACACCTGCCAGTTAATAATAGGTGAGTATATTGATACAGATTGATAACAAAAAGGCAACAATACAAACAATCAAGCAATTCTATATCTACCAATCCTAGGGCTGTCATCGGAGTCAAAGTACATTTGGTCAGGAGGCAAGCTCCACTCTAAGGCTCTCTTTCTTGGGTGTCAGGAGTTTGGAGGTGGGATGCCAAGGCCCACAGCCCACTTCCAGTGGGGTGCATGAGTGGGGTGCTGCTGGTATGCCCTTGGTCCATGGTAGCCTTGGAGACCCTTCCTGGGGGATGGGGATAGGGAGCAAGACAGGGAGGGATGGGACAAAGGGAGGGGCCCTTTGTTAATCTCAAGTCTCTGCTTTTGTATTCTCCTTCCCCCTTGATGACTCCTGATGACCCTTCATCCACGGCTCTCTCTGGTTGCTTGTCTCTCTGTGGTCATATGTCCACGTAGCCTTCCAGGTCCTCTCCAGATTTTATCTGTTCCCCCCAAACCAGGACTCAGGCACCCCTGCTTTCTGTGGTCTTGTTGCTGGTGTCACTTACCTTGTGTTATGGGACAGTAAGGTACATACTTCTTCAGTTCCCAAGCTGTGTCTGCCTTGGAAGCTGTGATCTCATGTTATGACATGCCCCCGCCCCCCAATTCTCAGGCTGTCTCCATGCCTTGGTCTTGTTGTGCTAGACAGCCCATCTGTTTTCAGGCTCGTGAGATGCAGTGTGTGTGTCTCCCAAGCTCTTTAAAATCCATTTAACCCCTGCTGCCCATCTTGACCCTTTATAATGCATGTAGCTATACCTATAAGACATTTTCCCTAAAAAAGGCCTTTAAACACCATTTTTAAGCCAACAGCCTGCATCATACCCTATGCACACTCCAGTGAGATTTGGTGATGCAGATGTGCAGAAATGAAGCAATGAAAGCTATCTTGTAGCACCCCCAGTAGCCACACTTCATTGTACTGGCATCTAGGGTCTTAAGTGCCCCTTTGTGGATACTCCCAGAGCAGCTTTCCCAGTTTGACACACAAAAGGTGTCCCCGGCCACACTCAAGACACAGGATTGCAAAACCAGTGGTACCTTTAGGATGGAATCAATGTCAACAAGAGTTGAGGGGCTTCATATATCACAGGGAGTGCTTCAAACTACAGGTAGGTAGTCGCTAGGGAAGCAAAGAACTGAATATACCCTGAAAGGCATGGTGGTAGCTTCAGGTTAAGGTGAAGGAATAAAGAAATGTGGTGAGAAGCTTGTTCTGTTAACTTGCATTACTCAATCAGTAGATAAAAGACCAAGATATACACGTCCTTTAGTTCATTATCTGTTACAAACACTTTAAAATATATATATCAGAAAGAGAACAATCTGCCTTTCATTTTGACCCTTTCATTAAAGCTCTTAGATGAAGATTATGAATCATATTCTTCACACTCTGCACTGATGCGAATTTGTTTGGCATTTGCTAACCACGGGTTCAGTAATTCCTAAAGTGCTTGTAGCTTGCAAAGCAAGATGATTGACAGGCATTAAAGTGCTATACCTTGTCTTTTGAGAAGGGAAAAATGTATTACTGATGAGAATTGGAAAAATTAACTAGAAAAATCACAGAACTGCCATTTGATTACCATTGGTTCAAACAATATTTCTTTTCATCATGTTTAATCATATGCTGAGCCTGGAATTCCTGTCCCATTAAATAAAAGCGAAGCGACTGTATAAAAACATCCATCTCTTCAGCATGAAAATTCAGCTCTGCTTAGTGCTCTGCTGGTGTCTAAGTGAATTTATACTGATGACTCCAATGGCTCGTCAGATCAGAATTAGTCTTTTATCCTTGTCTTCATCTTTTTGACCATATCATCTATTTTTCAGCCATTGTAAATGATTATTTCACTTCTGTAGCTGGCATGAGATTTTTTGGGACGGGGTTGGGGTTTTTTGAGTGTCTTGGGGTTTTATTTATTTATTTATTTATTTTGTTTATTTTGGTTTTCTTTGTTTTGTTTTTTACTTGGGGGGGGAGGTGTGAAACCCCTGATGCATTGTTTCAAGGGCTCTGGGTAGCACATCACATAACAAACCAAGCTCATTATTATGCATTATCTACTGCTGCTCACTGCAATGCAATATTTACACTTTGGCATTAAGGCAGGAGACGGTCCTCGTTATGCAGCACCGCCACCACTGATAGATCGACACAATGGTTTCACAGAAACATGAAGAATTGAAAATGGTTCATCTGGGGATTGCAAGCACTATGAATTCTTTATATCTAACAGTTGGCCTGCACTGACCCAAAGGATATTAGATTTCTTAGGAGCAAACATGCTATGCTGAAATGTACTTAAAAAGCTCTATTGCAATGGCTGCCCCCCCCATCACTAGTGGCCTTTGCCAGACACAGCTTCCTCTCCCTCTGTGCAACCCCTGCACCCTGCTTTTATGCCTCCTGCTGGTTGCCTTACATCTTTGGAACAGGCATTATGCAGGCCACATACGGGGCTGTGCAGGGGTAAGTGATTGCAATAGTGGAAGCCGAAGGAGGTTACTCCCAGGCCCTGGCTTTTATAGCCATGTCACTTGGATTGCTTTTACAGCTGGCAGGCCAGACAGACCTTTGGCTGCCTCTTCTCATTTCTGTTGGCTCTGTCCTCATGAGTCCCCCATCACATCTGCTTCTATGGCAGCCTTACAGAAGGGCTGTACTGACACTGCTGTTACTCCCTATAGAGCAGCAGGCTTTGACCTTACGTTTTTTTCCCTTCAAAAACGTGTTTCTCAAGAGCTGTCCAATGGCTCAGCAGTTAGCACATCATGCTGCTGAAACTTCACCCAGGTGCTGATGTATCAGTGCTGGCATAGTACGTCAGTAATTAACTGAGGGACAGTAAAGCAGAGTCCTTTTGATAGGTGCTTCCCAGGAAGCAAAATTCTGGGAGGAACTGTAAGGCAATTACACTTCATCTGCTGCATAAGACATACGATGTATAAGAGCCTAATGAAGATCATGAGAGCACCTCGCACATTTGTAACACCTTCTCATAGATCTCAAAACACTCTGACACAGAAGAGTTGAGCAGCATTATCAATTACCACTATTTCCCCAATTTCTTTCTTTTTTTTTTTTTCTATTGGGCATGAGATGTACATAGCTCAATCAACCAGTGGCAGAGCTGGTTGCTGAGCCTACCTACCACTCCACTATCTTAGGCCTTTGATCCAAAAGACCATGCTGCCTCTTCATGAACTGAAACATTCCCGTTCTCTGAGGATGGTCCCCAGAACGATGCTCAGTTCTTCTACTCCTGATACCCTCCATTAGTTTCTGCTTAACTCCTCCCTCTTGCCCTCCCCCCCATCATCAAATAATGACCCTTGCAGCAAAGAGCTGGGTGGGTTTTTTTCCTATCGAGAACCTATCAAAATTTGTTCTCAAACCAACTAGTAGTAGGTCCTAGAAAACAAATTGATGCTTAGCACAATCTTTGCGCATTGCACTTGCCCCCACCAGTGGGACCCAAACCCTGAGACCCTGTATGATATCACAGTGTATTAGAGCTTTAGGCCAGCCCCTTATTAGATGGGTAATTAGGAGAAAGTGGAGGAGGAAGAAAAGGGAACAGAATTTAGGGGGAATGAAAGACTGACAGGTAATTGAGACAAATTTTAATTGAACTGTGTATTCACTGCCAGAGCCACACAAAGAGCTTTATTGTAGCGTTGCTGTGGAAACTTTGAGTTTCCTGACATGCGATTAAAATCTTAGAGTTGGATGTGTCATTAAAACTGTGAGTTTTCTCCTGCAGCATAATGGGAGTTCCTGACTATTTAGGGCCAGACTGTCCCCTCTAATTTTACCTACCAAGGTGATGGAAGTGGCCTGAAAGCATTAAGGGGGATATCTAACCCTCAAGGACAATGTCAGGGAGGCCTCCAGTGAAGCACACCATGTCCTTTTGTGTGTACAAAATCCTGAAATAGATGTAAAATTTAAAAATAGGGAATACAACTAAACTAAAATCCATCCTAGTTTAAATCTCCGGTATTTTGGGGGAGGGGGGTATTGTTTGTTTTTTCCATTTCTCAAAGTATATCTTTGTAGTGTTAAAAGATTTAATTGAGAGATACTCTTTAGTTTAGAAGACTGGGAATTGGGAGATTGTCCCTCAGTTAGCAAGTAGGCAACCCAGAATCTGCAGAGGCTTGCCTACTGCTCCACAGTAAAAGTTGTTTAGTTCTTCTGACTTCAAAACCCGATGATCATTGCACTCTCTTAACTCTCTCTATTAACTCTATATTTTAATTTTGTCTAACTCTGTCATTACCCTTTTGGTCGATTTTGGAAATAATTCAGAGAAAATACACTATATACCAATTCATCAGATTGTACAGAAGAGTGAGATATGATATAGATTAGTGTAGGAGTCTGCTCCTTACTTACCATGCAACCCTTTACCATTGCTCCATCTAGTCCCAGGTATGGGCAGTAGCTGTTATCCCATATTTTAGGGGAAGAGGATTAAAAAATATATAATAAATTTAGCAATTTATGTAATGCTGAATGTGGGAACGCCGAGTAATTTCCTGACCTCCTGGGCAATTAGTTTCTGCCCTGAACTGTGATGTCTGATTATCCTTCTTACAGACTTCGTTTGCCGTGTTAATGGCCGTAAAATTTCTCTGTTGCTTATTAAATCCAGTCACAGAATCTGTCTCAATGATTTCCAGTTGCAGTGAATTACCCAAACTGAATGTGTGCTGCCTCGTGCATTCTTCTTTGACTTCTTGGGCATGTCTACACATGCACTTTAATGCTCAGTAGCCTATTTTAATGTGCATTAAAGTGTCACTAAAAAACCCTCACTATTTAGTTAATGCACATTAAAATACAGTAATGTGCATTATGTGTTGCTTTAAAACTGTGGGCACTTTTGCACATGCTCCAGGAGTGGGGGCAGCGGTGCTATAATTAGACTGGCTCTGAGAGTCACTCTAATTAAATCGCTGCTGCATCTCGTGTATCAGTGTCCCCATGCTTAAAAATTGCAACGGGGGCACTTGAATTGAAGCTTGTTGGATGACCTTTATTTCAAGCACTCCCACAGCTATTTTTAAGCATGGGAGCACTGATATACAAGACATAGGATGCTGCTGGAGCGATTAATCAAGTCTGCTCTGATGCATTGCAACAGCTTTCGTGCTTGTGTGTAGGTGCCCAGTGCTCCTTAGCTAATATGCATTAAGAGGCTAATGTGCATTTTCTTCATACTTCACAATAGAAGGCTTTTTTAGTTATGTAAACACTGCAGCACCGGGCGCTTTGAAAATCGCCTGGCGCTGCCACGCATGCAGTTGTTTAAGTGGCAAAATGCGCATCAGCGCAAAGAAAATGTTGGTGGTGCATTTTTTGAACTAAACCACCTCAGAAGTGTTTTACTTCAAAAGCACATCACCGCCACTTTCTGCACGCTGACATGTATTTTGCTGCTTTTGTGGCATAGCACAGTGCTTATCAACTTGTATGCGGAGCAGACTTGATTAATCAATTCTGCTCCAAAGCAACGGCTCGCCAGTGCATCACGGGACAAAAAGGTACATGTATAAATGCTTGGAGATACTAGACTGAATGCACGTTAACTAAAGTGTGTTATTAATGCATGTGTAGACACACCCCTTGAGTCTATCTATGCACTAATGTTATCATAAAATGGACAGATCCTTTTTACTCTGGCCCTCAACATTTTGAACAAATCTCCTCTATTTGTTTTCCAAACTAAACATTAATCTTTGTTAAGACATCTAATATGCTCTTTCTGCACTTTAATAATGTTCTTTACAGCCAGGTTTTCATCTCAATTTTTTACTTTAATTAACTCACATTTCTAAATGCAAAGTTGTTTAAACATGCTTTAGATGCCTAAATGAGGTTTTTTTCAACAGTTTCGGAACATTTTACCCATTTTTAAAAAAAAATGAGAAACCAAACCTGTATTGAGCAGAGGTCTAGACTAGATGACCTCATGAGGTCTCTTCCAGCTCTAATTTTCTATGATCCTATGATGATGACTGACACTTTCCAGCATACCATTTTAGTTTCCAAAAATCAACATTTTCAGATTTTTTAAAAAAAGGATGAATCCCCAGTCAGCTCTACGGATCCAGTCTTTCATAAAAACTGGATTTCAGAATGCTCAACAAAGTTAAAAAACACAGTGACAGAATTAAGTATGTAATGCATATTAAAGAGAGAACTGGAGAGGGAAAGGAAAATGTATTCCAGGCTGAGAACTGAATTAAGATGGAGAGTGAATGAAGTGGAAAATGTCAGGGTGGCTGCTTGCCTGGTTTATAATAAGATGAGGAAATGAGCGTTATCAGAGCAGAGAGACCAGAAATACTCCTGTTCTCTGCAGTCCCCTGATTCATGGATAGAGGATCTAACTTTTCCATGGCTTGCACAAACCACAGAGCTGCTATCTTGAGGGGGACAAGCATGTCCTGTAGAGATGTAGACATTGCCCAAAATAGAGGTGTCCAACTCATTTGGCCCTGAAGTCCAGTCTGACCCATGGGTCTTCTCATGGGCTGGAAACTGAGCTCTTCTCAATAGGGCCACCAGAACCGGTGTGTTGCTGCAACCCCAGAACAGGAGGTAAAAGCTACTGCCTTTCACCCCCTCCATCATTTTCTCTGCCACTGATTTCAGCTGACACCAGCAACCAAAGACCCCAAATTCAGAAGTGGACTGGGGTTGGAGGGGCAAGCAACGGTGCTATCCACCTTCTGCACTCCATAGCTGTGCCAGTGCAGCAGCTTTAGCCGCCATGCCAACAAGCCTCTCTGGCTGCAATTTTAATACTACTCAAGTGTCCAGTCTATCCTGGTAATGAGGAGCCATGTAAGTATTTAAGGTAGCAGCTGGAAGGGACAAGATGGTGGATGAGCTATCATTTAAAAATCACCCTTCAAGTCAAGGGTCACAATGCTCCTGAAGGAATTAAGTGATCACAATGCAGGCGTACAGTGTTTTGATTACTCAATGAGAAAGGTCGAAGCAACCTGAGCAAGTATTGTGAGAGTTGTGATAAAATCAAAGTGTACAAGCAGTCCTCTACAGCAGAGAGGGTGGGTGGCATAGAACATAAGAATTGCCATCTACATAAAAGTTGCCATTTTCTTACTTAGACCATAAGCCCATCCTTTCCCAGTATCCTGTGTCACACAGTGGATGCTGAAAGGGAAAGCAAACTGGATACGACCAGAGCTTTTTCTGCCGTTCCTCTCACTTGTAGCCTCCTGCATTCATTTACTAATTTACAACAAAATGCTTTGGATCCTTGCATGGATTCCTTATGTATAACCGAAAGAGAGAACTGTAATAAATACCGGAGTTTACTGTAAATAAATGTATTATTTACAGTACCTTCCTACTTTTTCTATATTATGCTATTTAAATATTTTTGTTTCCCTCTTTTCATCTCCATGAAATGTGTATTATTCTCTTCTTTGATAGAGAGAAATGCAAGCTTTTCTGTGGGTTTTGTGCTGTTAAGTGAATTGATTTCATGCAATGGAAGTGTGTTTTATCTGCAAGGGCTGGGAATTAAAGAATTTCTCGAAGATCTAAAGGAATCTGGAACTTCCTCCACTTGCTTGGTTTTTTTTTCCTTGTTTGCACGTCTCTGAATTTTGACAGTCTCCCTAGTGACGGTTGCTATGCTGTTCTGCAGCAAACTCATTGCTGATCCTTGCAATGCCTAAGGTGCTAAGGTATTTTTATGAAGAGAAACATAGAAAAACCCGATGGTTCATTGAGACTGGCCCTCACCAGCATTTTTCCACCCATTCTGTCAAATCTTCAGGATTGTCAGATTCTTCTTTAGTTTTGAAAGGTGGGAATGGAAAGCAAAGGCATTCTGGAGGTAAAATTAGTAAGCCCCAACGAAGAAGTGTTTGATAGGTTTTCCCTGTCTGTTGTTCTTAACAGGAACACAGAGTTACATGGACTCAATTAGATCATTGACTCATTAATTGTCCAATTTTGTACTTCTGACAGTGGACAATCCAGTATTGCATTAGGAAAAGTGAAACGCACTAATCAAGTGTGCCATGCTGTCAGCAATGTGCGTGAGGAGTTAGGGGAGCGAGAGAGATTGCCTTTGCCTTTGTGACCCTGAGCAAACATCAGTTTAAGGCCTAAGGCATGAGATCCCAAGACTGCCCTTAACATGTGCAAACATATACCAGAGAGGTGTTTATTCCCTCCTTATTTAATACCCCTTGAGACTAATTGTTACGTATAACTCCAGACAAGAAGATGAATTCTTCTCCTGTTAGATTACATATATCCATGTCCCCATCCCTTCTGTAATAAAAGTCTGTCTTTTCAGATTACTCCAATTTATTTTATTTTGTCTCATTTGGTTCTGTGTGTTTGGGTGGGGGTTTATTATTATTATTATTCAAATTCAGTTTTGCATTTCATTTGTCTTTGGGGGCATATTTTTGGTTTTACTTCTGTGTGTATGCCTGCGACTAACCTCCTAAAGGAATTGCCAGTAGAGGACGCCAACAGCAGGCTAGCTGGGTCCATGCCTGCTTCCAGGATCATCTCCCACCAGGCCTGAGACATGTTGTCATCACCTTTGGTTCATTAGCAGCAAAAGATACACAGCCTGGCCATGCTGTAGAAAAGAAATCTTTATTGAGCATGCCCAGAAGCCAGGATTACGTGCTGAGGCACCTGTGTTTGGGTGAAGCTGGGCTTGCCATTTGCATTCCTGATGAGGGCTATGAGAACAATTGCTTTTCCTATTTGGCTGCCGGACAGATCAAACCCTTTTGCTGTTGTTGTTGCCATGATGGTGTCATCCTCCTATTATGATGATGTTGTTTTTTTGGTTTATTTTTTAAACAAAAGCTCAGAGTTGAGTATTTTTCCAACCCATGGGACTCTCAGTTCAATCCTCTCCTGTGTCTGAAGGGTTGTGAAACCACACATCCCGAGTCTGCCCTAACAGCTAGGTTAGAGGGTATTCTGGGTTGGAACAGGCTCACTTTCTCCTGTTTACACCTTCCCAATGCTCACTGGAGCAAGGACTGCAACTCTGGTATCCCCAACCTCAGCAAGATACAGTCAAAGGTAAAGCTAGCTATTTCTTAGCCCTAGGCAAAATGAGGTGAGGAAGTGGCTGTGATGAGCACAAGAGAGGTGTGTGGGGGATGGGAAGGAGATGGCAGACAGCAAGCAGAGTCTTACTTGCTATTATCTAGGTCCATGGCAGGGACTAGGAACGGAGCCCACTCATCAGCCATGTTCACCCATCCACTTCGGAGCTGCCGAAACAGCTACCAGGTTAAACCTCTCACAGCTGCCATCACCCTATGTGTGGAATAAAGCCATTAGAGCCTTAATTTGGTAGCTTAATGCAATAGCTGGCTATGAGAGGCTTAATGCAAAAGCTATTGGCCACACAGCAGTGGAAGAGGGAACGAGGCTATGAAGGGACTCGTGCCTCCAGTATCCATGGCTGACGCTAACAGCTGGTAGGTGAGCCCAGGCCAAGGTCATCCCTTTGCCATCACTCTGGCATCCCCCCGTCTCCATTGTAGCACCCCCATAGTGCTCAGAGCTCATGCCCTTGTCTAGCACATCTAGCTGGATTATGGCTTGTAATCAAAATCTTGAAAAAAGGTAAAAGATGGACAATGAAGTAAAAGCAAAGCAATGTGACACATGCTTCTTATTCAGTGTTTGTTCTCACTCACTCAGGAAAACTTTTTTTTTAAACATGCAACTTTTCACTTGTTACATTTCCCCCCCTGCTATGAAAGACCTGACTTCTTCTGTATGTGGTTTCTCCATCTGTCTGGAGGAGGGTGACGAACCTCATTTAAAGTTCAGAGTTTCCAACTGTGTATAATGATGCTAATTGTCATAGCCAGACAGTTTTAAGAGCCAGGGTATTGGTAAACAGCTCTCTTAAATGAATGTCCCTGTCTGATGCTTTTAACACATCCCACCGAAAAACACATTACAGAGTTAGTGTACATTAAAAAAAAATAGATAGGAAACTAACGGTTTGAAGCTGGCACTCCTTCGAGTTCAGAGTAGTCCACTAGTAGGGACATGAACCTAGGACCCAGGAGATTAGGTTTCAAATTTTTGATGTCACACACTTCCTGTGTAATCTTAGGAAAACCATCTGGAGGATGATTTCCCAAAACATCTCAATAACTTAGAGTACAATAATAAGATTTCCAAAAGCATATAAGCAAGTTAGGTGCTACAGTTCCAATGGGAGTGAGAGAACAGAACTAAATCATGTCTGTAAATGCCTGTACTAAGACATTGTAGCACCTAAAAACTTGGTACCTGACATTGAACTGAAAGGAGCGAGATGGGCAACTCTGAAATGTGAGCCGTATTGCTTAAGTTCTGAGTAGGGTCTCCCTTAGAATGAGCTAGCAGGAAGCGGTAGATAGTATCAAAGCCAGAACCCAAGACTTCCCCTCTCTTGCAACAGGCTCCAAAATGAGGCCACCTTTTCTTTTCTTTCCTCCTAGACCCATGAATCTTGGACTCTTAGCTGCCTAGTGTGAGCGATGGGAAGGAATCCAGCAGAGTAGCTTGTCTCGGTGCATTGGAATGGGGGTGGCCATGTTTTCCAGCAAGGCACAATGGAATGACTCAACTGGGGTGGACACGGGAAGGTATAAGGACACAGCTCTGGCTATGTCTCCTTACCACTCAGATACAGCCCAGTGAGGTGAAACCCCGCTACACCAGAGCTTATGCTGCTGGATTGCAAGGAGTGCCGTGACCCACCAAATGCTGCCAAAGGTGTGGCTCTGTGGGCCAAATTCAAAGGCTCCACAGGCTTTATCCAGAAGATGGGCCATAGGTTGCTGGCCCCTGCATTGGAGGATTAAACAATTCCAATAGACGCTATACAAATCTACATTTCATTTGTTCTCATCCAACTGGACTATTACCTGTTTTCCACTGCCTAGTAGTAGAGCACTATGATAGCCACAAATTTTACCAACTACCCCAGGATGACTACATGTCTGTCTACTCCCAGTCCTGTTGAAATTACACCAAGGCAGGTATACACTTTCCAAGCCTGAAGGGACCACCCGACACCACTGAAAACCAAAATGGAGCTTAGGCACCAGTTAGGATTACTTCTGATTATAAGGACAACATGAGATGCAGTGGGCTACAGGTGTGCCCCACAGCACAGTTGGTACTGCACAGTAATTGGTACTGCACAACTGCACCATCCCAGTGGTGCACAGGTAGTTTCTGACCCTACTGCACAGTAGCAGTGAGCTAGCTGTTTGCTGCTGTGCAATAGCAGCAGTGCCACAGTTGGTGCCTGCAATGAGCTACGTCACCATGCTGCATCACTACAGCGATATAGCAGCTCGTGTAGACATGCTCACAAGGAACTTTCTGGGTTCTGGTAAAAGCTGGGTTACTTTGAGGAGGGTTTAGGTACCTGTGAGTGATTTGTTTGTTGCTACTACTTCATCCCGTTGCCTGCCTATTGCACTGCTCCCCTCTCCGGGACAGGAGAAAGAAGATTGGCAGGGGTCAGGATGAAGGTGGGCTGGGAGGACCAGTAGTGTGAAAGGTGTGGTCAGGGTGTGGTGTGAGTAGGGGATCTGCAGTCTTTTTATTGAAATCCAAACTTTTTTATTATGGTTGATGGTAAATCTAAATTTGAACCTAGCCTTTATCTGGCACCTGGCAGAAGGGTTACAGTTACATTTTATGTAATAATATGTCAGTAAAACCATGTCAGTGAAAAAGTTTGGTTGTCAGTAAAATGTCTGATAATTAATGGTAAAAAATTGTGTTTAGTTGGCAACCTAGCTACTTTGATACCTAAGCTTTGTTGAGAATTACTACACTGTGCTGCTGACACTTCTGTATGAAGACATGGAATTTAACTCTTCTCGTTTTCTGGGACAGGTTCATATTTGTCACCTGAAATGAATGAATGAAATGTGAAAAATACAGGTGGCAGTGCAAACCATCTGTAACCTTATTTTCATATATTCACAAGATAAGCTGGTCAAAATTTACACTAGTGCTTTTGCTCGAGTGTTTAAAAAAGTCAACAATTTACACATTTTTTTCTGATTTTTCAGTTGAAAAGAATTGAAAATGGAATTTTATTTAAAATCATTTTGAACTTCTTAAAAATCTGAAAAAAAACCATAGTTGCCATTAGGAATATTTTTCATTTGAAAGAGGGGTGTGTGTGTGTGTGTGTGTGTGTGTGTGTGTGTGTGTGTGTGTGTTGAACTAGTACTGGTTGTAACTGCAGAAGACATTCAGTTTTGGAACTGTATTATTCTTTAGCTCAACTTGTGTGAATGGTGACATTTTTGGAAAGTTCGAACAAATTTTCCTCTTAGTCATTTTTGATGGGAGAAATAGTTTGCCTATTTAAAATAGCTGTGAAAATTCCTAAGACTTGTCAGGGATCCAAAAAATGCTTAACAGAATGATTCAATAATAAATTAACCTTCTTGACTTTACATATAGTTTTTTCTCCTGTGCTAAAAACATGCTTGGGGAAGCCTAGAGAAATTGTAGTTTTGTAGCATGGAAGTAGAAAAATGTTTAGTTTGGATTAAGCAGTAGGAAACATCTCATTTTTAGCATCTCTGTCAGTTTGAATTTATGTGCAAATATTTATCTCTGGACTGAAATGACCAGTGAAATGACCTGAATTGAGACAGGCAAGTGTTTGCTATTGACAGTCTAGTCTAGGGATCCTCAACCTCTTGCCCAAGGCCATATGCAGTCCATAGTGCCATCATTTCTGGACAGAGGGGCTCTCCATGGGCCTAAAAATTTAACTATGGGGGAATGGTGGCCATTAATAAAGCCACTGTCCTCTCTGCCAAATTCCCAAACCCCATTCTCTACGTAGCCAGTCAAAACCAAACCATGCCCTCTTCCTGTGAGTCTGGGTTAGGACCCCCAGCTTCTTGCTTAGGGCTAGGCCACACCCCCTTCCCTCTTACTGAGGTTGGGCCATGCTCCCTTCCCACACAGGGCTGGGTTGGGGCCTGACCATGTCCCCTTCCCTCTCCATGCAGCTGTGCCAAGCTCCTTTCCCTTGTGGATGAGTGTTGGGGCCAGACAGCCCCTCCATACCTCCTCCTGTGCAGTCAGATAGTCCCTGCTGTGCTAGCTCAGCAGCCAAACTGGGGGCATCAGCTGGATCCATCCCATGGATGGACTGGGCATTGCCAATCTGACCCACCGGGCAAAAATGTTGGCCCCCACAGGCCTAGACGGGTATTATTGGGGCCCTGAAAGCCCCAGACACCTGATTTCTTTTCCATTTCACCTAACTAACTGCCTGAAGTACTTCTCATCAATTTAACTCACTACAGACATTATTTTACACTATGATTTGGGAGGTAATATCTTCATTTCATTAGACTGATAAAATGAGTCTAGGAGACAGGCCCAATAAACCCTCATTAAATTACTTCAACAGACACTGGATCAGAAAGTAAGGGAACTCTGAATGGACCTTCTGGGCATGTCTACACATGCTTAATGTGTGGTAATGAATGCACATGGTTTTCAAGTGATGCTTAACATGCAGTAGCCTATTATACTGAGCATTAGATTTCATAGACATTAGGGCTGGAAGGAACCACATAAGATCATCAGGTCCAGCCCTCTGCCCAAGGGCAGGAAGTCAGCTAGGGTCAAAGGATTCCAGCAAGATATGTATCCAAATGTTTCTTGAAAGTGTCCAGAGTAGGTGCTTGCACCACCTCTGGGGGCAGTCTATTCCAGGCATTGGGGGCTCAGGCAATAAAGAAGTTTTTCCTTATGTCCAGCCTAAAAAAGTCTTGCAGGAGTTTGTGACCATTGGACCTTGCCTTCCCTTGGGCTGGGCTGGTTGAACACATATTGCCCCAGATCTTGACGCACACCACTTATGTACTTATAGGCTGCCACCAAGTCACCCCTGAGTCTGCACTTCTCCAGGCTGAAGAGTCCCATGGATCTCAGCCTCTCTTCATAAGGCATGCTCTCTTCCCCTCTGATCATGTGCATGGCTTTCCTCTGGACTCTTTCAAGCTTCTCCACATCCTTTCTGAATTGTGGAGCACAGAATTGGATGCAGGATTCCAGCTACGGCCTCACCAAGGCTAAGTACAGTGGGAGAATGACATCCTGGGTCTCGCTTGAGATGCATAGGTAGATTCAAGCCAAAGTAATGTTTGCTTTGCCAAACTGCAGTCTCAAATTGGTGGCTTCTGTTCATCTTGTGGTCAATCACAACCCCCCAAGTCTCTTTTGGCCATGGTGATAGTGAGTGTAGCACTGCCAAGCCTATAAATGTGATGTGTTTTTTTTTCTTTTTTCTTTTTTCCCCTGAGGCAGAGCACATTGCTCTTCTCTGTATTGAATGCCATCAGGTTTTCTTTCACTCGCCTTGTGAGCCTGTTGAGATCAGCCTGGGTCACCAGCTTATCCTCAAGTATGGACACTCTTTCTGAAAGTTTGGTGTCATCAGTGAACTTGGCCAGTCTTCTTCTGACACCAGAGTCCAGATCATTTATAAAGACATTAAAGAGCATGGGAATTGGGGGGAAGCTCTGTTCCCCTGGGCACCATATGGAGTTACTAGGAATAAGAGCCACAAATTGCTAGAGAAGGTTCAGGCTAGACATCAGGAGACATTACTTTACAGTTAGGGCTGCCAGGCTCTGGAATGGGCTCCCAAGTGAGGTGGTGGACAAATATTTGGCTGGGGTGATATGATCCTGGCACCGGTTCCTGCCTGGGGCAAGGGGTCAGACCTGATGATCTGTTTAGGTCCCTTCTGACCCTAAGTACTATGATACTAGTACAGGGATGAGAACGGAGCCTTGGGGGACACCACTGGTCACTGGGTGCCACGTTCATTCAATTCCATCAACTTCCACTCTCTGGGTCTGACCTTGGAACCAGTTCCCTAGCCATTGGACTGTATGGTAGTTAAGGCCCCAGTTACCCAATTTCTCCATGAGGACATCATGGGACACCAGGTCAAAGTCTTTTTTAAAGTACAAATATATTATATCTTCCTGATCATAGAAGGAAATGAGATTGGTCAGGCAAGACCTACTCGAAACAAACCCGTGCTGGCTATCCCTCAGAATGTGGCCTTCTGTTAGCCTGTCAATACTGATAACTTTGATAATTTTTCCAAGATCTTTCCAGGGATTCAGGTCAAATTGACTGGCCTGTAGTTTCCTCCCTTTCTTGAAGATAGGCCACACTGGCCCTCTTCCAATCTTCTGAAACTTCACCCAAGCGCCACAAGTCCTTGAATATCCTTGCCAGTAGCCACACTATGATGTCTGCCAGTTCCTTTAGCACTCTTGGATTCAATCTATCTGGACCAGCTGATTTGTGAGTGTCCAGCCTCTCAAGGGGTACCCTCACAAGATCTATCCCACCTCACCCTGACCCACCCTCATCTATTCACCCTCACCCTGGTGATCCTGCATCATGTCAGACAGGGTGGCCCCTCTGGGCAGGTAAAAGACTGCTGCAAAATAATTAAGCAGTTTTTTTTTTTCCTGGGTGTCAATTGTCAGCTGCCCCATTTGGTTTAGCAGGGATCCAATGTCACCCTTGTTTCTTTTCTGACTTCCAACATAGCTGAAGAAGGACTTTTTGTTGTCCTTGATTTGTGTAGTCAGTTGAAATTCAGTTACAGCCTTGGCTTTCCTAGATCACTCCCTGTAGGTGTGGACCAGTCCAGTATACTCCTCCTTAGTGGTGTTTTCTGTCTTGCATCCTTTATAAGCCTCTCTTTTTATATGTAGGAGGTCCATGAGTTCTCTGTTCAGCCAAGGGAGTTTCTGAACCCTCTTACTACCTTTCCTATTGGTTGGAATAGTCATGTGTTGTGCTTCTAGGATTGCTTCCTTAAGGAGCAACCACTCATCATAAATTCCCCTCCCTGTCAAATCAGGGCCTCAACAACAAGCTTCCTGAGCTTACAGAAAGTTGCCTTTCCTGAAGTCGAGGCCTCCTGCATTGCTGACTGACTTGCCAGCTTTGTGATGGATAATGAAAGTAATCAACTCATGACAAGTGTCTCCCAGCTTCAGTGTCTCCCAGCTTCCCTTCAATTCTTAGGTCTCTGACTAGATCATCCCCTTTGGCCAGTACCAGGTCCAGCAAAGCCTTACCTCTTGTTGGCCCATAGACTTCTTGAGACAGGTAGAGCTCATCCATTCATGTGAGGATGTAGCATCATCACACAGATGTTAACATGCTAACATCACATGTTAGTATCATCACAGTTTTTTACATGGTACCATGATGCTTTAATGCAAAGTAAAATAAGCTACTGTGCATTAAAACACATGTGTAGATGTACCGTCTGAGTCAGGAGGTCCAGGCTTTCTTCTTCCCTACTAAACAAATGACTTAATCTCAGTGTTTCTTTCCTTCCTCTGTAAAAAGTGGATAATTGTAACTAATAGGAACCTGCCTGTGTGTCTCTGGTTTGCTCTAAAACTGCCACTCGATTTAATAGACTTGCATGCAATGGCCTACAGGGAACTTTGTGGAAAGAGCATTTTACACTCTAACCATTGGAGAATCATTTCTATTACAGAACATGGCTCTACTTAAATGTTTCAGCATCTTAGAAAGAAAGTTGGAGAAAGTGTGGTGATGGTTGGCTAGCACTGTGACCGCCTCCAGCAAGCTGTGGATTAGAGACTTACCTATTGATGAGCTTTCAGCCTTAACTCTGCATTCCCTAATGCTTGATTACTTGATTTTCCATCCTCAGAATTTACACACAGATCATACTGACTAAATATCAAAGGTCTCTGAACACCGAGTGATATTTACCCACTTTATTCATGCCATTAACAAGTAGCTAAGAAAAGATTGATCTGGATTCTGACCAAAGGAACAGCTTTGGGAAAAGTGTTGCATGCATGAGCATCCCCAGGAAGCACTAAGCACGGACAGAAGTGACACTTTTTGCCAGATCTGGCCCCTGAAAGCACTCTACAGCTGTGACCAACACACAAGTGCACAGTTGCAGTGCACTTTAAAAGGGCCTAATCCTGTAATAATCTGAACCCTCATTGCATGGAGGTTCAGTTGAAGATACTCCAAAATGAAGCACCTTCATTAATGTCTGTCTGTATGCACTAAGAGCAGGGCTGGGATGATCCACCTTGGTGGGGTGGAGGGAGGTTCCAATCCACCCACCCTACCCTCCAGCATCAGCTGAAGAAAACCCAGACCAAACTCCTTCCATTACCTTCCCCCAATCCCATTCTGAAGACAGAGCTGGAGCTGGGATGAGGCAGGGTTGGGGCTAGGGAAGAGTGGTTGCGGACTTGCAGTCACTCCAAATTGCAGCTGAATCCCCCAACCACAAGGACTCAACAGCTAATGTCTGTTGGGTTTGGGGGATCATTGTAACTCGTGATGCTTCTGATAAAGCACTACGAGTTACAGCAGGGAGCCTCACTTCTATCTGCAACTCCTGTGACTTTATTTCTGATACAGGCCCCACCCATTTAAACCCCTGGCCTTGCATTCCCCAACAACCTGCTCTGTAGAAGAGATTAAAAGTGGTACCTCCCCTTCCTTTACTGAGCCTGGACCTAAGGAGGGGTTTAGTCACCTGCATAGACAAACAGGCTCCTGTGTTATTATCTCATAGCATTGTTTTATTAAACAAATGTTTCCTTCTCTTGTTGAAAATATCAGCACCTGAATTAAAGTATATGGATCTGTCAAATTTAGGATTGCTCCCCTTTAGCCTTTCCACTCACAAAATGTCCTGTTTCTCGCTGCAAGCTATGTGTGGACAAGAATGCGCCTACAAGCCCTTTGTATGATAGGGTATGGGTGCTATCACAGATGGCATGCACATGAGCACAGAACCATAATTAAACAAAATAATGACTAAAAACACAACAGGAAAAAATGTCATAAATGTGGTTCAGAGAATCTTAGAGGAAACAACAGATTTCAAGAAACACTACACAGTTATTGATTTCATCAGATCAATAAAGCAAAAACAAATGGTGACCTTTCCCTCATTTAGCAGTTGGCAATTGCTTGTTGAATACTCAAAGGGGTCTGACTTAAAGATGCGGCCACACGTTAATATCACTTTATTTTCCTCTTTAGAGCTTTGAAAAGTTCATTTACAAAATGAAAACCAGATTGGAAGACACCATTTTATTTGGAAACATGTTTAAGCTTTCAATATTGTCCTTGGCATGTAACTGAAACCAAATAATGAACAAATGACTTCAGACATGACTGTTTTTAAACCAAATCATTAAAAGATGGTGGGATTAAGACTTCCAAGGGTTCCTTTTATTTTAACAATTCCCTGCTCTGTTTGTATCATCCCTTTTAATTAGTGGAGTCATAGATTCCTCAAGCTTAATGGTTTGTTGCAGGAATGAGGGACAGTGGTATTATCACCTATTCAGCTTGATATTTGTCTTGTATGATTATTTTCTCCTCTTGCTTTTAATAAAATAATCACACATTAAGTCCATGCAAATTCCAGTGCTTCTGCTGACCAAATTCTCTAGATTTATAATTTGCCTGCCTTATGTAGATGTGTTTGATTTTTAAATGCCAAAAACCAAAATTATATATTAAAATATATTATATAATACATAGTCAAATACCTTCCAAACATCTGAGTATTATTCTAAATGGAGATTATTTAGTAAATAATACTATTTTAGAAATATCATACCAGAAATCTTTGCCAAATACTGGTTTTTAATCTGAAGTAGATGAGACAACTTTATGGAAAATGAATAACAAGATCCAATAGCTAAAACTTGAAATTTGATGAATACAGCCTTGAAATAAAATTAATTTTCTAAGTGTAAGACTAATTAGACATTGGAACAGTTTACCAGGGCGGCAGCAGACTAATTGTCATTTGGAGTCTTGAAAATTAGATTATGTATTTTCAAAATATGCTGTAATATAGCTTCCAGGAGAAAAATCTTTCCCGTCTATGCATGGGTGGTAGAGGGAGGTCAGTCTTGATGGTCCTTTCTGACCTTGAAATCTAATAATCTAGACATTCTCTTATGAATGCTGTTCTTTCATGGGCTTGACGATTCACCTTGTCCTCAGTATACTCATAATATTGGCAGCTCAGCTTTAAGTCAATGATCAGCATAAATTTTCAAGTTTCAAAACTTCCACCAGTTGTTTGAGGCCAGAAAGGAGTTTCTTTTCCCCGAATCACACTTGGTTAGATGCATTTTTAGTTTTTCCTGGTGGAGGCTTTTATATATTTTTCTAATGTCTAGTTTCTGTTTTTTTCAGTCAGTCTCTGTTTTGGAAGGAGACCACAGCTGAAGGCAAAAAACAAAATGGTGGCGGTGGCAGCAGCAGGGGCTTAGCTAACCGCTGCAGTAGCTGAGGTAGAGTGGCAATGGCTGCTATTCTTGCATCCCCTGTAAGAGGGCACCCAAGGCTGGCTAAGTGTTTTGCTTATGCTGCAGGGTGGTTGACAGATTTAAGGTGACAGAGGATGAGAGAGGTTGGCCAAGGCTGTGGGGAAGGGGTGCTTCCTCTCTGTGATAGGGTGTAGTTTTCCTGCCCTGATTATTTGGACATATTTCACTAATCAATTCATTGCCACTGCAGGGCCTCAGGCTTTGGCATCATTGGCATTCCCTGCCTGTGGCGCACAGTTTAGTCTCCTGAGGACTGAAATGATTTAGTCTAACTAAAGTGTTTGGACTTGATATAGCATCTTTGTGTGAAACTTAATGGCCTGTAATATACAGGAAGGCAAACTAAATGATCTAACGGATACTTTGGCCATAAACTCTATGAAATTATAAAAACTGTGAAACTGTAATGCACAATAATACATGATAAAATTAAACCAACGGGAGTGAAGTGCATTCAGCATCTTAAGTATCAAATCCACTATTGCTGGTCTCATTATACACAAAGCACTGAAATTCTCTCAGGCAATACCATTACGCAGATATTAAAACAAAAACGAGGAAGATTTAGGACAACTTGACCAATACCTCACCTTACTTTTTGAGTGCCTAAACTGCCTAATTTTCAAGGAATTAAATATATAAGAAGCAACCTAGAAAACTAAATAAATCCTGTATCACACATTACTTACAATTTGCTTCAACATAACTATTCACAACACACTTTAAAATATTTTGGTATATTAATGTCTATGAACATGTTAACTCTGGACTCCTTGGGAGGAAAGGAACAATTTTACGTAAAGAATGTGCTTTTGATTTTTTCCCCAGAAGTGAGGAAGAGTACCTTATGCTAAAAAGCTAGTGTAAGACCTCCCCCAATTATACAGCTGGCCCAGAAAAAGATATCACCTCCCCAAATCCTTGTTTCATATGCCTAGACCATCATGTCTACAATATTATTCCAACAGTACCTGAATATTCAAAGGTATTATTAACAGATCTAATACAGTCTAATATCTTTTAAATAAAAAGTCTTTACTCAGTCACTCGAGCTGTTAACATTTTTAGTCTCAAATACATTTTCTTTGTTGATTCTTTACTTAAGACAAACTTCTATGCTCTTTATTTGGTGAAAAGGAAAGTATATCATAATGTATAGCAGCATATTAATGCAGAATGGGTCCTGCACCCAATCAAATCAAAGGTTCATTGAAACTCCTGGTTCCCTGGCCTACCTTCCTGTATTTCAGTCTCCATGACAATGGGTGCATCTACATAAGATGTTTACTGCAGAGTTGCCTAATTAACTCCACAGTAAACATCTCAACGTCTACATGTGCAGGGCTATTGGGCTGGAGTAAACTAATGAACTCCACCACAGGTTAGTTCTTGTAAATACAAGTACTGTCCTACAGTGGAGTTTTTTACTGCACAGCAATGCACATGTACTTGCTGACAGGACTGGCTGGGGTATGCGGATGCTTCCGTGCAGAGACTGCCTGCTGGCCAGCCCCACACTGGGGCTTTCATGGCCCAGCCAGCCTCTGCACAACACTTTGATCCGGGTCAAAGCAGCCCTGGCCTGGCAGGCTGACCCCAGGGGCCTCCTGCCAGCCAGGGCTGCTCTGACCCAGCTCAGTGTGGTTCAGGCGCATGTGTAAACACAGTGCCCAGGAACAATAAACTCTGGCATGATATGCACCAGAGTTTATTCCTGCACGTTACTGTGAGTTCTGCCTTAATATCCTCATGATTTTCTCCATTCTTTGAATTACAGTAGTGTCTACAGACCTAAATGAGATGAGGGCTGTGCTGGATGAGGCACTGAATGCATGCACAGTAATAAACAGTTCTGCTTCAGGGATTTCATAATATAAACAGGGAAGACAGAAAAAAGGGTGAGATGTGAAATGACTTGAACCAAGTCACACAGAACATCAGTTCTAGAGCCTAGAATATAATCCAGGTCTTCTGACTCCTCTGTCAGAGCACTTAGACAATCCTGCCTTCTAAACTGAATTTGCTTATTCATATCATACAGGCCCACATTCTCCCTTAGTCTACATCCTGTTTATCTTGAGTGGATTTGCATAGCATATGGAATACAGTAGAATTTGTCAGTGGGCCATGAAAACAAGTGCATTCAATATAGTACCTCTCCAAAGGATAACGAAAGTTTCCCTCTCCAAAAAGAAATACAGATGCAAATAAAATTGCTAATAGCTGAACTTTCTGAACATAGTGTAGTTCAAAAGTGTTTTGATAGAAAGGTTATTAGAATTATCTTGAAAGGAACCTTTAAATATTAAAAATATTCAGAGCTGTCTTCTTTGCCTTGACTGAAATAATGTGGTTACAGAAAGAAAAGTTAGCATTATACAAGAAGTAGAAGAAAGGAAAAGTTATAAACAGCTGTGTATAACATAGATAGCAACATTTTCTGAAGTTCCCAGATAGTTCCTGATTTTTTTCAGTATTCACATTGCATTGTCTAGTTTAACATGGAATGCCAACCCAGCCCTGAACCATCTTTTCCTTGTGTGAAAGAAAATACATATGGGCAATTAATTCAAAAGTGATTAGAAATTTTGAATGCCTCCATTTCTGTATATGAAACTAAATCCTCTTGTACAAGGCCTGGAATTCAGAAACGGCTAAGCAGGAGCCCTCTGAAAATCAGGCCCAAGCTTTCAAACAAAGGATGGCTTACTAGCCAGACTGTCAACCCACTGCTCAGAAGATCCTGGGTTCAAGTCTGCTATATATACTTTCAATTGTAATGCTGGGCAAGATGCTTAATCTCTATGTGCCTCCATTCCCCTCTGCAACAGGAGGCTATTTTTAGCCCCTTTGCAGGGCAAAAAAATAAGTAAAGGTAACTGGGGGCGTATCTCTATGTGCATTAATGCACTTTAGTTAATAAACGTTAAATCTAGTACCTCCATTGTGAGGTACTAGGAAAATGCACATTAGCCTGTCTTAATGCACATTAACTAAAGACCAGTTTTAAAGTGACACTTAATGCACATTAGCCTATTTTAATGCATATTAACTAAATAGCATGTTTATAGACGTGCTCTGGGAGGCAGGGGGCACTTCAATTAGTGAGTGAGCCATGCTAATTAAAAGCACCTGAGCATCATGCGTATGAATGTCCCTGCTCTGAAAAAATGGCAGTGGGGCATTCTGAATTACAGTTCATTCGATGCCCTGCTGCTATGTAGAGTGTACATATACCTTTATTAGGGACCTACTGAACTCCTGGTGGAAGTGGGGTGTGCTGTGTCTCCTTTACTCTTGCAGGTTCTCCCCCCCACCCCACCCCCCGCTGATTGATGGAGGGGCCTCACTTGTGGCTCACTCCTGATTAGCATGAAGGTGAAAACTGCAGCTTTAAATATGGCACCATTTTTGCCTCCCACTGCCGATTGGCTGAGGGCCCCCAGACGGCCCTGCTGTTTGCTGCTGACTGACTTGGAAGCAAAAACAGCTCCATGTTTAAAACCATAGTTTTAGCTTCCCTGCTAATCATGAAGGAGTGACAGGGTCTTCCACTGATTGGCAGTGAGAGGCAATGGGCAAGGTGCATTTGGGGGAACAGGCAAGATTAAAAGAGCCACCTTGCACTCTACTTCTGCTGTGAATTCACTAGGTCCTTAACTTATAGCTATGCATGTGTGTGTTGGTGTGTATATACACACACACACACACACATATATACATGTGTATGTATATGTATATTGCCCTGCAAATCAGTAGCTCACTTTGAAATAAACATATAAATAACTTACTGCAGGATGAAAAGGGGTGTCCTTCTACCGCATGTCCATGGCCTGTGTGTACACCTTTACCGTGAGGTAATAGGCAACTGTCGATCCTCTGGATCATGATATACATGTAAGGTCTGGTCACCACGACCTTTGACATGTATGCCTAGGCAAGTGTATGGAGGAAAGGAGGCTGCCCAAGACTTATCATCACCCCTTTAGGCCACTGAGACAGAATTCAAAACCCAGATGGAATCCAGATGTTCAGTGCCTTCATGGCTGCAGCTGTTGCCAGAGCAAGAGACAAGAACTGCTGCTGACTGCTGCAGTGAGGGCACATTCCTGCCTTTCACCGACCAAGAAGTACCCATAAGACAGTGGAGGCTAGGGTTTTGAGGTACCCTATATTCACTTTACCCTACAAGTTGCAACATTGTGGTATTTTGTAGGAGCTCGGTGACTGCATTGATGCCTACCCAGTCAGATGGATTGCAAATTGGCTGAAGAGTCATACTCAAAGGATAGTGGTCGACAGGTCTTTTTTGACCTGGGGGGCAGTGGGCAGTGGAGTCCCCCAGAGCTCGGTCCTTGGGCCCACACTGTTTAATTTCTTTATTAGTGACTTGGATGACAGGGTGAAAAGCAGCCTGTTTAAATTTTCTGATGATACCAAGATGTGGGGTGAGGTGGGCACACTAGCAGGGAAGGACAGATTACAGAATGACCTGGACAGGTTATGGGGTGGGCTGATGAAAATAGGGTGGGTTTCAATACTGACAAGTGCAGAGTGGTGCACTTGGGCAGTAGGAACCAGAAGCACACTTATAAGCTGGGAAACTCCCTTTTCGAGAGCACGGTGGCAGAAAGAAATCTTGGAATCATTGTTGACTCTGAGATGAACATGGGCCGACAATGCAAGGTCATGGTTGGTAGGGCTAACCATACCTTGTCGTGCATCCACAGATGCATCTCAAGCAGGTCCAAGGAGGTAATCCTCCCCCCTCTATGTGACACTGCTCAGGCTATAGCTGGAGTACTGTGTTCAGTTCTGGGTGCCGCACTTCAGGAGGGATGTGGACAGCATTGAGAGGGTCCAGAGGAGGGCCACTCGCATGATCAGGGGACAGCAGGGCAG
>NW_017728931.1:136121677-136123773 GCF_001723895.1 Crocodylus porosus | reverse complement strand
AATTGGATGCTTATCTTGCTGGGATCCTATGACCCCAGCTGACTTCCTGCCCTTTGGGCAGGGGGCTGGACTCGATGATCTCCCAAGGTCCCTTCCAGCCCTAATGTCTATGAAATCTATGAAATCTATGAAATCTACAAGGTCCCTTCTGACCCTACATCTATGAATGTATGAGCTACCCCACCATGAATAGCCCCATCACATTGCCATGAGGACTTCCAGTTGGGTGTAGTTTATGGTTGTACCCAGAACTCACCATAAGGTAAGTGAAGGCTAAACCACTGTTGCTTAGCTCTGAATGAAAAAGAGGTAAGTCACTACATGTTAGCTTCCATTGCAGAATATGAACATACAAGCTGACTGCTACCTCACAGAAGCTAATGTGTGGCCTGGTAAATTGTATATCTATACCCTTTGAAAAGCCCAGCCCTTGGATTTGGGTTTTAGGGTTAAGAGTTGATAAGCCTTTAACCGTTATTGTTGTTATGTTATTTTACATCTGTATCTGCTGACAATTTTGAGTAAACATGCACAATCTAGCTGGTGACTTGACATTTTTATTTGACCTTATATTTTTATTGGAGGTTGATTAAGCCAAATGTCTGAACTGTATCTATTCTCATTTTTGATTAAAATGATTTGTATTCCTGATATGAGCACTAGAACTGTATTATTACGGACTGAGCCATCTGTGCATATACTGAGTAGATCATTAATACAGTTGCTGTGAAATGAAGACCTCTTTATATGGTAAGCTTCATTTCCACCTTCTGCTGCCTTCTCAGATAGATGCTAATAAAGGCCAGATCCTGAAGATGCTGAACACTGACACATCTGATTGACTTTAGAAGGAACTGTAGGTATTCTTAGTCCCTTTCTGGGATCAGGGCCAACATTTGGAGAATTCATCCTAGGCCCATGATCTATTTTTTCTTCTGTTATGATAAAATCATCCTCTTGTAAGGAGACTCTATATCTTCACTTGAACTACCTGTAACTTATCACAGGGGCAAGCGCGGCTTACAGGATTCTGGACACAAGTTTGTCTTTTATCAGTAAAATACAATTACAAAGGTAATTCGCTCCTATATATCTGTGTGACGCTTTCTTGGCATTGCCTTCTCCCATCTCTGGACTGCCTTCCACTTTTCCACTCCCCCTCAATATGTTTTAGTTTTGAAGCCAATAGGCTGGTCACCATTCAGAGGTTATGTTTGGCAGGTTTAGGACACAGATGCTGGGCTCCAACAGAGAAGGGCTTCAAGAGAATAGAGAGCAAGGCCTTTGGCTGCTTCCTTCCCTGAATCATGGAACACCTGTGATATTGCTTTAAATCTGCTGAGGGTTAAACTATTGACAAGTGAAGTTGATTGTCTACATGTTCCGTTTTCCTTTGGTTTATTCAGATATGCAAAGAAGTAGATCGTTCTGCTTTTAGGACCATGTTCACCCTCCATCCTTCCAGTGGAATGATTATTTTATTATATGACATTTGTAACGGGAGAGTGCATTTAAAGACAACCAAGCAAGGTACCCATTGTGTAAGCTGTTGTTTGGCCATGTAGGAGCGGATGTTCTCTACCCCAAATAGCTTGCTGTCCAAAATAAAAGACAGAACAGGTGGATGAGACAAACAAGCAGGCTGAGGTGGGAAGTAGAAATAACAAAAATGACACAATGCTTGCAATTCCTAGCCAATTGGGAAACATAATTGCAACTTGCTGCTTGCACATTAAAAGTTGCTGGGGTAGCAAAGTGACTCAGAAGAAGAAACCAAAAAAGGGTAGTTTCATAGTTTGTAAGGTCAGAAGGCACCTGAGCGGATCATCAAGACCGACCCCCTGCCATGGCAGGAAAGACTACTGGAGTCAAACAACCCCAACAAGGTCTAGCCTTGTCTTAAGACCCCCAGGGTAGGAGCCTGCAACACTTCTCTTGGAAGTTGGTTCCAGATCCTAGCCGCCCTGACCGTGAAGTAGCGCTTCCTGATATCTAACCTAAACCTACCCTCTGGCAGCTTGTGACCATTATTCCTGGTCACTCCTGGCAGTGCTCGAGGGAAAAGGGACTCCCCCAATGCCTGCTGGTCCCCCCTG
>NW_017728931.1:136113872-136120908 GCF_001723895.1 Crocodylus porosus | reverse complement strand
TGCTACCCCTGCATCTAAGGATGTGGTGACCTGGTCATAGAAGGCCACCAGGTTGGTCTGACAGGACCTGCCTCTAATGAACCCGTGTTGGTTGCCCCTAAGTATAATCTCCCCTGCTGGCCCCTCATGAACATGCGCCAGGATAATTCTCTCAAAAAGCTTACCAAGGATTGAGGTAAGACTAACTGGCCTATAGTTTCCTGGGTCCTCCTTCCTCCCTTTTTTGAAGATGGAAACCACACTGGCCCTCTTCCAGTCCTCTGGCACTACACTAGAGCACCATGAGTGCTTGTAAAGCCGTGCCAGGGGTCCCGCAATGACCGTAGCTAATTCCCTCAACACTCTGGGGTGGAGATCATCCGGACCAACTGATATAAATACATCCAGTCCCTCCAGAATTTCCCTGACTAGATCTTCCCTTACCCTTGGCCTAGGTGCACCTCTTCTGGGGCCTGAGAGGGGCATGGTGGGTGGGGCTTATCTGGTCCCTGCTCAGGAAAATGGAGGCAAAGAGTTGTTAAATAGGTTAGCTTTGTTGTCTGGTGTGATGACCAAATTTCCTAGCATATCTTGCAGGGGCCCCATTTTAGCTGGTACCTTCTTTTTTCCCCCTATGTATTTAAAAAAGGACTTCTTGTCCTTGATCTGGGAAGCTAGTCCCAGTCCTATTTCTGCCTTGGCCTTCCTGACTGCCCCCCTGCAGCCCCTAGCAACCCCAATATAATCGTCCCTGGTGATGGTCCCTCCCTGCCATTGGGGGTGCGCCTCCCTTTTAGCTAGAAGACATTCCCGGATGCTTTTGGTGAGCCATGGGGGCTTTTGTGCCCTCCTGCTCTCTTTGATCCCTGTTGGGATTACCTCCCTTTGGGCTTGGAGGATTGCCTCCTTAAGGACCAACCACTCTTCTTGGACACCCGGCTCCCCTCCCCTCTGGGACCTCAGTGCCTCCCTGACTATTCTCCTTAGCTCATTGAAGTCCGCCCTCCTGAAGTCTAGGGCTGCTGCCTTGCACCTTGCACTGGATGGTGAATCCCAGCAGGCGATGATCGCTGTCGCCCAGGTGGTCGAGAACCTACAGCCCCCTCACCAGGTCATCGCCGGTGGCCAGCACCAGGTCCAACAAGGTGTCTCCCCTGGTGGGGCTGTGCACTTCCTGGGTTAGATGGAGGTCCTGCATTCGGGCTAGGAACATATGTGAGCGGTTAGGCCTGGCTGACTCCTCTTCCCAGCAGATGTCTGGAAAGTTCAGGTCACCCATGATGACCACGTCCTTTGACCTAACTACCTCCATGAGCTGACTTAAGAATTCCAGGTCTAGTTCTTCCCCATGGTTGGGTGATCTGTGGTAAACCCCCACCGTTAAGTCTCTTTCCCCCCAACTGCATTGTATTTTACTGAGTTGCCAGGGCCTCATACCTGTTCTCCAGCCGGACTGGAGGAAGTGGTACTGTTGTGTTGTGAGCAGTCCTGGTTCTGGAGGTGACCGTCTGCCACTCTGCAGTGGAGGGCTTTTCCCAAGGTGCTTCTTCTTTGGGTGTATGGACCTGGAGGGAAAGGAAATAGCCATCAATTTCTTCCTCCACCTCCCCGATCCCTCTCAGCCTGCTAACTTCTTCTTGGATCTCCCTCACCTGCACCTCCTGGGCCCTAAGGCAGGTGCCTGCAGGACAGGTGTGGGGATCCCCAATCCCTGCCCCCCCCCCAGCCTTGCTGGGCAACCCAGACTGGTTGGAGGCCTCAGACAAGCCCCGGGTAGGCTGCTCCCCCCAGGCAGGGGCCCTGGCAGCACTCCACAACAACACCATCATAGGAGTCGCTGCTTGTTTTTAGCTTAGTGCAGCTCCTTTGCCCTGCCCTAATAGGAGTCTCCCGCCTGGCCCTTCGTGCTCACCCGCCAGCACGAACGCCAGCCGAAACACCGGCACGCTCTGTTCGTACCGCGTAGCTCCCTACCGGCTCAGCTAGGAGGGATCCGGGGGGCTTCCCCGCCGGATCCGGCTCAGCTGCGTCCAGTCCCTCTGCCCACTTACCTTAGGGGAATCAGCTGCTGCTGCCCCTGCTGCTGGCTCCGCTGCTGCTGCGTCCGCCTCCGCCTTGGGTCTGATAAGGGGGCACACGTGCGTGCGGGACACACGTGTGCCTGGATCCCTCCTCTCCTCGCTGCTCCTGGCTCCCGAATGATGGCCTCTGAATGATGGTACCACATGACAGCAACACTCTGCAGGGTTGATGCAGCTTGGTAGCCTCAGGTTGCCAATGTCAGCTAGAGGGACAAATTATGCGGCTGTGTGTGCCCCTCTAGGCATCACTGTAGGCTCAGGGCTCATGCAAATCAGCTGAATATATGGCTTCTACCTGATCTCAACAGAGGGGCAGTAGCAAACCCAGGGCAAAATCACTGTCAGAGGGAGCTGGTAGTTGTAAAAGCATTTTTGCTGATATGGGTTTATACGGGCCTCATAGGTTGGGGAGAGAGCTAGAAAATTAAGAATAGGATCTCTAAGATGCATCAGCCCCTAAAAGCCCTCAAGAAGGTAGATGAACACTGGCCCCCAGCCTGCAGATGAGAAAACTGAGGCAGAGAGATGAAGTGAATCACCCCATGATGCCAGGGAGCGGGGTCTGGAAGCCAGGTGTTCTAACTCAGAGACTTAGAAAAACAGAAGCTATCTTCCTTTAATAGCAGTTCTACTACTTTCAGTTCCTCCTAATGAGCCTCCTTGGGAATTTTGTCGCATCTTGAGAAGCAGGTAACTCAAGGTATATTTATTTAAAAACAAAAATGCTTTCAGTTACCTGAATTTGCAAGATTTTCAAGACAGCACTTTCTAAAAATAATCCTCTTTGGTTTTTGTTTTGCTATTGGCAGATCAGGCTGGCATGTCCAGATAGACTGGGGAGGGAAATCTTGGCCCAGTTTTCAGACATGTTAGCAATAGTTTATTCCAGTGAAGTCAGTGAGAGGAGCTATGTGTGCTCGTTACTTAAAAATTGGGTTGCATTAAATCTTTTAAAGAAACTTTTTTGTTTTTCGGTGTGGAAGCTGGGTTAAGTTTTTGCTTCATTTAACCTGTTACTTTGCCTCTGAGCATGCCAGGATACGAGACAGGAAGAAATGCAGTGTACTATTAATTTTGTATTTCTGGACCTACCTGAAAGAGGAAAAGTGCCAGGATTCTTGCACAAAAAAATTCTTGAGATTTCCACCCCAGTTCTAGAGGTCTATATGCTTTGTAGGTGATTAAAATAACCTAGCAAACTTCTGAATGCTTAATCATACTGAATGATTTACATGTCATCAATCATAAATGTTTTTGCAGGGAAGAGCTATTTTTTGTGTGCTAATTAATGTCTGTGTTTTCTAATCTAAATAAATAAATACATCTTCTTAATCTTGCCCAGAGACAAGTAAGATGTGCAATAAGGAGTAATTCCAAAAGCTTAGTAAGCAGCATTCAAGATCAGAAACTTTTCAGTACAATTGGGTGAATGCTGAAGGAAAGGACGGGAGAAATTATTTAAATAATTACTACTAAACAAACAAACAAAAAAAAGCACTGCAAATAACAGCAAACAATATATAACTACATTGATATAGTGACCAAAAGTGAACCTGTGGGTATCTTGAAACCTCTTTTTTTGAGTTTTGGAATAGAAGCAATTTTGCATGAGTTCAGCAACTAGTTGCATAGTACCCTAAAAGAGTTACAACAGTTACTCATGGAACAAAATATATCATCATGCCACAGACCACTATACATTTGTAAAAACAATTCATTCATTACCCGGAATAACAAACAAATCCTTTGGGCCAGACAGTGTCTCCTTTATTCACTTTGCATAGTAGTTAATCTGTGGTACCAACTCACATAAGCAAAAATGGCACAATCTGGCTTTAGAGGAGCATGTGAATAGGTCATTTAAGCATTGGAATAATTTATATTGAACAGCAATGGATACTTAACCACCAGAACAACCTACATACAGTTATGTTCGATTCTCAATTACCTGGAGTCTTTAAATCAACACTGGGCGCACCTACATGAGATGCTAAATGCACAGTAGACTAATTCTACTGTGCACTAACATGTCACAGTGAAAGCTGTGCTAATATGCTAATGCCCAGTAGAATTAGTCTACTGTACATTAGCATCACTTAAAAGGCGTGCACTGTCAGAACTGCACAGTAGCACCAGTTACCGTGCATTTATTTAGTACCTGGTAATACAAGTACTAAACTTAAAGAGCAGTAACTACAGTGCATTAATAAACGTGTAGACACGTCCACTTGATACCTGTTTTAAAGATATTTTACAGCTCAAACAGAAGTTTGAAGTGACCGAGTGACATTCTACCACCTACGTTATATAGGAAGTTAGACTAGAGGATAATAATGTATAATGGTTTCTTCATCCCTAAAATCTGTGACTATAATAATCAGAGTAATGACACAGGTCTTTCCCTTTGTTTCTCTCATCTACCAACCTCCACAGTGAGGCAAATTTGCTCAATGTGATCAGTGCCTTATTGTACATCCTGGTGCCATTGGGGATGATAAATGTCCCTATTTACTGGAAGATTGTCATATAACAGTACTGCTACTGACAATGGATAAATGAAAGAGAGAGAGTTAGCTGTGTTACTCTTAAGTCAGGCAGAAGGCAGGGTAGAGGTGTACCTTGTAGACTAACTAAACTGGAAATGGAAGCAACAGGCTACTTAACTCCTATTGCCAACTAAGCACAAGGCCTTGCATGAAAGAATGAGGGGATGCTGATCTGATGTCAAGTCCAAAAACACACAAAAACCTGTGCCAGAATGCTTTCACCTTCCTGGACATCCTGTCCTTGACCAAGTAGCTATTTTTAAACCATGGGATTTCAGAAGTCAACTCAAATGTAAAGTTGCGGAATAAGAAATCATCCACAGACTAGATTGTGTAAATACGATCTGAACTGGGACTACAGATTCTTATTCCATTATCTGGGTTAGCTTTTGTAAGCCCCTTGCCCCTATGGGGACACTGATCCCTATGTTCATTAGCTGTTTGCCTCTCCTTCCTCTTCTCCTCCCTCCCCTCCTCTTTTCCTCTCTCTCTCTCTCTCTCTGCTATTCAGATCTCTCACTCTATTTGACAGACTTCTCCATGCCTGTCTTTCACAGTGTCCAATGAAGGGCGCTCAGGCTCATGAAAGCTTATGCGTTTATGATTCAGTTAGTCTATAAGGTGCATCTCTACCCTATAATAATCAAAGTATGCTCGCGGATTATATTAAAGAAAAGAAACCGGAATAAATTAAAAATATAAATTGTTAGTTACTGAGAATCTGCTTGGCTCTTATATTTTAACATGTCTTATCTATATATGTACCTAAGTATGGTTTATTCAAAAGATATGGAATATTTAAGTGCATGTCTAATTGAAGAGAATGTAACCTTTTGATCTAAAAAATAAACAATCTAACAATAGGAAAAATTGCAATCTGTCGAGACATATTTGAGTTATTTTGCAGTAATTGGCTTGGCAGCAGCTTCAGTCACAGATTCTGTTTCACAGATTGTCCCCAAATGAATAAAAGGTTTGCTTTGAAATGTAATTAATATTGCATTCAGTTGCAAGACTTTCTCAGGTTGTCAAAGGAATTTGAGGGAGGTGGTTGCAAAAAGTGAGCAGGACGAAATAGCTAACTGAAACCTGAAATGAACTGAAAGACAGGACAAAAAGCCGAAAGTGGACCAGAATAAATAGCAGTAGCCTTTCCGGCATTATTTTACTACCAAATCTGCCATGGAGGTGTTTCAAAGACTATGCAGTTAGTTTCAAAGATTGGCAGTTCAGGGCACATGGTTAAGGTGTCTCAGTGGATCCAGACTCCTGACCTTGAGTGCACCTCCAGTCTCATGCCAAAGTCTCCCCCCACCCCCATTCAAACCAGCTAGTAATGCCCTTCCTTCAGGGCAATTAGAGGTAGCCTGATACCAGCTAGCCACATCATTCCTTTGCTTGCTGTTGCCTGTGAGACTGACCCATAAATTCAATGGGGATAACAGCCCTGACCAATCTCTATGGTATGTTTGGAGGATACATACACACACTCATGACTGGGCTACTTGCAAATACTACAGTAAGAGGAGCCTTCTGAGGGTGGATTTTGGTATAACACTCCCTACTCGGGGCTGCATGTATTATCACAATTTATCCCAGAGATTCTCACCCAGGGTGTTATAGCAACTTGCAGTGCATTGAGATCCATTCAAGGGTGCCTTGCAATATTAGCACTGTTTGTTGGTAAATATGATTCACAAGATGAGCCCAGGTTTTTTGATAGGAATCCATAGCGTTACAACCACGCTGACTTGTTACGGGCTGAGTTCTTTGCAACAGAAGAATTGTTCTGTTATTTTTCTGTAGTAAAAAATGAGTGAAAACTAAGCCCTGGCATTTTCTGAGGGGTGCAGTGAGTCTAACAAGGGGTTCCACGAGTCTGAAAACATTGAGAACCACTCATTTAGCCAATTATCATATTTTTACTGCAGTTCAAAATGAATGCCTTCAAGGTTCAAGAAAGATATGCTTAGGTTCCATAAGAACACAGCCCCAGTGGGACTTAGCAGTGCTTTCTAAACTACCGTCAATAAAACCACCCATTATTCACTTACATGCCAACGCTTGGGTGAACTCAATTTTATTTGCAACAATGGCTGGAGAAATAATGGTTCCCAAATACTAGTGCAAGCAAATATTTGAGAGCATACAATCCCATGTGTTAACACAGTCATTTCAAATAGGCTTTTTTCAATATTTGCACAATACTTTTATAGATTTGTAATATTTGCAGGTAGAAAAAGAGGCTCTGTCCATTTGTCAAAGTCAGGCTATCCAACTTGTATAAACTGGTCGTGCGTGTATGTGTACGTATGCGTGTGCATGTGTACGTATGTGCGTGCATATGTCTGTGTGTGTATGCGTATGCGTATTTTTGTGTGTGTGTGTATGTATATACATATGTGAATGCATATGTGTGTGTGTATACAT
>NW_017728931.1:136108541-136113699 GCF_001723895.1 Crocodylus porosus | reverse complement strand
TATGAAAAATTCTCATATGATTTTACTGTGAGGTTTGTGTGTGTATGGGAGACTTATATGAGTCCAACTGACTTCACACAGTGGAAGAATTAGGAAGAAACTGGTACTTAGTCAGCTTGATGTATGAAATGAATCTGTTTGAGAAGGTTACTATGAACGAGTAGAGAGAAAGAGGAGATTGAAGCCATGGCTTACTCTATATCCTAAATCTGGCTGGAAGATGGGCTTTGAACAAGCTGTTATTTTCCACATGGGAGTAGCATTGCTACAGTAAAATGCCAGATTTCATCCATCATAATGTCATGGCTCATATTAAAATGTCTTGAGGGACCTGAGGGAGGGATGGGCAAAAGACATCAAATCAATTTTCAGGCAATTGCTACGGTTTTCAGAACCTAAGCCCTATGTGATGGCATTATGGTTGCACAAAGGGAGGTTATAAATAAGGTCCATATATCAAGAGAGGTAGTAATTTAGAAAAAGACTGTTGATTTGACTTTTGCGTGAGACTGAACATATGGTGAAGTACAACCAGGTTATTGTTCTATACATTCCTCACAGAGACAAGCACCAAATCTGCACTTCAGAGAAATTACTTCATCAGTGGAGCTCTAAAACTGACAGCTCGGGAGCACTGTACCTCTTGTTTATTGAGAAAGAAATGTTATGGGGTTATTTTACATTTGTTTAAATTAGCATTTAGTTATGAGAAATCCAAGTCAAACATCATTATATAACTACTCCTGCAAGCTTAAACATTAACCTTTATATAGAGGAAGAACTTTTTACGAGACGCTTTTGAGCACAAAGAATGGTAAATTAGCCCCATGGTAGTCCTCCAATAAGAGCAGGTAGACTTTTAAAGTGTAAACGTCTAAATATTTCAGCAAGCATAAATAGATTTATACGGAGTTGTGAAGACAGTAAACTACACTCTCATGCTACAGCACACGTGGGGCAGTGTTTTTAGATACCAGAAAGCAACTAATTAGCTTAGAAGCAAACAGGTTGTCCTAGTGAAGGACCATGCCTAGATATATGGTCATGGGGCTTTTCTATTGCCAGATCCTTGCTCGGCAAAGGAATCAGGTCAGGTGCGCAAGTCTAGCCAGCAGGCCTCAGTTCATGCAGCATTTGGAAATGCAAGTAAGTTGGAAAGGGGAATTATAGCTTTGACATGCTGTTTCCAGTTAGCTTTGTTCAAACTGCCAGCCCCCAAATCTGGTTTGTTCCATTCTCCTAGTTATGCCTCCGGACCTGCCCTACTAAAGGTCTCATAGGTGTAGATAAGCAACATTTTAATCTCAGTTCACCAAGCTGCCACCTTGTCCTTATTCAAGGTACTCAGCCAACTTTTAGGTCTAATGGAAAATGTGGACCTTTAAAGTAGAAGATGCTTCCCACAAGCACTGAGTTAACACAGGGATTACATGACATGATCCCTGGTCTTCCCTGCATGCTGAGTGACTGGGGATGGAGGGGATTCAGATTAAAACTTGCTTGGTTGCTTGCATGGGGGAAAATGCCTCTTATTTATTTCTGCCCTTTCCAAAATCACAAGGGGGAAATGAAGGCAAAGCACTAATAACTCACAATGAAAACATGTAAGTATAATGAGCATTAATTGGTAGAGTAGCCTAATCCAAGACACTGCTTACAAACTAGATCCTTGCTTGCTTGTTCACTTTTACCCCACTATCACAGCTTTTACCTTTTAATGGGGGTAACTTGATGCAGCTGAATCCCCCAGCTCCCATTTGTTAAAGGTCCTTAGCAGGAGCACCTGCCTTGCAGGGATATGTCTTTAGACCTAAACCACTTCACTATACCCTGGGGAAGAAGGAAAAGGAAGCAGTGAAGTATGGCTTCAGCCACCTTCCAGGTATCTGGCTGTTTTGCCACAGATGGCCAAAAATTGAAGTCAATGCTAATATGGGCTACACATAAAAAATGTTTCTTGCCTCCCAGCACATGGTTAGTCTCAGCCCAATCATTGTCAACATTTGTTATCCAATAGGTGTTGGTTTGCTTGTAGGAAATGAAATGCTTGACACTCTCCTAGTCCCAGCAGAAAAATGTCTGTTTTAACCCAAAAAACAACAGAATAAACAAAAACAACCCCTTCATCACCATATGTAACACTTTTGGCACATACGTTCTAACTGGGTAGGAGATTTTTTCAGTTCAATAGCTGAACCAAGAAAAATCAGAATAAGAAAAAATCAAAGAAACAATGGTTCTCTTAGTGCTAAAACAAATTTGGGAAATTACTTGCAAAATGGAGGAGGGAAAAAAATCTCATTTTGAGTCAACCCAAAGTTTTAATTTAATCTGAAAAGAAATGTTTCTTTTGATTTTTGGATATTTTAATCTTTTCTTTTTTTTTCTTAAATCTACCTTTGGTTCTTTTAACACTTAGTACTTTTTCCAGTTCAAAAAAACCCCCGTAACACCAGACAAAAAGTTTCAAAAGTGTTGAAACAGTCTTTCAGTATCTCTGAGAGAGAATATTTCATTTAAGAAACATCAAAATGAAATGTTACAGTATTTTTAAAATGTTTCCCCTATTCCTTCTGTCTGAAAGTTTTGACAAAATGAAACCAAACATTTTTAGTACTTTTACCCCCATCTTGAGTTCCATTTCTCAGTGAATTTACAATTGATCAAGCACTTTGTCCAGATTTAGCCAGCAGCCTCGCCAAAGGCCAAATGTTGAATGAGCCCGGGAAGCAGAGTGCACAATGTTCTAATTGCTACATATGGCCAGCCATATGTAATGCTTGATAAAATTCATATGTAATCCAGGATTTCCTCCTCTTATCTCCATTTAATTATACCAACGTGTTGGAAATGTGAGCAACTCTTATCTTTTTATTTTTTTTTATCAGTAATTTCTTTGGTGGCAATCCTAAAGCGTTTCAAAGCAAGGTATATACACCTTTCAGCATGATCTCTTTGGACAATATTTTCCTAGAAAGTACACGATGTAGCCAGTAGCCTCCACTTTACGATTAAGAATTCGATCGTGTGGTCAGTATCGTTCCGTCTAGTCCCCTGCATTCTCAGCGATCTATTTATACAACGGATCCTAAATATTGTCCACTCTAGCCCTTGATAAACACCAGCTACAAAACACCTGAGATAAAGCCATATATTTCTAAAACATGGCACCAATAAAAATATTTGTTCAGATGACTAAAAAAAGAGCCCTGTTCCCCACCAGCGGAAGGCAAACATCTGCATGATCTTTGCTAATCTGAGGTTACTAGGGGGAATTCTTTCTTGACTCCATACCCAGCAATTGCATTAATACTGAGCAGAAGGTCAAGACCCTTTGGATCTCCGCAAAGAAGTTTCTTAAGTAGTGGCTGGAGGAGCGGAGCACCTCCCTCCCAGCTCCCAGCTCCCACTGTGATCGCTATCAGATGCTTCAGAGGAAGGTGAAATTAGTGAAAACAAAAACTTCAGAAACCAATAAAGCATTTAGGAGAGAAAAAAATCCTTCCCAGCAGAAGCTGTGAAACTTGGGGTTATTGGTCAGATGTTAACATGGTCATTATTCTTTTAGAAAGAAAGCTACCGGATTTGGGTCAGAACATCTGGATCTTTGGTTGAACACTAAGAGTAGGCAGAAAAAGTTGATGCCTGCCTGCTTGTTTTAGAAATGACGGGCTAAAGGAGTTGGTTACAATTGAAGATGCTGGTTGTATTTTATTTTATTTTATTTTTTTACATTAAGCTTGGCCTGAGGTTGACTGAGCTCGTAAAGTGATGCCCAAAAATTGTACCTTAAGCAGAACAGATTTCCCGCTACTATTGCACAGCTGGAGGGAAATCTGGACAGGTGTTTTGGCGGGTATTTTTTTCCCCAGACCTACATACTGAATCATCTGTGATTATTTTCCCTTCATTAACAATTTGCTCAGATCTTAAAATGATTCTTTGTAGGACGATTGCAATCAACAGGAGCTCAGATATGAAACACTAGCGAAATAGATTAGGATCTGAGAAAATGTTATTAAAAGGACTATGAAGGACATTTGAAGTCTGGGTTAGTTGCTGATTTGCTGCAGCTCAAATAAAGAGCATTACTTCCACCAGTGCCATATTTTTTCCCATCTGGTAAATACCCACAATAATGCTTAGCAGTCCATTTTTGTCTTTGGATAAAAAAGCAGTTGGTGAGCCACATCTTTGGTTTGTCCATTATTTTAGCACCACTGAAACCGGGGAGGCTGTGCAGATTGACATCAGCTTTAGACCTGGTCAAATATGTTCTCTCTTTAGTATGGACAAAATGACCAGTCTGATCTGCAGCAGATACAGTCCAACTTGGCATTAAATAATAATGGTTCAGATCAGTGCATTAGAGGTCTTCTTTTCCAAAGCAAGGCAAAAGTGTCCAGAAATCAGAATCGGGCCCATTTTCTGTGCTATTGTCCTTAAATGTGCAAATAGTCCCATTGGCACTCACAAAGTAGACTGTTCAGTGTAGAAAGTGGACTTTCACAGAAACAGTAAATCACTTAAGCATATGCTTAAGTGCAAGCACAAGCCCCATTAAACAGTTCCCCCAGCAGTAATTATTACAACCCACCTATTTAAAATTCAGCATGTGCTTAAGTCATTTGCTGGATTCAAGTCTTACAAATGCTCAGCTGGCCTTTGCATTTGAGAAGACCAGATTTGCAAATGCATTTGATTTTTGTCTCCCTCCCGTTCCCCCCCCCCCCAAACAAAGGCAGAAAATAATTTCTCACCTTTTTAAGTGCCACTTGCAGGTACTGTAAAAAATGTTACATCTTGTGGAAGTGCCAATTAGAGGCAATAATTACTTGACTTGTCTGCCTTTGCATTAAAATGCCTAAAATCTTTGTCCTTGGCAGCTGGAAATTTCTTTTGTGTGGCTGTCTAATTTAGGAAGTGCACATTTATGGATCTTGACGAAGTGATCAAGACTGCCTGAATTTTAACAGAAGTTCACTGTTTTCTTTCTTAAGCTAGAGTCTGTGATCACTTTATTTCTTGCGTTAGTTTTAACAGCACATTCCCAGATAGTTGTTTCATTGTGTCATAGTTTCATAGTAGCTAGAGTCGGAAGGGACCTAGGTAGATCATCTAGTCCGACCCCCTGCCTTGGCAGGAAAGAGCACCGGGG
>NW_017728931.1:136092577-136108176 GCF_001723895.1 Crocodylus porosus | reverse complement strand
CCTCCCCACACTGCCGGCCCATGTTCATCGTGGAGTCAATGACGACTCCAAGATCCTTTTCAATCCTTTACAATCATTTAGTAGAAATATGAGTAAATGTAGATTTTTAACTGGAATGTGCTTCCAGAGGCTAGCCTGTGAAGATATATTGGATGATGTCACCTCAAGTCATATTTTAACATAAAATTAACTTATGCTGTATTAATGGAAATGTAACATAGTTGAACATGCTGTGTGTGGGTATTTATAAATTAAATGAAGTATGAATTCTGTGCGACTGAAGAATATGATCGAGCTTGCTAATATTCAGATTTAAAAAAATGCAACCCCCTCCCCCAAAAATAATGCATTTTGACACTAGTGCTGGATTTTAGCTGAGCCCAATAGTGTCTTAAAAATCAGAGAAGTATTTTTACAAGAATGCTTTTATATACTTTTAATAATGCTCTTGAGTGAAAAGTTCTGCTTGAACTGCATGTTAGGTACTTGTACTGGGAAATGCTTCCAAGCCTATACTGACAATAAGTTCTACATTTTTAGTTCCCAACTTAAAGTGAATATTTTTCAAGCTTTTTTCAGCAGTGCTCAGCATCACTTCTGACTAAAAAAGTCTGTGCATAGGTGGGTGTTGATTAATGGTGCTAAAAACACTTTGTGTAGGATTTTATGCTAATTACCCTTTATACCCTAACCTGTGTCAGTTTTAACAATCTAAATTAGCATTTTCTCTTAGGACTAAGGAATGTGAGAATTGTGAAATTGGTTCAGTAAGCTGAATTAACAGTGCGAAAATTGAGATGTTCTGTCTTCCCATATTAACATCTGCTGCTTGTACAAAACGTGGTAGTCTACATGCTGAAGGTACCTTCCCCCCCACCCCCCATCCAAGTAATGGGGTAGAGGAAGGCAAATAAAAAATAAAAAAATCTTACTACTGGGTGGGGGGATGTAATTTGAAAATTGTTATCAGCAGTTCCAGGTAATCGTGTCTGGAATAATGGATTTTTGACATGCAAGTGTTGAAAATTGGCTGCATTATTGTTGATGTAAACAGTTTAGCTTCTTTGTTATTACTGCTGTAGTGTATAATGGAACAAAATCTTAAAGACACAGGGTAATAGAGAGAGCAGTGTTCAGATAAAATCCCGATTACAAATAGTTCCAATTGGTTTATTTTATATTCCAGTTGAAACATCAGTCTCCCCGGGTTCACTCCATTCTTAAAATAAAAGCCCAGCTTTCTAAAGAGAAGAAGGGGACTTTTATTATTGTTTTTCTTCTCAAATACTGTGTAGGCAGATTTCGAGCCTGAGTCATTAAGTTGATAAACAGCAGTAATCAATGGCAGGATGAGAAATTTGTGTTTTGAAAATATAACGATCTCGTTCAGATTTGTGAACTGCCCATATTTGCTCATTATTACCATAATCAATAGTGCCTAAAATATTTCTGCACTGCTGGAGTGGCATCTGTGTAAGAAGCAGGATGCAGCCAGCAGTTTCTGGCTTCAGCTGAGTGGAAGTCAAATGACAACATCCTACAGGCTGCATTTATTGTTCCTGAAAGCACAATACAGGAGGGAGAAGAGGGAGGGGGGAAACGCACATGCACGCACACACAGCCAATGCTTAAAACCTCTAGTTTGTTCCCAGAATTCAGACACTTCCAATGTTAAAAAAAAAAAAAAGCATGGAAAAGCATTCTGGGTGCTTGGATGCAAATGAGAGATGTTTAAATCACAGCAGGTTGCTGGTGCCATGTTGATTTAGCCTTAATGGGGCCAAATGTGTTCATGATTGGTTGTGAAAACCCTGCTCCAGTTGCAAGCGCTGTGTGTCCTAGCTACACAGGATATGGGAACACTAGAAAGATGCCAGCACCCTGAACAGCTTTCCAGCTCTCAGCTATTTCATAATGATGGCACTGTCTGAGCGCTTGGAACAAACGGAAAGGTTGGAGGGAGTTTGTGCGAGGGCTGATGACTTTTCTTATACAGTTTGGCAAGCAGGGATGGGGGAAGGAGTTTTCCCCTTTTTTAGCTTCCCTCCCTGTTCCGTGCAAGCTGGTAAAGAGTAGAGAAATAATGAGTTTGGCTCACAGTCATCCCTTCATTAAAATAAAAAATTTAAAAAAAAACCCTGCCTACCAGCTCAAATGTGATCTTTAAAATGTCTTTACTTGACAGAATAAACTTTTGTCCTATTTCTAACCAAGGAAATTTAATCACCACCTATATATATTTCCATCCCAGAAGCTTTGCTACTCAGCGAGACACGATGCCATCCTTCAAATTGACTGTATCAATTCCCAGACATCCAATTCAAATCAAAATTCCAGGTCTATGATAAAAGAGTTTACAAATGTGTAAAAGGAAGACAATGTGGTTGCCCTTTTTAGTCTGCTCCGTGCTTCGTTAGAAAGAATATGTCCTGATGCCTAGTGCCTGTCAAACAACTGAGAAACTATGGAAGCATGTTATGGATGTACGGTGTATAATACTTTTGTAGCGAGCAGGCGGACAACGTCAACCCCATCTTTTGCTTTTACTACAGGAAATCTATGAGATTTGCACATGTGCTTAAATTTGGGCAACTGCTTAAGTGTCTTCTTTAACGGAGCCTCTGAAATGCAATATGTATCTTTTCTAAGGTACTGATTGGGAGTGAAGTTTGCTTAGCATCTCACAGGATTGGGGTCTTTATTCAACTGCAGCAGTAACTGTTACACAAGAGGTGCACATATTTCTGTCGCTGACACATTAATGGGTTTGAATGCTGAACCTTTCTGGCAATCTTGGTTTTTACTAAACAAGATTTATCTTCTACCGTCTCATAGTGGGGAGGGAAGGCAAATTAATTTAATAATAGATTCACTTTCTAACAGCATCTGTTTGCAATCTGGATGGGCTGTTATAAATAACAGTTCCCGACGTACCACAATGAAATGTTGTATTACTCATGCTGTGTCCCAGAAAAAATTCCAGGCCTCGTTCCTCAGAAAGTTTCTTTCTCTGTAGTTACGCAATGTGGGCTTATCATGGTTGGACCTGCAGAACAAGTGCAGATAGTATGTGCCGCCCATATAGTCTGCTACAGAAGGAATGCATGGATCCAAAGGTGGGATACAGAGAAAAAAGGAAGGGAAAAAGCCATACTTCAGAAATGCTACTTGTTTCTCTTCTATACAAGAAATCAATCAAATGCATAAGCTGGATGCTAACATTTGGACTCTGGATTAACACTTAGATCATATTTATTCTAGATCCCTTTTCCTTTTGTTTATTGATATTATTATTATTATTATTATCATTGATGCCATTGCTATAGCAGTGCTTTGGAAGCACTAATTATAGACGGACAATACCGGATAACCAAAAGTGAGGAGGATGAAGAGACAACATCTTCAGTCCTTTAGAGTGCTGGACACGCTCACATTGACACCACACTTGAATGAAGACACTGAGTATTTCCTTTGAAGTCAAAGGAAAATTCATATGGGTCCAATTGGGGGCTTCTCTCTAGGTCAGAAGGGTGATTCAGTGGAAAAGGGTTAGGCACCCAGCACCCTGTACAAGTCATGGGGGAGAGCTGGGTAGCTCTGAAGGCTAATTCAGACAGCCCATATGTTGAGTAAAGAGGCACACAAATCAAACGGGTATGAAACACTGAACACAGGGGTGTGTCTTAATGCTTAGGCGCTTGACTCACTGCTGTACGTAGACTCCCAGGTGGATGGTGGCACATACAGCATCCTGTCTTCATCAGCTTGAACATCAGTCTGATTCATGGGAGTTTCCCTTCATAATATAATAACCTAGTGATTGGAGAGCTCAGCCAAGGAGTGGTAGACCTGTATTGTAGACCCTCCTCATGTAGGAGGGATTCAAACCCACATCATCTTCCTCCCAGAAGAGTGCCCTACACATCATGCTATAAATTGGTCTGGCTGAGCAAGCCTCCTGCGCATGCCCTTGGAAGCTGGGTTGCTGTGTAGGAAGGAATGGAAGAGTCACAAGACCAAGAAAGCAAGCGAGATGGAGCCTGCCTTCGTAGCCTTGTAGTTAGGCCATTCAACTAGGAAAAGGAGCCTCAGTGTCTGATTCCTCCTTCCTGAACCCCTTGTGCATGCCATAACCATGAAGCTTTGGTGCAAAAGTTCGGTGCCATCACATGCTTTGATCTTATCTCAGTGATGTTAGCCCGAATTACACATGAACTGAGGTTCCTGAACAGACTGGGTCCCACTTACAGCTTCAATGGTCCTGGGGAGATATTTAAATTCCAGTCTGGATGGCAGTGGAGGGCAGGTAGGACTTAGGTGTCAGCTGTTCAGATCTGCTTCTGAGGATGTGTGGAGGCCCAAGTTCAGACACCTGGAGTACTTTGCAATCTAAGATGTAGCTGTCCAAGGATCTTTGTAGCTTCCGGAGCAGGGTTAATCTATGTCCTGTTTTATAGATACAGAATTGAGGTACCTCAGTTCTACATCCTACCTAGGACCCTAGCTGACCAATCTAGATTTTGCCCTAAGTGACTCTTCTTGAACTTAAAGGTTTGCTGGGTTGGGGCAGAAGATCCAGACCTTTGAGATGGCAAGTCCTTTTAAGTACAAAACAGGATGACACAGGACCACAGAGGATATTAAAAATAAGAGGGTCATTTATTTATTTTTGGCTGCCCTCATTCATTCCACACCCAACATGCTGTAGCAGTTATGAATGACTGGGAAAGGCTCTCTCGTAGTCCCTGGAGTCATATCTGAGCACTTCGCATGTGCTCAGGCAAGGAGTAAGCAGCACATCTGCAGTATGTTATTTGTTCTCTCATCCTCTTCTTTGGGGGAAAAGTGTGCAGTGTGGAGTGTCCTTTTAATATAAATGTTTCTCTATGTTGGGGAAGGCCAGCTTAAGGAAATATGCTTTGTACTCGGAAGGTGGTGAGATCACACTTAGGTTGTAGATTCATAGCAGTCACTGAAAAAAGATGCTGATGATTGTTTCCCTTACTCCGTATTGTTTCATTGCAGCAATAGTGTGAAATTGTTGATCCCAGAGGTTTAGATGAGGACTGAGAATTTGAACTTGACTGGAAATTCCCTGGGAATTTGCAGAGAACAGAGTGAAGGTTTGAGGGGGCTCACAGTAACCTATTTTAGTGAGGAGGCAAGAAATAAGAGAGTGACTCTGGACTTCACAACATCAACAGTTAACTTTGCCTCTGCAATGTCTTTATGCCCATCAGTCAATGGTACCTTCTGGTTAGAGCCGTTTGTGAGGTTGTGGCATTACACTGTAAGCAGTTTGAAACTGGGAATATCTAGTGTTATGAAAGGCATTATGGTCTAGTGCAGGGAGCGACATGAGGCTCTTCAGAAGTTAATATATATAATCATAGGGCTGAACGGGACCCTGAAGGATCATTGGGTCCAGCCCCCTGCATGAGCAGGAAAGACATCTGGGGTAAGACGGCCCCAGCCAGATGACCATCCAGTCTTCTCTTGAAGACCTCTAAGGTAGGTGTTTGCACCACCACTGTGGGGAGCTTGTTCCATAGTCTGGACACCCTAGTTGTAAAGAAGTTCTTCCTAATGTTCAGCCTGAAACTATCTTATAGTTTCATAGTTTCTAGGGTCGGAAGGGATCATCTAGTCCGACCCCCCACCATAGCAGGAAATAATACTAGGGTCAAACGACCCCAGCAAGATGTTCATCCAACCTCCTCTTAAATCACCCCCAGGGTAGGAGCCAGCACCACTTCGCTTGGAAGTTGGTTCCAGATCCTAGCCACCCTGACCACGAAGTAGTGCTTCCTGACATCCAGCCTAAAAAAGCCTTGCTAAGGTCAACATGCACTGGTGTCCAAAGGGCTCGTCTGGGATTTGAACCCAGGACCTCTCACACCCGAAGCGAGAATCATACCCCTAGACCAACGAGCCCCTTTTTTCAGGGGTTTGTGGCCATTGTTTCTCATTTTTCCCCAGGGCGCCCTGGTATGAACAGTTGTTCACAGCCCCTGAGGTATGTCTCTGATATAGTGATAAGCTGCAACCAGGTCCCCTCTCAGCCTTTTCTTTAGGTTGAAGAGTCCAAGATCCCTCAGCCTCTCCTCGTATAGCTTGCCATGCAAGTGCTTGATCATGCAGGTGGCCCTTCTCTGGACCCTCTTGAGCTTTAGCACATCCTTGTTGAAGTGTAGCGCCCAGAACTGGACACAATACTCCAGCTGCAGCCACACCAATGCTGAGTAAAGTGGGAGAATCACTTATTTGGATTTACTGAATGCATGCCAGAGTTTTATTGGCCCAGAGGCTACTGCATTGCATTATTGGCTCATATTCATGCTGGGGTCTCTTGTTACCCCCAGATCCCTTTCCTTCGCAGTACTGGTCAGGTAAGCGATGCCCAGCCTCTGGTGTGCTGGGGGTTCTTCTTTCTCAGATGCAGCACTTTGCATTTATCTATGTTGCAGCTCACTTGGTTCCATTTTGCCCAACATGCCAGCCTGTCTAGGCCTGCTTGTATCTGCACCCTAGCTGTGGGTATACCTGCAAAACCCCATATCTTGTTGTTGCCCAGGAACTTGGCCAGTGGGCTTTTCACCCCTTCATCCACATCATTGATGAAGATATTGAACATCACTGGTCCAAGTACCAACCCCTGAAGTACGCTGCTGCCCACATCTCACCAGGACAACACCGATCCATGCATTGCCTCTAGTTGGCCTGTGCACCTCCTGAGTCAAAAAAAAAAGCTCTTCAGTGCTGGTCAGGAAGGACTGCAATTGATCCAAGCTGGTCGAGCACTCCCAGGAGATGTCTGGGTAGTTGAAGTCACCCGTGACAACCATGTCCCATGCACACACAGCCTCCGTTAGTTCACAGACAAATGCTAGATCAAGTTCTTCCCCTTGGTTAGGCGGCCTGTAGTATACATCAACAGTCAGGTCTCTCAGTGCGCTTCCTCCAGAGCTTGACCCAAAGGGTTTCAAGCTGTTCTCTTTCGGGCCAACATCGGCCTGTAGGGAGGTGTACTGCTCCTTCACATAGAGGGAACCACCTCCCCTCACCTCTCTTCCCTACCCAATATCTTCTGTGAAGGACGTAGCCCTTTATGGCTATGCTACAGTCAAGAGAGGAGTCCCACCAGGTCTCTGTGATCCCTACTAGATCATAGTGCCCAATAGAAAGCAGGAGGACTAGTTCCTCCTGGTTGTTCCCCATGCTTCTGGCATTGGTGTACAGACACCTAAGTCCTTCTACTGAGGTCACTGGCTGCCTGTTGCAATGAAGGGGAGCTGTTTTCTCAGCTCCTGTAAGAGTGGCTTGCTTGGTTTCATTGTTGATGGAGCTTTACTGTATATTTGTCCCTGGGTAGGCTCCAGTTAGCATTTACCCCATCCCTCTGTGATCTTAGTTTAAAGACCTATCTAAGAGATTGGCCATCCTGGCCAAGAAAAGGGACTTACCTTTCCGTGTGAGGTGGATGCCATCTCTCCCCAGGAGCCCTGTGTCCCTGAATATGTGTCTCCTTGAATCTTTGCACAAGCACGTGGTGACCAGCTTCCAGTAGTATTTATTCTAGATCCCTTTTCCTTTCTATTTTGTTTATTGATATTATTATTATTATCATAGTATCATAGTACTTATGGTCAGAAGGGACCTAAACAGATCATTTGTTCTGACCCCCTGCGCTGGGCAGGAACGGGTGCCAGGATCATATCACCCCAGCCAAATATCTGTCCAGCCTCCTCTTGAAGACCCCCAAGGTAGTAGAGAGCACCACTTCACTTGGGAGCCCATTCCAGAGCCTGGCAGCCCTGACTATAAAGTAATGTCTCCTGATGTTCAGCCTGAACTTTTTCTTTAACGATTTGTGACCGTTACTCCTAGTAACCCCAGGTGGTGCCCAGGGGAACAGAGCCTCCCCCAATTCCCAATGGTCTCCCCTGGTAAGTTTGTAAGCCACCAGATCCCCTCTCAGTCTTCTCTTGTGGAGGCTGAATAGGTTCAGGCCCTTTAGCTTCTCTTTGTAGGGCCTGGCCTGCTGCCCCCTGACCACGCGAGATGCGCTCCTCTGGACCCTCTCAATGCTAGCCAATCCCTCTTGAAGTGTAGCACCCAGAACTGGATGCAGTACTCCAACTGTGGCCTGACCAATGCCACAGAGGGGAAGGATCACCTAGCTCAGTTATCATTGATGTCATTATTATTATCATTTATATCAGCTTCTGAAATGGAAGCTGGCCACTGTATGCTTGTGCAAAGATTCAAGGAGATGCATATTAACTTCTAAAGAGAAATGTGGCTCCAGAGCCACAGGTTGGCCACCCTAGTTTGACGGATACTGATCTAGAAGTTGGCACCCTTGGATTTTACTTCTGTCAACTTGCTGTGTGATCTTGGACTAGTAATTCATCTCTCCATTCTTACCCATGCACACTTTTTGTGTTCACATCTTTGGGACAAACTTTTGCTATGAATCTCTACATTGCCTACTGCAAAAGGCTCCAAACTTGTTCCTAGGTGTCATCACTACTACTAAATATGGGGTCTTTCTAATCTATGCTGTAAGACACCAAAATAGGTCAATACAACAGAAAGTGTCAATATTTATATTAAAGCATGACCATAAATATATTTCAGAAATGAGCTCTGTGTAGGAAAAAACTGAATAATGAAAGAAGAATTTCTTGTGGAGTCTGTTTTGTTTAGACAATGAGATACTTGTTCAAATTACAATGGGCATTAAAACACTATGTATTAAAATATAACAATCCAAAGGAAGGTTTTTTCCTTCCCTAACAAAGCTGACAAGAAAAGCCATTTTTAGCACAGCTGGAATACAAACTTTTCTAAAGGCATTTGAAATGTTTCTTAAATATAAGTCTCTTTTTTTTTTTTTTTTTTGCCAAACTCCTTTGACTATACACATTGTTTTCAATATGATATTCCAGATTATATAGTGTCCTTGCATTTTTTTCTAAACAGATGCAGTTGCTCAGAATAGAAACTCACAATGCCATAAGAAGTATGGCAGTGTGCTGGAAGTATCATGCTGAATAGTTGTACGGCATTTGAGAATGATGAAAATGATAGAATTTAAGGTTGTACCACTAGGGAAAAAACATACAATTGCACAATTGTATTGATTGAGAAGTGTGCTTTGGGTTCCCAGGTTAAGCTTGGTGATGGGGAACTAATGCGTTTACATATCTTTAATTTCTTTGGAGTTGAATGTTTACCGTTTCTAGTTCCTTGTTGTGAACTGAAAGCAGGCCTGACGTGATCACTGAAAGCAACAAAGGATTGCAATGATTTTTTTTTGCAGCATAATTTCCCAAAACTTCCAGAACAGTGGGAAACTAGTCTATCAAATAGGCAGCTTTTATGAGAATGTTACAGCTTGGAAGACTGAAGGAAGGACCCCACAAATGGCTATGCATATAAAATAACTCCAGTGCTTTAAGGTTCATGCCTAGTAAAGGACTCTTAGCATATGAATAGTCCCATTGACTTAAAGTAATATATAGTTGATTTGAGACCCACGATTCATTTCTTGATGGATTGGGGCTGATTGTTTATTTACCTAAGAAAGAAATCCATAATGTAAGACACTTGTTGAAGGAGGGGATCTAGCCCTAAATACCTAGGTGAGTGTTGTAGTCGTTATGTAAGATGTGACTTGTATCAGTGTAGCTTAGTAGTATCAAATCAGTGTGCTCTCTAGGTGCAAGTCACTTTGCTTGCAAGTGCAGCATGTCTGCAGTATGGTCAGAGCACACCTAATGCTACCATAAAAAATACCTTCAAAATAGTGTCAACAAGGCTGAGTAGTACGTTATGCCAGTGTACACCACTGTAATGTAGTGGCACTTTATGCCACTGAAGACTATGTTGACATGCATAAGAAAGTAATAATTGGCTACTTACTGATTTACATGTATATGCCATACTACTCTTGGATATGCTTTATGCAGATATTTTAACAAGCAAAGAAGACATTTGCAGAAAGCCATTTTCAAAATGCCATATTGTAGGCCTCACTGGAGTACAGATTAATACATCCATTGATCAGTGTATATACAAATTATGCTGAGGTGCTAGTAACAAATAAAAGCCCTCACTGACTGGAACTAAGCCTACCATGTATGGCATAAGTGGCAATACTGAAAAAATTAGAATGGTTAGTTCTTATAGGCGATGTAAAAGGCAAACAAATGCAATACAATGGATAAAACTGTTATTGAACACCAAAATATGGATCAGAGTGACCTGGAAAATAGGTTCCTCTCTCTGGTAGGAAAGTCATACTATTCGGTGAGAACTGGAGGTGAATATTGTCACTTAAAGATGTTTTAGCAATTGGTAAGAATTAGGAAGCATATCCTATAACACAGAGTTGTTTTTCTCAGAGGATACAGAGGGACCTGGGAACCTAAAATACTTTGTATGGAGCCAGTACAAATTTCGTATTGAGCCATGCGTCATGCTGGTACCAGGTATACAAATAACTTGGTTAGCACCATGTTTAATTGGATCATGGATATTGTACCTAGCTAGTTTGTAGGCAATAAACCTGGATTAGCTTTTGTTATTAATAATAGAAACTTGTGGGGGTGGAGGGTATTAGGAGTACAGTGTCACAGACAGCATCCCAATTATGTGTGCTGACCATCCAAACTGAGTGAGCCTGACATGACTGGTAATACATAACTCTTGACTGCAATTGAGGGAATCCAACACATGCACGATCACTTAACCCAGGCTGAAAATTTGCATTCATGTCTGCCACATTGGAGGTAACCAGGCTGTTATCCCATTAGAGATACTAAAAAATGCAGTAACCTGTATATGACCGGTGTTGTATATCAGTGTCTATAGTAACCTTCTGAGGTATTAAAAGTGTTGAAAGTAACTGCAGATGTGTTAGACAGAGGGTAGGTGAATTAGTCAATCGTGAATGGTAAATACAGTTTCTCTCATATTACAGAGGTGCCCATATGGCACGGGTACCAGAAGCATAATTGAGGTTGTACCCTGGGCAGTGTTGGAGTGGGACATGTCCCAGTAGAGAGCTCAGCCAAGGGGTGGGTGACTCCTTCCCTCCTGGAGACACTGATACTTTGGAGGGGAGGCATGGGTGTCGTTGTAGCCAGCAGCCAAGGGATTAACTCAGCAACAAGGGACTTTCTCTTGATCGTCTACTGCAGCCACAGCCGGTGCTGCTGCTCACCTCTGCCTAGCGCCACTAATTTTCATCATCATCAGTGATGAACAATACTAAATTTGGTGCCATAAAGGCAGCCGATACAGTGGAGAAACTGTGTTTATCCCTTGGCTGCTGGCCACAATGATGCTTCAGCTACAGTGCTGGCATCTCCCATGGGGCAGGAAGGCATGAGACTGATGAAGGGACCTGCATTATTGGGCATGACCCCTATATGGCTTGATCTACTCCACCCGCCATGAGCAATTCCTGTCCTTGTTCCCCGTGTCCAAAGCCTTGATCTAGCCATGGCCCCAACCCCTGACCATACCCCAAGTGCAACCAGGTCCCATCACATAAAGGCAATCGTTGTTTTAATAACATGGTAGGGTGGTATCCCCTTCAAGTCAGCATTTGGGCTTCCTGCCCTGATTACCCATCCCTGGTTGCACTAATGTTGTACACCATGATCAATGCTTTCCTTTTATATATACAGACAACTAGCTACATTGGTTCTTATATATGCAAGCATATCAGTAAAAAGATAAGCAATGAATCTCAATTTCATTTAAAAAACACAGAAATATGATATATCTGGAAGGAAATGTGCTCCTTGATCTCCCAGCTGTCCAGGTAGTGGGCTACAGCAGAACCCCTCCCTCCCCCTTACGAAGTTACAAAATCATCAAATTTTTCCACTTCAACTTTTGTAAGAAATGAAGCTTTTTCCTTTGAAATGTAAGCAAATAATTGTAAAATGCATTTTCAAAATGATCAAAACTTTTTAAAAATGAAATTATTGGAACCAAACACCAAGCTTGACATGAACCATAAAAGCTTGGGCTTGTCACTTCAAAAAATAGTTTCAAATTAACTTTTTGTCCCAATTTTAGATTTTTTAAAGATGTCAGGTATTTCCCTGAGATGGAATAACTGCTTCCCGCATAGCTCTACTTGCTTTATTAAACATTGTCTTTTCTTGGTTATGTTCTTCACCTGGCTGAAGGGTTACCTTGTAATGGATCTGTAACATAACTCTAATTCACTGACAGTCTGCTCTATTAGAACAGTTTGAGTGGTCATGTACTGTAATGTTAATATAACGCAGTTTCAATAAGCACTGTGTACTGCTTGCCTTCACTAGCATTTATGGGTTCATCCTGCTAACTGTGTCTCCTATCACTGTGGGGGCGCCATTCAACCTCTCTGCTTTCAGTCAGCTGTACGACAGGCAGGACAGGGCAAAGTAGGGTGTTCCAATATTTTTCCACCACCCCGATGGCTTCCCACTGCCAAGGAAAGGTATGTTGCTTCTTGCAGTGTGCAAAATGCATCTCAACAGCATTCACCAAGTGCTTCCTCATGTGTCTACCCAGCTCATCTTGCCACCCCCACCACCCCCAGGCTCCCTTACCAGCATTATGGCCAGCAAATTCTTGCACAAAGAGGGACTGTGAGAAGACCAACAGGACTTCAGTTGTGTGGACACATGGTAAAGCAGAAAGATATTTGCATGCTCCCAGTCCCTAAGGCATCCATAGCCTTAAGATTTATAGAATCAATATAATATTCCAGCCGCCTCCTTGGAGAAGCAGCACGCATAGCTCTAAATGTCACTGCTGCGTGATATCTGCAGACCCTCTGTCAGCACGTCCGACTACAGTCAATAGAAAGCCACATGACGTTAGAGAAGATGTTGTCAGTTCTGTGCCCTTAACCTACATCTCTCAAACAACAGATTATGTTTGAACACGTGGGCTTTTCCTCTCTACCATCCCCCTATAAAAGGCAGTCATTTATCCGTGGGTCTCGGCTGACATCACATTTTTGCAAATGCTGTTTGCTTTCTATAACACAGAGTGATCTTTGCAAAACAACAGGCATGGAAGTGCAAAGACAGTGCGCTCGAGCTCTGGGCTTTCCTGAGTAGCAGCTGGCTGATTGGAGAGAGAGAGAGAGAGCTGAGGTCCTTTTTGGGAAGTGGACAAGCCTTTGAAGTCAGTGAAATAACTTTCCTGGTCTGGATTCAGTTCCCAGTCAATCCGTGGTCAGATTAGCTGTAATACTGCTAGTGTCTTACTGGTGATGAGTTAATGCAATTAGACGCCTGAAGCTTGTCATCTCCTTGTTAACAGGCTTCTGGGTATGCCTGCAGCCCCCTTATTTGAAGAAGGCTGTAATTCAAATGACATCTGTGAGTTATTTATAGGAAACCAGCTCTTGAGATGTAGCCCATATGAAACTATTTTAGTTCTAGTGTTGAGACGCATTCTTCAAGATTTCTGTGCTTAAGAATCCTTATATTTTAACATGAAAGGTCAGAGCTGACCTGTGCGACTTGATTTCCAATTTTGTCCAGTTGAGCTCATTACTCTGGCTTAATACTCTGTTTAATCCTGCTGAGGGCTCCAACCTGGAAGTGCTGGGTGTGTAAATCAAGGGTGCTCAGAACCTTGCAGTGCACTAAGGCATGATTGGACTACCATACCCTTGCTGTGCAGACTCAGGTAGGGCGTGTTGCTGGAAGCATGCTCAGTCAGGAAGACAAAGGATATGGGTCATGCTAACAGAGAGGATCCACAGACCGGGAAGGAAGTTCAGGGATGTCTGCTTTTGCTGTGGATGCTGAAAAAGATGTGGAAATATTAGATAACAGGATCATCAGCTGTAGGAAGAGCTGTACAGACTTTACTTACAGAGCCCCTGCCTTTGCATCATTGCTCTGGAAATGGAGCTGCTTCTTCTAGCCCCTGAAATAACAGAGGACTTCCTTCCTCTGAAAATGTAGGGATTTATTTCTAGCTCTAAAATATTGGATCAGACCAGCAATCTAGCTACTCCAGAAAGATCCCTGCTGGCTTGATCAGGCATGGGACTGGATCCTATAAAAAGAGTGTTTCATTTCACCTAGTTAGATTAAAAATCAGATTTCTTCCCTTCTCTTTCTTCCTTCTCCCTCCCCACAAAAGCCCCTCGTAGGAATTTATTTTTTTAATACTGCTGGCCAATTCATGGCCAATTACACTTGAGCTGAATAGGTTTAATTTGTGTGTGTAGAAGTAAAAATTAAAATATTGTAATTTCTTGTTATGTTTTAAAAGTATTATTTTTAGCTTAGGTATAATTTACTTCGAAGTGAAGTAAATCATTGTATTCAGATCAATCTATGGTAAAGTGATCTATGAAAATAAAGTTCATGGTAATTAATTAATCACCAAAAAAGTTTGTTTAAACTCCTGATCCTCTCTTAAACTGGGAAAGTCAGGAAGTTCACAATGAATTTCCACCTCTCTCTGCTGGGGAAGAGGCTTTTCTCAGCCAGACTGGCTGACCTGCTCCACTGGGCTTTAAACTAAGTCCACAGGGGGATAGGGGGACTACCACCACTGCTGGCTCACTGAACAACCCTTGCAAAGCCAGCAGGCCAAGGTACTTAAGGGAGCCCACCCCTGCCCCAGCCCTGGAACAACCTGTAGACAAGGCAAGGGCCCCTAAGGGGATACTTGCATGCTTGTACATGAATGCCAGGAGCTTGGGGAATAAACAGGAGGAATTTGTCCTTCTACTTAACACAAATAATTATGATGCCATAGGGATAACGGAGACCTGGTGGGACTCCACCCATTACAGGATCATTGGTATATATGGCTATACCCTGTATAGGAGCGATTGAGTGGAAAAAGCGGGCAGGGGTGTAGCTCTCTATGTCAAGGACAGCTATGCATCCCTGCAAGCTGATATTGGCACCCAGGGTGGATGATTGGAGACCCTCTGGCTTAAAATCCATGGGAAACGTGGCACAGGAGGACACAACGGTGGGAGTCTACTACAGACTTCCCACCCAGAAGGTATTCAGCCTCTTGAGGTGTTCCTTCACAAGGTCAGCATTCATGGAGGGTAAGGAATCTCCCTCACCTGGGCCTCCCTGTCCCACCTCAGTGAGATGGACTCGAGGGGAACGCTTCCAAACCTCAGGTTGGGGAGGACAGGGTTAGAGAGCTTCTGGAGGGGCTGGACATGTTCAAGTCAGCAGATCCATATGCTCTCCACCCCAAGGTGCTGAGGGAGCTAGCTGGGGTTATAGAGGACCCTTGGCATGGGTTTATGAGCGCTCATGGTGCTCGGGCCAGGTGCCAGATGACTGGAAGATAGCTAACGTGGTCCCCATCTTCAAAAAAGGGAAGAGAGAGGACCCGGGCAACTATAGGCCTGTCAGTCTTACCTCTATCCTTGGGAAACTCTTTGAGAAGATCCTCAAGGAGCACATCTGTGATGGGCCGGCTTGAGGGATGATGCTCAATGGCAACCAGCATGGTTTCATTAGGGGCAGGTCATGTCAGACCAACCTGATTGCCTTTTATGATCAGGTCACAAAGGCAATGGATGCAGGTGTCGC
>NW_017728931.1:136061748-136091932 GCF_001723895.1 Crocodylus porosus | reverse complement strand
AGAGAAGGCTGAGGGGGGACCTGGTGACTGTCTATAAACTCACTAGGGGGACCAGAAGGGTTTGGGAGAGACACTGTTTCCCCTAGCGCCCCCTGGCATGACAAGGAACAATGGCCACACATTATTAGAGAGTAGGTTTAGATTAGACTTCCGCAAGAACTACTTCAAAGTTAGGGCGGCTAGGAGCTGGAACCAACTTCCTAGAGAAGTGGTGCTGGCTCCTACCCAGGGGATCTTTAAGAAGAGGCTTGATGACTACTTGGCTGGACTCATTTGATTCCAGTCTTTTCTCCCGCCCAGGCAGGGGGTCGGACTTGAAGATCTACAAAGTCCCTTCCGACCCAACTTCTATGATTCTATGAAAAGCTTGACCAGGAGTTGACCAGGGAATTGGCTGAGATCGTACACTCCCTATGCATGGTTGTCACAGGAGAATTCAACTACCCAGAAATCTCATGGGAAGAGTGTTCAGCTAAATCCGAGTGGTCACAAAGTTTTCTCGTGTGTGGATGAGCTCTATCTGACTCAAGAAGTCTATGGGCCAACAAGAGGTAAAGCACTTTTTGACCTGGTACTGGCAACAGAAGACAATCTAATCAGTGACCTAATGATCAAAGGGAAGCTGGGTGACAGCGACCATGAGCTGATCACCTTTACCATTTGCCATAAAGCTGGCAAGTCAGTCAGCAATACAGAAGTCCTTGACTTAAGGAAAGCTGACTTTGAGAAGCTCAGGAGGCTTGTTGGTGAGGCCCTAAGGGACCACAACCCCAAGGAGAGGGGAGTCAAGAAAGAGTGGTTGCTTCTCAAGGGAGCAATCCTAGATTTCATAGATTTCATAGACATTAGGTCTGGAAGGGATCTCGGAAGATCATCGAGTCCAGCCCCCCCACCCAAAGGGCAGGAAGTCTGCTGGGTTCATAGGATTCCAGCAAGATAAGCATCCAATTTACTCTTGAAGGGGTTCAATGTAGGTGCTTGAACCACCTCCAATGGCAGGCTGTTCCAGACCTTGGGACTCAGACAGTAAAGAAATTCTTCCTTATGTCCAGCCTGAAACAGTTTTGAAGTAGTTTGTGACCGTTCGACCTCATCATCCCTTGGGGTGCTCTGGTGAACAAACGTTCCCCCAGATCCTGGTGGTCACCCCTGATAAACTTATAGGTGGCCACCAGATCGTGCTTGAGCCTGCAGTTTTCCAAGCTAAAGGGCCCCATGGCTCTCAGCATGTCATCATAAGGTCTGTTTTCCTGACCTCTGATCATGCGTGTGGCTCTTCTCTGGACTCAAGCTAAGTCTATTCCGTCTTGAAGGAAAGGCAGCAAAATGGCACAGCAGCCCCCTTAGCTCTGTAGGGAACTAGCAGACCTCCTGCATCTAAAAAGGAAGACAAAGGATGGAGGACTGAATCCACCTCCAAGGAGGAATATTCCACTCTGGTCTGGACCTGCAGGGAGCAAAACAGGAAAGCCAGGGCTGCAACTGTACTCCAACTATCTTTGAGCATCAAGGACAAGAAAAAGTCCTTTTTTCGATATGTGGGGAGCTGGAGGGAAAGCAAGGGCAACATTGGACTCCTGTGAAACCAGATGGGACAACTGACAACCGACACCCAGGAAAAGACAGCTTACTAAATGGGTACTTTGTGTTGGTCTTTTACCAGTCCCATGGGACTCCCCTGCCCATCATGGGACAGGGAGGCCCAGATGAGTGAAGTTCCTTGCCCTTCATCAACACTGACCTGATGAAGGAACACCCTGAGAGGCTGGAGACCTTCAAATCATCTGGCCTTGACAATCTATACCCCAGGGTAGTTGGGGAGCTGGCTAGCATCATAGGCCAGCCCATGGCATGGATCTTCAAGAACTCCTGGCACTCTGGTGAAGTGCCTGAAGATTGGAAGAATGTGGTGCCTGTCTTCAAGAAAGGGAGGAAAGTGGATCTGGCAAACTACAGGCTCATCAGCCTGACCTCTATCCCGGGGAAGGTCTTAGAAAAGATTATTAAAGAGGCCATTCTCAACAGACTGGCCAACTTCAACATCCTGAGGGTTAGCCAGCACAGGTTTGTTGCAGGTAGGTTTTGCTTGACCACTCTTATCTCCTTTTACGACCAGGTGACCTATCACCTGGACAAGGTAGAGGAGATTGATTTCATATATCTTGACTTTAAAAAAGCCTTTGATATGGTATCCCATGAACACTTCTTGGCAAAACTGGCCAACTGCAGCCTCGAATCCACCGTGATCCATTGGCTGGGGAGTTCACTCCGTGGTTGGACCCAGAGGGTGGTGGTTGACAGAAGTCAATCATCATGGTGCTCTGTAACCAGTGAGGTCCCTCAAGGCTCTGTCCTTGGACCTATATTGTTCAACCTCTTCATTAATGATGTAGACATTGGAGTCAGAAGCGGACTGGCCAAGTTCGCTGATGATACCAAACTTTGGGGTAAAGACACCTAAGGACAGGATGGCAATCCAGACTGACCTTGACAGGATCAGGAAATGGGTGGGTGAAAATCCCATGGTGTTTAACACCAAAAAATGCAAGGTTCTCCACCTTGAGAAGAAAAACCTGCAGCATGCCTATAGGCTCAACAGCGCTACGCTGGCTAGCACTACAGATGAAAGGGACATGATTGACCACAAGATGAACATGAGCCTTTAATGTGACGCTGCAGCTTGCAAAGCAAGCAAAACATTTTCTTGCATTCATCCCAGAATGTCATTCTCCCACTGTACTCGGCCTTGGTGAGGCTGCAGCTGGAGTACTGTGTCCAGTTTTGGGCCCCACAATTCAAAAAGGATGCGGAGAAGCTTAAGAGAGTGCAGAGGAGAGCCACACACATGATCAGAGGTCAGGAAAACATACCTTACAATGAGAGGCTGAGAGCTATGGGGACTCTTCAGCCTAGGAAAGCGCAGGCTCAGGGGTGATCTGATGGCCACCTATAAGTTTATAAGGGGTGTTCACCAGGACCTGGGGGGAAAGTTTGTTCACCAGAGTGACCCAAGGGATGACAAGATTGAACGGTCACAATCTCCTGCAAGACCGTTGCAGGCTGGACATAAGGAAGAACTTCTTTACTATCCGAGCCCCAAGGTCTGGAACAGCCTGCCGTCGTAGGTGGTCAAGCATCTACTTTGAACGTCTTCAAGAGAAATTTGGAAGTTTATCTTGCTGGAATCCTATGACCCCAGCTGACTTGCTGCCCCTGGGGCAGTTGGCTGGACTAGATGATCTTCTGAGGTCCCTTCCAGCCCCAATGTCTATGAAATAATTAATGCAATTAAAAAAATATGCATTTTTAGCACCTTTCTAGTCACAAAGATTAGCATCGGAGAAATGAAGAAAATGAGGCCTGGAAGGGACCACAGGAGGTCACTAGCCAAATCCCTGAAGCAAAGCAGAAACATTCCCAACTAGATCATCCCATCCAAAGCTTTGTCTACCTGGGTCTCAAAACCCTCCAAGGATGGAGAGTCTGCAACCTCTCTGGGTAATATGTTGAAAGAGTTTTTCCTAATATCTAAACTAAATAACCTTTGCTGCAATATGAGACTGTTCTCTCTGTCATCTGCCACCAATGAGAATGGTTTAGCTCCCTCCTCCTTGGAACCCCCCTTCAGGCTGCCATTAAATCCCCTCTCAATCTCCTTTTCTCTAGACTAAATAAACGCAGTTCTCTCAGCCTCTCCTCAGAAGTCATGTGCCTCAGTCCCCAAACCATTTTTGTTGCCCGACTATGGATTCTCTCCAATTTGTTCACATTCTTTCTGTGTTGGGGGGCCCAAAACTGGACACAGTACACCAGATGTGACCTCACCAGTGCTGAATAGAGGGGAAGAATAACTTGATCACTCCAAACTGCAGTTCTTCATACTAAACCTCATGAGATTTCTTTTGTCCAGTCCTCCAATTTGTCTCGGTAACTCTGAATCCTAGCCCTACCATCCAGTGTATCTATTCCCCACAGCTTGATATCGTCAGCAAACTTGTGGAGGATGCACTCCAACTCATCTTCCAGGTCATTGATGAAGATACTGAATAAAACCAGCCCCGGGACCAACCCCTGAGGCACTCCACTTGATACTGGCTGCCAATTAGCCATCAAAGTCATTGACTATTACCCTCTAAGCCTGATGATCCAATCAGTTTTCTGCTCACCTTACAGTCCAATCCATTCATCCAACCCAATACTCTCTTAGCTGGCTTGCAAGCATATTGTGGGAGAAGGTAATAAAAGCCTTGCTAAAGTAAATGTATATCATGTCCACTGGTCTCCCTGAATCTACCGAGCCAGTCATTTAAACGTAGAAGGCGATCAGGTTGGTGAGGCATGACTTGCCCTTGATAAATCCATGCTGACTGTTCCTGATCACTTTTTTCTCCTCCAAGTGCTTAGAAATGGATTCCTTGAGGACCATCTCCATGAGTTTTCCAGGGACTGAGGTGAGGCTGACTGGTTCCCTGGATCCTCCTTCTTCTCTTTCTTAAAGATGGGCACTATATTTTACCTTTTCCAATCATCCAGCACCTCTCTTGATCGCTATGAGTTCTCAAAGATGATGGCTAGTGGCTCTGGAGACACATCAGCCAACTCCCTCAGAACTCTTGGGTGCATCCTGTCTGACCTCGTGGACTTGTACACATCCAGCTTTTCTAAATAGTCCCTAATTTGCTCTGTTGCCACTGTTAGCTGCTCACCCCCGTCATGATTTTTTGCTTTGAAAAATGACTGTATCAGTGGCATATTTGGCTCCATTATCAGCTCTCAATAATTTCCAGAACATGCTTGTATTATAAAGGAAAAAGATGCCAGACTTACACACTGTTCCAGGATCTAAAAGCCAAGTGGTGTCTTTTTGGATCATGTATTGCCTTCAGTGAAAGGTTCTTCCAGTGATTCTTAATTAAGCTTCAAGGCAGTGATGCCCAGCTCACTGTCCCAGAGCTATACTGTCTCTTTAGTGACATCAGAAGGAAGATGTCACATCACAAATCAAAAGTAATTAAAGAAATTACTAGGCTCTCAGTTTCATAAAGTACAAAGGGTCTCAGGATTCATGCACAGCCCACCAGTTTCCTACTGAAGGCAAAAAGATATAAAAATTGATGAAGGAAGCTGGTGCAACTTGGAATGCGCATCGGCAGTCAATCTCAACTCTCCCAGTTTCATAATGATGCTTGCAATATTTTGGGGTCTTTCTTAGAGTCTCAGGTCCTGAAATAATATGGTACTCTGATAGCTTTTAAGATATATTATTATCATTATTGTCAGTATAATTACCATTATTATTACCATCACTATTACTATTATAATGATGATAATACTTGACCCCTGTAGCTCAGGAAAAAACCTTGAAACAATATATTAGCTAGAGAAGCAATCAGCAACACGTTCTGGAAGTGGGTTGGAATGGCCTAGCTTGGGTCTGAGGTAGGCCATAGCTGGGACCTGTTCATCACCAGTGCTGCCACTTCTCCCTGCTGCCTGGCTGTGGCACAGAACAAGTAAAGCTCCCAGATGCCCAGCCATGTAGCTTCCCAGTTGCATGCAAGTGGGCAAAGCCCCCTGTCAACAAATACTACCAAAGCCCCAGCTCTTCAAACAGATCTACAAGGCCAAGCTCTTCAAGCAGGCCAGGTCCAGCCTGCAGACCATGGGTTGCCAACCCCTGACCTAGAGACCTAAAACAAAATAGAAAGAGACTATGAGTTTCAACCTCTCATGAATTTTAGGATGGCTTTAGGTTTGGGAGTACATGATTCATAGCTTCTGAACCCTCAGAGTTGGCAATGCTAGCTCTCTTGAATTAGGAGGAGCATTTTTTTTCTGTTTACTTTTACTTTTCACACCATAACCTCCCTTTAAACCAGTAGAGTATGGTTAGCCCTGTTTGACAGAGAATTGAAAGTAAAACAATGTCATGTAATTTGAAGCCTAGAGGAGCTCTCAACATCACAATGCCCTAGTTTTTTACCATCCCTCCACATAATGGTCTGTGCAGATCACACCAAGAGGTAGCCCATTTTCCCTATGCACCAGTAAATTTATCCTCTGGGGTTGGGAGATCTGGGGAGGGGAGACTCCTTAATTGCCCCCAGCCTACCCCTCAAACCTTGGGCTATACTTCAGTGACAAAACTTGCAAACTCCTTGGTATTGAAATGGTCCATTCTTGTATATTTAAAAAGCACCTGGCACATCAAGGTATCGGCGTTCAAATTTATAATAATAAGAGAGGAATAAAAATATACTTTACACTCCAGATGATAAGGCACTGTCTTAGGAACCAAGAGTGGTGGGGTGCCAGAAACTCCTGGTTGCATGACTATGTCCAGGTCTTTTCCTCCTTCCATGCTGCTATACCCCCATCATGCCTCCTTGTCTACTTACAAGGTAAAACTTTCTAGTAAGGGACTTTCTCTTACTCCAGACCCAAAATCTACTGTGCTGATCTCTGTATCACCATCTCATTCATATTACATTTCCCTCGAGACACTCACTTTGAAAATGAGTATGTTTTTTTGAGTAGTTCATGGCTAATGGTTTTAATGCACTTGTGGTCACTTAATACTCTCCTTTTGTATAATGAGGATGCATCTCAGCTGGACCACTACATTTTTCATATGGGCACTCATTTTCAAATTGTTTATAATTTACTCCAGTAGCCTGTAACCATTTGGTGGGGGGCGGGAGGGGGGGCAGGATCTCTGCAAACTATTAGGTATAGGTTTGTTAGAAAAAATTAAATGCTCTTTTATACCAACTTTGATCCATTGTATAAAACACTGATTCAGACTTTGTAGATTATTGATCTATATATAGATCTAGAGATCGTATGAGCTCCTTTGAAGTCATCCTTATCTATCCTTTCAAATGAGTTGCTGAATAGGTACCTGTTAGAGATCTGTACACAGTAAAAGGCTTAGGGGGTTTAAATGAGGCAAGGAAGGCAGCACACAGATTCTCCACTCATTATTTCCTACATCTTTACAGGTTGTCTTTTAGCACTATGTGCTGATTTTTTTTTCCCCTTCCAAAATGAGAAATTTCCATGATTGCTAAGCAGAGATAGGAAAAAGGCAGCATTTAAAGTGAAAGCAGCAATGCTAAATGCAAAGTCAATGTCAGCAGCAGCCTAGTGTGAGTCTCTGCTGAAATTATAAAATTATACAATAGAAGGCTTCCAAATGGAACTGATTTTTTGACTTAATAAAACTACAGGGATAATACATTCACTGACCTTTTCTGACCTTCTTAATTAGGTATTTCCAATGAGTCCCTTCTCTAGCGTCAAAGTTGTTATGAAGCAGGGGAAGACAGGCTTTGTCTTCTGAATCACCGTAAGATAATAATGGCAGGAAATGAAAACACTTTCCCTACCAGTTGTGTTCAATCCCCCACCTCCTCTTCCAGACATGCAGAACAAAGTAACAAGTTAAATCCAGTCTATATTTCATTAAATGCAAACATTTAATCTTTCAGGATTTAATCTTCTGTGGCCCATGGACTACAGTCAGGATATCTTTCCCTTCATGTCTAGCAAAGAGTCGTGTGTTCTTTGCTGCACAGTGCCACAGTTTCAGCAGGATTGTGCAGGAGGAGGTGCAGGAGAGCTGGTGCCCTTTTGTAGCGTGGTGGCTGGAAGGTGGAAGAAGTGAGCTTGTGCACTAACTTCAAAAAGTGGGTAAGACCATGTCCTATATCTGTGCTTTGGAATGAGAGTGGCTGTGATGGCTGTATTTTGTGTTCATGGTTTATGTGAAACATGCTATGTCATGGCTGTCCAGCTGGCAGTCCACGGGCTTCATGTGGCCCCTAAGGGTTAATCTGCAGCCCTAAGCTCCTGGTCTAAGCACCATACCACCCTTTCCCACCCACCCCCATCACTTTCCTGCTCCTGACATTGGAGTTTCCAAGCTCCCATCTCCAACAGCTTCCACTGCCTGCCAGCAACTCCTCATGGGCAGGGAGTTCAGGGACACCTAGGGTAGCAGGTGGTGTACTGGGGGGAGAGCTTCCCCACAGAGTGGGGGGCATGTGGCACAGCATGTGGTTCAGGTGGCACATGTTCATGCTAGTGTGGGGCAGGAGGGCCAGTGGACCCTGGCCACTTGGAAGCTGGACAGCCCTGGTCTAAGTCAGTCTACCATACTAGGAAGGTAAATAGGAAAACATGTGGTCTACAGATCTCACCCTCTTTAGTAGGGTTGTGTGAAATTTTGCCAGCTGTTTCATTTTGATGCTGTTTCGATTTGTTTCGAGCTTGAAACAGTGAAATCAAAATAAAACCGAGGGCTTTGAAATGGCCTTGAAACTAAACAAGAGTAGCCAAAGCATTTAAAAATGTTGAAACATTTCATGTTTATGTTTTAAAGCTCAAGCTGGGTTTGCCTGCAGGGAAACAGAAAGTAAGGGGGGGGGAGCAGAAGAGGAGGGAAGGACTGACTGTGTAGCTAGCCAGTGACTGTGATCCTTCCCTGAGACCCCTTCCAATCCCAGTGCTCTGGGGGAGGGATGGAAAAACACCATAAAAGGCAGCATTGTTTGACCTGGCCTGCAGCTCAGGAGTGTTAGACCACAAAGGCTACTACTAGCATTGATCTGGCTGATTTCCTACTTGCTAGCCTAGCCAGCAAGAGGGATTGCAGAATACCTTTTTCTTTCTTCTTGATGCTTTTATTTTGTTATTACATTCATTTATTTATTCTTTTCCATTTTATAATTATACTGGATGTTACATTATTGGATTTAATTAATATAGGAAGGGAGATGCATTTATATTTTATTTCTATACATCTATACCTTGTGGCATAGACTGCACACCTTATAGGATTTATATAGCAAAGGAGATGCATTTATACCTTGCGGCATCGAAGACTACACACCTTAGAGAATTTATATAGGAATTTGTATAAAAGCAAGACACTATGAAACACACCATGTAGCATGCTGGAAAGGCAAGCCTTCGGGGAAGGGTGGAAGGGGGTGGGTAAAGGGAGAGATTTAAGTCCCCGCCCCCCAAACTGAGATGCAGCCTCTTTCCTACAATTAGCAGGGATGAGGCTTCCACAAGCAGCAAGGAGAGGGGAGTAGTGCCAGTGCCACTGTCTGTGGCTGAGTCTGCATCCCCCCCCAAAAGCACCAGCCACCAGTATGACAACAAGCAGAAGCACCAGCACCAGTATCAGTATGACAGTCTCCTCCACCCCCATTTCACTTCCCATGCTGAGCCTTCCAGTGCCAGAGGAACAGCTGGAGCTGGATCTGAGTGCCCTAGCAAGGGAAATTCTGGTGAAAGAGGGGGAATCATATGAGTTTGTGCTCCACACCTCTCAAGTTTCCCCTAGAGCTAGGTCTCCTTCCCCATAAGGCACCTGCTGAGGAGGGGGAAAGTGCAGCATCCACACATGCACCTGCATCCCAGAAGCAAATAGATAGTGTGGTCTAGGATCATTCTGAGCTGGCAGATAATCCCACATATGCTATCTGCCTGCACTGCCAAGCCAAAATCAGCCACAGCAAGGGAACAGAACATATGAGCACCACACAGATGCTGATGCATCTCCTCAGGCACCACCCCCTTGCCCTTGCTCCTCCTCAGCCTGGCATTAGCAGGAGCATGCCCGAAGGGAAGTCCCCCCTCACTCCAAAGCCCCCATCCCCTCAAAGCAGAGGCAGGCCAACCTGAAACAGTGGGGGAAAGGCGGACAGAAATGGGGGGGGCGCATTGCAAGGGCAAGCAAGATTACCAAGAAGCACAGGCTGGGGTGCGCAAGGGGGATATAGCAGCTCAGGTAAAAGTGGAGAGGTACCCGGGGAGTTAGAAGTATGGCAGGTTGTAGTGTGTCATACATCCAATGTCTATATTGAGTCCATGACTTTCTGTACCTAGGAGGCTGATCGAGTAAAGTTCATAGGCTCAGCTGAAGTTCATAGGCCCAGCAGTTTTGTGCTGCTCCACGATAGCCTATGGGTGAAATGTCAAAACAGCAAAACAGTTTTGATGAAATGAAATGGAACAGCAGCGGTTTTGAAACTAAACAAAACTCAAAATGAAACACTGTCCTGTTGAAACATCAAAATGGAAGTCAAAATGGAATGGTGCTGTTTCGCACAGCCTTACACGTTGGTATGAGAGTGGTACTGAGATGCTCAGTCCTGACAAGAAAGCAGAAATTCTGGGTACGTGTAGTGGCAGAACACAAGTTACCTACAGATGTTCAGGTGCAAAAGGGGTTGTGCTTGTGTTTGAGGGTGACTCTTTTAGACCCCTGGCAAATGTACAGTTAAAAGTGGGATGGGATATCATACATGATCCCCACAATCGTACTTCCTGCCATGCCACACATGTAGTATGTGTGATTGTGGGATCAAGCATCAGATCCTACTACACCATGTTGCTCGTGCAGGAGGAGCCCAGGACCCGATCCCAGACTGTCCCTGCACCATCAACCAACAAGTTCCTGCAGCTGGGAGCCCCATCAGATGATCCAGACTCCCAGCTGCACCATGTGCTCCCACAGATGGGAGTCTGGACCAGCTGATCAGAGCTCCCAGCCAAGGATCATGCAGTGGAGCCCTTGATTCCAGCTGCTCCTCAAAGATTGGGAGCCCCAGTCTACCATGTCTTCCAGCTGAATGGCCTTAACAGAATCAAGGGTTCCCATGTACCCCTGCAGCTGGGACTGGCAGCTGAAGATAGCTCCCAGCCTCAGGGTTGCATCAAAAACTTTGACTCAAGTGGGCCCTCAAGGTGTTAGAATATGTTTTAGAATATATTATATCTGTACTATGGGATACTTATGCTAAGCCGCCATTTTAAAATGTACTTCCATTTTGTAAAAAAAAAAAAAAAAAGAAATAGCAATAAGGGGGTGGGTGTGTGTGTGTGCATGTGTGTTTTGGGTGTGTGATTGATAGCTGGATAATTGCAGCAGGTATTAGACATATTGGTATGAAATATTTGGAGTAAGCAGAGATAACTGTCAGGACGAAGGGCAGGTGGCGGTCCAGGAATGTGGAGATGATACGAATAAAAACTGAAAAACAGACTGGAACATAAAGACAACATGTAACCAGTAACAGAGTCCAAAAAATGACCACATGTGAAGAATTGAGTCGTGATTGGTAGAGAAGTCGCTGGGCATCGACCAGCCTCCTTACAAGTCAAGAGATTTGAAGCTGGCGCCCCTCTCGATTGAATATTGCCTTGAAGGAGCTTGCAACTGGCCACCTCAGCGTGATTCCAAGTGCCGTGGATAGGTGACTTAGTGTGGATGCTGTGAATGGTGTGTAGTATGTATGGTGTGAATGAGTAAGAGTGATTTTTATATATGCTGCTAAGTTTGCCTCAATTATCCATGTACTATGCAGTAAACCTTGGTTTGCTGAACCTGTACATTGTTCATTTGTCCAACAAAGGCAGGAGCAGCAATCAGCACTCAGCCTTTGGGCTTCCATGCACTCTGGAGGTTGGGTGCCCAAATCAGCTTGGCCACGCATTCAATTAATGATGTGATAGGAACCAGCTGTACAGTTATTACACATATTTTATCTGATTTTATGCAATAACTTGGTGGTCTATTCCTTGTTTTATGCAGCCATTAATTGCATTAACGTATGCCTGGGTAACTACTTAAGACCTGATCAACTGGTTAATCACGGCTTAAGTATAATGTGTGCTAGGGGCCTTTACTTAAGTACCTAAAATCTACCAAGTCCCACTTTAAATATGTAAGTGTTTTTCTGATCTGGCTAAAGTGCCTCACAAATATTAACTATTTTTTCTCCTAACAACATCCATGCAAAGGAAAGAATCATTATCTTTGTGATAGAGACAGGACACAGATAAGCATTTTGCTCAATGTTATGGAGGAACCTTGTGGCAGAACCAAATGTGAGTCTGCAGTTCAGTGCCTTATCCAGAATCTCATCTTAGCAAATAGCGAGGGGGACTCTAGTACTTTCAGTGCCTAGAAGTATGTTCTCCCCATTTTTGCCTTCATAAAAATGTGAAAAGCACCTTGAAGCCTATAAGAAACTTCAGATAAAGGACAGGCTCAGCTTGATTCAGCTAAAGTGAATCCTACAGTTCACTTTTCAGTCCCTTATGCCAACCTTCAGTTTGTTCCATTGATTGCTTGGAAGAAAATCTCCCAAGTTAAAGCTATGTCAGAAGTGGGGAACAAGCTTACATTTTTTCACATTCTTAAAAAAAATGGATGCCATTTCATTAAAATTATTTTCAAATATGTGTTCATTTTCTCTCTCTCTCTCTCTGTCATCAATCCTTCTGTTCAACGATCCTTCCCTCCCCCCCCCCCGTTTTTTTTTTTTTTTTTTTAACCTTCTCTGGAGCAGGTTGAAATGGTTTAAAATGTCAATGACATTTTGCCTAGAAAAAATGATAGTTCAGTGTGCAGGAAATTCTAACAAACCATCCTTTTTAACATGAAAAGTTCAATAGAAAAAATGTCTTCTGATTCTCCTCCATCCTCCCTTACATATTTGTTCCATTTTATAAATAATGGCTAGAGGAAGCTCCATCAAACTCAAAGTATCTGAGAAGGTGCATGTAGAATATTGTATTGAATAATTTGTGTGTGTGTGTGTGTGTGTGTGTGTGTGTGTATCTGTATGTATATATCTGTATGTGTATATATATAATACAGTCCATATTATTTATTTATAGATATATTATAAATAATACTGACTAGTATCGACTATATTTTATATAGGTAACTTATACACACACACAAACTAATTATTCAAATTATTATATAAACTAATGATATATTTATGCAGAAGTGCATAACATACTTTCGTATCTAAGCTAGGTATCTAATTACCCTTAGAAACAATTAACCACTCCGAAATGCATACCATTTCCAAACAACTTTAGACCTCCCTCAATCTGAGTTTTCAAATTCAGAGTCAATATGCCTAGAAAGCTGAAGTGTAGCAAAAAGAAGCAGGCATTGTGAGTTTACATAACAGAGTCCAAGTTTAATTATTTTTCTTTCAAATTGTGTCCAAGTCAAATCATTATGATTTTTACTATTTTTTCTGTTGTTTATCATTAAAAGAATGCATTCCAAGAAGCCTTCTAAATAGTCCATTTAGATTTTTGTTTAAACATTTTAAATGAACAGATTTATGCATGATGAACTAGGAGGAGAGGGGAGAAACCCCTCCCCCCCCAAAGGTATGCTAATTTTCAAACAAAATATACATACATTAAACCCACACTTTATTCTGCTAGACAAGCTGTGCTGGTGAGCTGCATGGACTTCATTGCAAAGTATTGAAGGGGTGTAATTAAGACCTACTTTATAAGAAATATGGAGAAATGAGGTCTGCCTTTTTCTTTATGACACTGAGGGACTTTCATTATATTTAGTTACACTCTGTAAACTGGGAATATGTTCTCAAAGCATGAGATTATTCACATCAATGAAGTGCTAGAATTAGAATTTGGCTTGAGTGTTATAGTGTCCCAACTCCTTCCCAATGCAAATGTGAAAGAATACAATTGCTAAGGGACGAACATCAATGGGTGAGAGATGGGAAACGGATTTGGGTGGAAATTCTAAGCCGGTAGGGATTCCTGGAGACTGGTTTCAGGTCTAATTTATGATAGCTGAAATAGTCTCCTAAGGTTTCTTCCAACACTGCAGTGACAGCTCTCATTTTGTCTGACATGAGAGACTGAATTAAGGACATCTAAATTTTAAGCAAAAAGCTCCAGAGCTTGATTTAAAGGACCAATCCTTGTTGCTGAGCATGGTAACTTGCTCTGCCCCTGTGGATCATTCAGAGAGGACCTCGGGAAAAGTTCATTGAATATTGGTTACACTGACACTGGTTTTGGGTCCTGGTCTTCTCTTCTCTTCTCTTCATTCTTTGCAAATGGCTTCTCCTAGGGAGGGCTATAAGCAGATAACATTTGTTTTGTACTGAATTTCCCTTCTCAGGAGAATCTATTATTGCCGTAGAAGAGAAGTTTTAAGTCCTGTTGTACAGCTATAGCAAAGCAATGGACCAAGGGTCTGGCCCTGAAAATGTCTCTTAATGAGCTCATTATTGTTAATGTATAACCATAAAATGAAATTACAGACCCTAAGGAGTCAGCCTATGAAATAACATTACTGAGCAACGTCAGGGAAGTTTTCTAAATACCACCCATTGTCACCTTGATCAGAGAAGACCCTTTCTTGGAGTGGGGATGTGATTATGTGCCCTTACATGAATGGTGTATGGGCTTGAAACCGCTGCTCACCACAGTTCCCTTCTCTTTGAGGCATGAATGAGCAACTTTGTTGTGAACTTGGCCATGAAACTGAACACCAACTTGAGATAAAATTTGAACTGCCAGGCACACCTCTTTCGAAGCTCCTTATGGAAAAGGCCAGTGGCATTAAATAGGCAAAAATGATGCAGTTTCATATAAAATATATGAATTATCCTAAAAAAAAATTTCAAAATCTTGAGAAGGTAAGACCACCTGCAAAAGTGTTTGCATTCTAGGGACTTCTATACCCAAAATATACTTCTCTGTTAAATTCTCTATAATAGTTAAAAGAAAGAGAAAAAAGAGCCATAGATAATTCTCTTCTATCAAATTCTATAGGACTTTTCCATAAACTAAAGTATTTGCTCCTTGAATTGTTAAACTAGCTGTGGGCATCGCACAGTGAAATTCTCTGAACTGTTAGGCAGATCTTAATTAGAAAACATCCCTCTCCATGGATTGGCTGCCTAAGGTGACAGCCCTTAGTAAAAGGTTACCAACCCCTGCTCTAGCCCAGTGACAAGGGTATGGGTGGGAGAGGGAGAAAAGCCTGGGTTCTGGCCCCTGTTCCCAATGCCATTTAGGGATTGTATCTAATAATACTTTAAACAAAATACATGAGCAGTCTCAGGAACATTTGAAGTTCAAGTCTATCTGCCTGGAGGCCTTAGAATCATAAAATCATAGAAAATGGGGGTTGCAAGGGACCTCAAAAGGTCATTTATTCCAACCCCTGATCAAAGCAGGACTGTCCCAGACGACGTCATCCCAGCCAGGGATTTGTCAAGCCAGGTCTTAAAAACCTCCAAGGATGAAGAGTCCATCACCTCTTTGGGTGACCTGTTCCAGCGTCTTGCCATCCTCCTAGTGAGAGAGTTTTTTCTAATATCCAACTTCAACTTCCCTTGCTGCAGCCTGAGATCGTTGCTCCTTGTTCTGTCATCTGCCACCACTGAGAGCCATCCAGCTCCATCCTCTTTGCAACCCCGCTTCAGGGACTGAAGGCTGCTATTCAATTCCCCCTCAGTCCTCTGTAGATTAAATAAACCCAGTTCCCTCAGCCTGTCCTCACAAGTCACATGCCCCAGCCCCCAAACCATTTGTGTTGCCCTCTGTCAGACTCTCCAATTTGTCTACATCCTTTCTGTCATGCATCTCTGTATTATTTAATGTTTTCTTCAATTACCATAGTATCAAAAAACTGTGTTTCCATGAACTAATATGCCTTTATCATCCCAGTGCTTGAGTACCTTACGATTGCCTTGCATACTATACATCATACTATAAAATAGGGAAATACTTTTTTTTTTCCTGTTTCACAGATAAGCCAGGCATAGATGAGCCACAAAGAAATTAAGGCAGAGGTTTTCAAGGGGACATAACCACTGCTGGGCATCCTAAATTGCTGTCAAAGTTTCAGACAAGTGACGTATCAAAAGTCACATGAGAGATCTCTGACAGAGCTATGATTTGAATTGGGATCGTCTGAATCTAGATCTGGTGTCTGAGCACCCTGAAATCTGTGTTCCTATGGAGATGTCCAGAAAGGTGAAACCTTGGAAGATATTCTTGCTTAATTTGTTCCAGACTCCACTACCAATGCAAGAGAGCATGAATGGTCCTCTCAGATCAGCTTCTAGTAGAAGAACCTTCATTGGGGGTAAAGGAAAAGAAGGAATAATCCATAGAATAGCATTTCCTTAATCCATAAAATAACGTTCCCTTATTCCCTTCCTTCTTTTGCCCTCATCTGATTTGCATTTCCCTCTTTCCTAGCAGAGCCCACAAATATCAAACACGCTTTCAGTTCTTGGTGGAGTATTAGTCACCCTGTTTTCCAAAATATTCCGCTATTTCTCTTTCCATTCATTTCCCAAAACTGTAGTCACATAATGCCCAAGTAATAAAATCAGCAGAAAGATGAAATTTCATCTTTTGGCATGATCATTGAAAATGACATTATTATTCCCTTATCAAAAATATCCATCAACCTAATTACATCTCTTTTCCTCCCAAAGTTTTAAAATAGGATACCTAAGTATGATAGACATTCTAGAGTTATTATTTAATGACCATAAGGGAGATACGTTTTGATTCATTTTCTCCCATGTTAAAAATTTATGACAAACATAAAAACCTGTTATAGCCATTGGATCATTCATGATGGCCTTAATTTCATTTAAATTATATACAGATAAAACATTATGTACATTTTAAAGTATTATATTCTCCTAAGACCCTTTCAGAAGCAGTATTGCATTGGATAGGATTTTGAAGGCAGGAGCAGAACTGCATGGAAACAAAATTGAATTTTGAAATTTTCCTACTAAAAGAAAAGGGCAGAATTTTCTTAATTTTTCTGAAAAAAAAGGCCCACCTTTTGTCAACCTATGGAAAAATATTTAGAGCCCTTTTGTCAGCTCTCTAGGACAGCTCTAATGTTTTTGTCACTGCCCTGCTCTGTCTCTCTCTTCCCAATCCCCTCCCATCAGATTTTTTTCATCTTATCTGTTGTGAGTGTTTTGAGAGCAGAGACTGCATATATGTAGAGTTATTACATCTGACTGTATATATGTAGAGGTATTAGCACAATGGGTAGGAACCTCTATAATAAAAATAAATATCTGGTATCTACAGAAAGTTTCTCATACTGAAGGGAAAAAATGAAGTTGAACTTGGAGTAGACCCTCATTTAGTTTAAATCCACACTGCTCCCCTGAGCTTAACAGTGCTACACCAGCTGAGGATTTTGCCAGAGAAGTCCAGCTGTAATTTCTCAGAGCTACACTTGCAATACCATCTCTATCATAAAGAAGTATTAATAAACTACATCTAGATTGTTTGGGTTTTTTTCATTAAAAACAATGGGAATTTCCTGGCCATTATGATCTGAGATTTGTCTTGGATAAGAAACAGACTTGAAACTAGCAGGGGGGGTGGGGATTGTAGTGACAGTATTTATGCATAGAATAGGACTTTATTCAAAATATATGTGGTACCTTTGTCCGCCTCTCTTTTCCATTTGCAAAGTTCAAAGAAGCTTTAAATCATTATAGCTATCTTCTGGTTATGTGCCAGAGAATCGTGGGACTAAGTACTCACCTGTATAAATAATTTATTTTGAAGTGCAGTGTGGCCAAAAGGATTAACTTTTTTATATGAGAAGAAAGTTGAGGAATCCCTTTAATAAAATGTCCAGTTGCCAAAAGGGAGTGAAAACTGAGTTCCTTGAAAATAATGAAATCACCGGGAATGAACCCCACTTGGATTTATACAGAGGAAGTCTTTTTTTCCGACTAAGTTGATTGCTTTAGTTAATAGGGTTCTCAAATTAGGCCCAGGCTTGCAAAGAGTCATGCATGGGTCATGCAGAGCGTCTTGTGAGATTGCAGTCTCAGATGCATGACATCCATGCTGTGTCTGAGCCTCACGTGACATAAATTAACATAACTCAAGCAGCTTTGATGGATCTCTGCCAGTTTTTGTCAGCTGTATATCTGGTGCAACGCTCTATGCAATCTTTCCTTCAAAAATGATTCAAGGAGGAGATGGGGAACATATTTTATGTGTATTCATTAAGGGTGTGAAGCTTCAGGGCAAAAGAAACTATTTAGAGTATACAAAGGGGCAGAGCTGAGGGTAATGGGATTTTAATTACAAGGAGCATTTTAAAATGAGTATTTGGCTTATGAGACCCATTTGGATGAGATGTAGTTTTCTCCGGAGAGCGTGTACATATTGTGGATGGTGAAGTCTCTTTCTTGCCTTGGCCATTTAAAACGGATCTAAGCAAAACAACAAAGTCGGCTGTAATAAACAGTTCTGCACTGTCAGGGAAACAGCCTTGAAGACCTAGCTGAGATGTGCTTTTCCATCTCCAAAATTGAGGATTTTGTGATTCTCCTTCCCTATTTGAAATCACATAACTGAAAATATGCCTCAAATTTCTGAAGAATAATCTATATACTATGTCCTAGAGCTCCCTCCCTCTTCTGTGAGAGATGAGTTAATTAAGATGTGCATGATCTATGGTATACTATAGGAGTACATTATCACACCTAAAGAGTTCTGCTGACCTCTGTTGTTTTAAGAGTAATGCAAAAGCCTCACCGATCACTTGATTCACTCACACTTCTGCTAGACAATCTTTCGCAGATTACAGGACTCTCTTTTTATGGGGGTTTGGGATTTTTTTTTTCTTCTTCTTGGTATTTCGATCATTATGTCACAAGATTCCATAGGGAATGCTGTGTCTTTAATAGCTAGATGTTTTCTTGAAGACAGATGAGAGGGATAGGGGGATAGCTGCCTGTGTCTCATGAAAGATTTTCTAAATATATTATGGCTGAACTGTACTGTGAAGATGATTTGGTTTTGTTTTATGTCGGGGCATTAATTGCCTTGAATTACCTGAAAAAACCATGGCAACAGGGAACTTGTATAACTTACAGTTTAAAAAAAAAGAGCAGGATTGAGAAGTTAGTTAGTTATATTTTTCTCTATCAGTATATATAATCTAAGTACATAGTTTGTTTTGCTGCTGTCAGTATTCATTAAGGCTATAAAAATGCCTCCGTCATTGCTGTCCAGAAGAGACATTAATGATGTGGTCTTCAGTGCAATGACTACATTGACTAATGTGGCTCTAAACACTTTCTGGTTATAATTGGGTCTGAGTAGTCTTTTGCTTACATGTCTGTAAACCGGGAAGGACTCCAGGGGAGTCGTTTGAACTTGCTGTGCATAAAACTGGTATGAGTGAGGTACAAATCTGTTCCTTCATAATTTATATTTTAAACCTGGGGCATCTTTTGAGGGATTGCTCAGTAATGTTTTGTTACCCCTTCTTCGGCTTCCAAACTATATCTCTTTGCATTTACATTCCACCACATTTCCATTTCCAAATACAGTCCAAATAGTATACCCACCTATATGAATATGTAGACATCTGTACTCCAGTACTTGGTGTCCTTTTTACAACCTGACCATTGATTGACTAATTCTCTGTCTGTTTTTGCACAGTAGCTAGCATTAATATTGCTATGTCAAGGACAAGGAAATGTAAGTATAGAGAAGGTAAATGAGTTGTCTAATGTTGGTAAAAAGGGTCTCCTGAGTTATAAATCTGGCTCAGCTCCCAATCAGTGCTATATCATGTAAACTGAAAAAAAAAAAAGGATTTAAAAATTCTGTCAAGACCTATAGAGTGAAGTTTTCTTCCATAGTTTTGTGCAGCTCATCCCTACATTAACTGCCATAAAACTATATAGTATTTTTTATCAGACATTTTAGAAAAGAGAGCAGTACCACCCTCAGTTCATCAAACAGTCTATCTGCGATAATCTTGCAGAAGGTAATATCCTGAACAACAGCTGCGTCGCAGGCAGATCTTGTCTTACCAGCCTCATCTCCTTCTATGACCAGGGAACTCGCCACCTGGACATAAGAGAGTAGGTTAACATTGTATACCTTTACTTCCAAAAGGCCTTTCATCTAGTAACCTACAATTTCCTTGAAAGAAAATTGAAGGATTATGGGCCTAACTCTGAGACGGTCAGGTGGGCGAGAAACTGGATGCAGGATAAGACCCAGAGAGTGATGGCGAAAGGATCTGTGTCATCCTGGTGAGAAGTGGGCAGTGGTGTCCTGCAGGGGTCAGCGCTCAGTCCAATACTTTTCAACCTCTTTATTAAAAATTTGGATGTGGGGGTGACGAGCTCACTGGCCAAGTCGCAGACTACACCAAGTTATGGGGAAGTGTGGTCATGCTTGAAGATAGGCTGCAGTTGCCAGGCTGCCTAGGTCCGCCTGTAAGTCAGGTGGATCAGAACCTGATGAAGTTCACCGTCAAGAAATGTAAATTGCTCCATCTTGGGATGAGCAACCTCCAACACATCTACAGGCCTGGTGGCACCAAACTGACTAGCACCATGAATGAAAGGGACCTGGGGGTAATAATAGATCGCAGCATGAATATGAGCCGGCAGTGCGATGCTGTAGCCAGTACGGCAAACAATACTCTGGCATGCACCAATCGATGCATTTCCAGCAAAGCCAAGGAGGTGACTCTTCCCCTCTGCTCAGCACTGGCGAGACCACAGCTGGAGTACTGCGTCCAGTTCTGGGCACCGCACTTTAACAAGGATGTGGACAAGCTTGAGACAGTCCAAAGAAGAGCCACCTGTATGATCAGAGACTTGCACAACAAGCCATACGAGGAAAGGCTGAGCGATCTGGGACTCTTCGGCATGAGGAAAGGCAGAGAGGGGACCTGGTAGCAGCTTACCGCTGCACTAGGTGAGTACATCAAGGGCTTGGTGAGCAACTGTTCACCAGGGCACTTGAGGGGAAAACCATGAGTAAGGGCCACAAACTCCTGGAAGACCATTTCAGGCTTAACATTAGGAAAAACTTCTTCACAGCCGGGGTGTCCAGACTGTGGAATAAGCTCCCTCCAGTGGTGGTGCAATCGCCTACCCTGGAAATCTTCAAGAGGAGACTGGACGGTCACCTTGCTGGGGCCACCTCACCCCCAGTTATCTTTCCTGCCTGGTGTAGGAGGCTGGACCTGATGATCTCCTGAGGTCCATTCCAGCTCCTTACAATCTATGGATCTGTGAATCATTATCACACGGTTATAACTAGGGAAACTGAGGCATAGAGCTGTGATATGACTTAGTTCATCCCACAGGCTAATGACAGGGCTAGGACTATCACCCAAGTGTCCTATCAAATATACCATCGTTCCACATATATCATGTAAAGTATCAATTCAAATTAAAACAAGAAAAGATTTGCAATCTTGTCCATAAGCAATACTAGAAGTGATCTTTTATAATTTTTTTTGCAAATTTTGAATTAAATACATTTTAATTTTTACTTTTCTTCCTTCCCAGTCCCAAAACATTTTTGAGGCCATTTCTAATTACTGATGGGTGTTTAGGAAAGAGACATGGATTTCAGTGTATAACAATGAGAGAGAGGGAGATCCAGATGCTGCAGATGATCACTTCTCAATTTAATTGAACCATTCTGATGCGTACCAGATGAAGACATGAACTGCTTTTTATTTGGATCAATTAATGTGACACTAAGCCAAGGCCTCTTGCAATTTATTAGGAAGTTAAAGGTGCATGAAAAATAAATTCATATATATTTTTATACAAAACTATATTTAAATAATGGCTAGATTGCAAAATCAAGCACTCAGGAAGTTAGGAAATGTCAACATTACTCCTGCCAATGCACTCCTAATTTGGTTTTCTTGTGCATATATATGCATGATATTTTATTATTTGATCACATACCAGGTATTTTTTTCATTGGATTTTTTTTCCCCCCAGGAACCCTACATCTCTTGAAGCAAATGTACAGGCTGTACTGAGTACTCCAGTAGTGCTGTAACTGGGATCTGTATTGTCACATTTCAGTCTATTGGTTACTGGTTTGCTGCACAAAAAGGCTGTAGCCGTGTTGCACCCAATCTCATTCACCAGATAGGATGGGGAGAGCTCTGTTCAAAAATCATTATGGGCCCTTGTACTTTATTTTACTGCCTACTTATCAAACCCCTCTCTGAAGACAGAATTATTAACTGCTAATAATGTCTTATGGACTTTTTTGTGGTGTTCATCATGTAGAGTATATGAGAATTTCAGGAAACAGTTTATATTATACATCACAGGCATAAAACCTCAGGGGTATTATTATGCCTCTGTCCTACATGAGGACCTGCAACAAGGAGAGATTAAAGTCAAAGCCTTCCACCAATGTTTGCTCTCCAACTGAGATCCAAGAGATACAGATATATGCATTTTTGGTTTTGGGTTGTGGGGTTTTTTTTGTTTTTTTTAAGAGAACAGCTCTCATTTGGTTTCAGCTGCAACTGTGACTATACAAATCTGCATGTCTTCAAATCGTATCCCTGGGTATCTCCTGTTAGAAAACAGTAAGCAGACTCCGCTTCTCTTGGCTGGGATTCAGTGCCTCAGTCAGGACACCAAACTTTCTCCCCCCGCTACCTCTCTTTCCGCCTTCTCTATACACCTTCCAATTTGGCAACAAATGTGGTGCAGGGGTCCTATGAAAAAAAATTGCTTCATTGGGTCCACCATGTCGATTCATCCCTGAGGTCTGATCCAGTTTGGGTTTTTGTTTTTTGTTGTTGTTGTTGAGCAATACGGAACAGAAAATTCAGATCCTAACACACGATCACACAAATACGTTGGCGCTTTGCCGTATTTCACTGCTTGACGCCCCTTGTCAAAACATTAGGGGGATGTAGAGCAGCAGTGTGTCATTATGTAACATTTTACACATCATTTTTATGAAGAGTCAAACACATTTTATTCTTGATCTAGAATTCTGCTAATTAGATGCCGTTGACAGTTTGACTGCAGGCTCCGGTCTGAATGCTGTCATGCTGTTCATGGCTGGCATTTGTAGTTGGCTGGTCCATGGAAGGATATGACCATCCTGTTCAAGACAAAAAGTTGAAACGTTCACCACTTGTTCATCATCTCCAGCTTATTAATTAATGTCTGCATGGTGCTTTGAATGTATGCTGTCAAAAATGCTAAGTCTTATTTTATTCAACTGATGAAAAGGCTAGAAAACACTGAGATGGGCATGCTGCAAATAGATAAGATCTGCAGGTAGGAAAAAACCCCAAACTGTTTTTCACTTCTGCTTCAAAGTCTCTCGAGACCTACAAGTTTGTCACAATCGTCCTCAGCAGAAGTTCACTTCCGGTATGAATAAAACGGGGTGCCTCCTCCCTCTACTAGCTCCATAGCCTAAATTGTGGTCAGCTAAGTGAAATCACTGTGAGCTGATCTTCATTGAGTATCTGTGATCCGTTGAGAATTTGCCCGAGTAAAGGTTGAGTAAAATTGAAGTAAAGAAGGTGGATTTTTGTCCAATTTGTTAGACCCAAGGGCGTGCCTTATCCACAAATGGAAGGGATGAGTGGTCAGGCCCTTATCCGCTCCCAGATCTGCCGTGCAGTGGTCTCCGCACCATGCCCTTGGCCACTTCCCAAGGGGTACAGACCCGAACTGCCTTGAGCAGCTCTGTGCAGCGATCTCTGCCCCACACCCTGGCTGCCTGCCAGGGAATACAGACCCAGACTGCCTCAAGCAGACTCGAGGTCTGTGCACCGTGCGCCGCTCCGCACACCGATGGGGCTGTGACAGTGGTCCCAGCAAAGGAGTTTTCAGGGCTCTTCTGGGCACGGCTGTGCCCACTGAACAGCTCTTCCCCAGCTCTTCTCTGCCCCTTCTTCCTTTTTCTCCATTCCCCCAATGTGTCTATTCTGTGTGCCAAGTACATTGTTCTTTTATTCCCTCCAGAGGCCATACCCCACCAGAGTCTGTCAGACCTACAAAGCACAGGCTTCACTCAGGTCCGAGGCTTTTTGCACTGTCCCCCTCCTCTGGGCAGGGGCGGAGCAAGCCCCTCCCAACTGTGACCATATTGCTGGAAATGTTCCACCAATAAGAATTGCTGTTCTTCAAGCCTGGCATGTCAGGCAAAAGTGAGAACATATATATTTCCAACCCCACCCCCCCAAAAAAAAATTTTAAAAAGCAAGAACTCTGTCTTAGGCACTGGTTACATTGTGGATCCTGCTGAAAAATGTCACCACTTTCACGGAGTTGGGGTACCATACTTTTAGATGATTGTTTTAAAAAATGGTCTGAATGACTTATTTGCTGAAATATTCAAAGCCATAAAAATATTCCCATTATAAAAAAGCATGGATGTTTATAAAAATCTTGAATACAATGCTGGGTTTCTCTTTCTCTCTCTCTCTCTCCTATATTTTTTTTTTCAGAAAAACAGTAAAGTGAAAGCAGAAGGATTCCCAGCACTCCCTCCAAGATCAGATCACTTATTTAGGCCCCAACGTGCCTATTTATATGCTTAATTTAATGCACTCATTTTGAAATCTTAGCCTTGATTCCCCACATTTTAAGAGACGTGTGAAGAAAAATCACAAAAGCCTTCAGAAAACAGAAAGAGAAAAAATGCCATTGATTTAGTTTCATTATCTGTGCTCTTTGGGAACAAAACTCTCGTCACATAGCAGCCCCCTTAAGCAAGGTCTGTTGCAGTTGTGAAGTTTTCCCCACAGAAATCTGACATTGGGGTTGTAAATAATGCAACACAAGATATAATGACAATGACACATTAGAACTTCTTTTGAATGCATGCTGTGCTTTCTGCATGATGTAGAATTCAATGGACAGTGATATGAAGGGGGAAAGAGGCTTGTTTGTGTTCGGATTACATAATCCACTCTTCTTTGTTGTTACTGTTTTAGGCATTTTGTCCCAAGACGTTCTGCTTCTCATAAAATGCATTCAGCCTTATCTAGAGCTCTGAAGCCCAAGGCTTTGTTACAATTGTTATAAATAACTATAAAAAAATGGATAGTTCAACAGGAAAACACTGCTTCAGTCATAAATAAATGGCTCGTTTGTATCTATCAAGGAGAAGAATAGCTATCAAAAAGCTTCAATTATAAACTCAACACTTCCAGTTCTTGGAAGAGGGGGTTGTTTGTTTGTTTGCTTCTTCGGTTTTAAAGATAAGCCGTGTGGGTTTCTACATTTTATTGGCTAACATTTATGGCTGAGTCGTTTAAAAGCAATGTGAAACGGTGGGTGGCATGAATTTTACACGGCCAACTTGAACCAACTTCCAAAGGAGCCTGAAAAGACCTAAGTGAATATCGTAACAATGTTTGAATTTACACACTTATAAATGGAGACACCCAAAATCATTACTCACCTTTCAAAAACTTGCCCTTTCCCTAGGAAAGAGCAGTCACAGAAGGAGGATCTGTGGTATCTAAAAAGAATAATTTTGTTTATAGCTATATAACCTAAACCTAACAAGGCAGTGTTGTGCTAAGGCAGTCCCCATGCTAGCTCCTGAACCAGAATCAGTGTAGCTCTACAGGTTTCCCTGGCTTTATGTGAGCTCTGTATGTGTAAATTCACTTTTATGTGATAACCATTTTTATACCAAAAAATTGTTATATGCGAGGTAAATTCACTCTTATGCAATCGGTGTGGTGGAAGCCCGCCACTCAGGGCAGCTGGTGCCCGTGCTTCTCGAGCTGCAGCTGCCCCGGGAGCGGCATGATGCCACATCCATCCCGCTACTGGGCAGGCAGGGGGCACAGCGCAGCCCAGCAGCACCGCTCCCGGGGCAGCTGCAGCTGGGTGCAAAGCGCAGCAGCAGCCTGTCTGCTGTCGGTGAGTACCAAAATCATCTTATAAAAGTGGTAGAAATGGGCCCGGGGGTCAGTACAGTTGAAGTCTTGGAGCATATCTCTAGTTGTTGCATTAAAAAGTGGGTTCCCTGTATGCAAAGTTGAGTTATGCGCCATTTTCCAGGAATATGTGTACAGCATAAAGCCAGGGAAACCTGGATTATTGACGCTCTTCACATGTGCCAATAAATCCTATGCTATGGCTATGGTACTTCTGGCCTGGGAGCCGGTGGATGGAGCGAGCGTACCCTTCAGAGCACAGCAGGGCCATATTTTAGTATGGTTATCTTGCACCATAATGACACACCGCGGGAATCGCTGGACTCAATGGAGCAAAAGGAAACTTATTTTAAATATGTGCGTGGAAAAAATTTTTTTTTTTGAATACGGATGCTGCCAATGCTGGAAGTTGGTTCGACTACGAGCGGAAAATTCCAGCAGAACCAGAGCCGCCCCTTGCGTGACCTTTAAGGCTGTCAGTCAGTCATGACCTAGTCTCTGACTCGCACGTGCTCAGAGTGTGCGGGGCTTCTGACTGAGCGCGGGCTCAGAGGGAACTGCTCTGACGTAATTAGACCAGAACTTTCTAGCCAGGGAGCGATTTGATTGGCTACAGGTTTCCCATAAAGACCCGTGGGCCCCTCAGTGAGGGGGGGTTTGGTTTAGGCGGGTTCGTCGATGAGTTGGTAGTGTTACAAGTTGGTTCTGATACAGTGAGCGACCAGTGGATGGAGGGAGTTGCTCCGACTTCATACAGAGGCTATTGCTGCTTAGCTCTGTGAGAGGGAGAGAACTCCCCAATCCCTCCTTGGGACTTCACACTCCGGTTTGACTTTTCTGTCGCAGGTCTGATTACCTCGTTGTGATTCTCGGCGTTCGGTTTGACGACGGCTTGAATTCATCTCGGAAGCGTACTCCTCCACGATCAGCCCGACTTTCAAGCCACGACACGTCTCGCACATCTTGTTCCCGAACTGGCGTCACGACGATAATTCGGCAGTTTGTTAGTTACAGTCCATTTGTCTATATTCCTACATATGAGCTGTTGACCAGCCTTAGGACTAACCAACAGGCAGCCGCACCTATCCCTCAGGGGGTAGAAAGCAAGGGCTTGTTGGGGAACCCTGTGGGCCAACAGACCCCCTTTGTTGTGTTTGTGTTCTACTAAACTGTAACCGAAGATTCATCACATCCTACGCCTCAAAGCGTAAGTTAATAAACCCTGGTTACTTTAAGGAAGGAACGATTCATGAGTCTCAGTTCTCCTCGCCAGAAAACCTGGCCTGTTTTCGTGTTCAATTGCCACCCCGGCCCACCGTGACACTGGAGCTTGGTTCATCCCCCCAGGACAATGTGGAAATCTTCCTATGAGTGAATGAAATAGTGTGTAATGCCCTCTTCTACATCTAAATTAACTATTTGTGCTAAGATTGTAATAATTTTACTTTAAAAGCTGTACTGGATCAACAGTTTGTATGCACCTTATGTGTCAGTTACACGGTTATAAAGGTATAGGCAAACTGATAGACTTTATTTCCTTTTCCATGCCTCAATTAGCTATGCCCACATAAACCTATTACTGGACTTTAAATATTTAAATATAATTACTCTGATAAAACTTTAGTGGATCACTAAGGTGTTAGGTATTTAACTGTACATATATCTGTTATCATCACATTGGAAGGTTTCAAAATTTGATTTTTGAAAAAAGAGAAAGAAAATGCCCATCACATTTCTCCCCAGAGGGTTTCATTTCTTTTCTTTTCTTTTCTTTTCTTTTCTTTTCTTTCCTTTTGACAAGCTCTTCTTTTCATATAGTGAAGTTCCTCCAGTCTGGCACGATGCACCGTTTCCTCACGCTAACGTTCACAGATTTCTTCTCAATTTGACCTGATTTGAGCCCCATACAAACTGGGGTTGTATTCATTTCGAACTTTGAATCAAGGCTTGGTTCACTCCTCTTTCTTGACCTGAGCTCAAGCAACATCATCCACTTTACAGCTGATTGTCTCCATACTGCTCAAGTAAACAGTAATTTTTTTTTTTCATGATTCTGGCAGAAGAGTGCATTACCAATTTCCCTAGCATACAGAGCATCTTAGCAGCAGTGGAAAACCTCCTGAACTCTCTGAAGCATATGCTGAAATGCAGCGTTTCTCTGCTCTTGAGTTCTTTTCAGTAGGTGTTGAAACCTTTTATAGTAAATTGCATTTTACATGTTAGAAACTTCAAAAGAAAGTGTTAATAGAATTGAGACATGATAAGTTTGACAGTTGGCATCATTATGAGTTCCACTCTGCAGCTTTTTGAAGCAACAATAAAACGTTCTATCTTCCTAGAGGAAGGAAGATCATGCCTGTAATAATGAAACAACTTTAATAATTTGCTTTAATACATAAGCGCCTCTTCCCTTCTGCAGTCTTCTGTATTTTAAAGTCGATTATTGGTGTGCCTCCTGATTTATATTCCTATACATCTGGTTTCATTCAAAAGCTAACCTATTGTGACAAACAGTGTTGCATTTTATGGTGGCAGTGCTCTTTTGTAATCTTTCCCCATCAGCGCACCTTTTAAAAATACCTTGGAATTGGTCATTACGGACTTGTAGCAAGATCCAGTATGGTAGCTAATTTGGGACTCAAGTAGAATTTAACTGCACAAATGCCAGCCTCCATAGATTTCACAGCTTTTGTAGGCAGTATGGCTGGAAGGGACCTCGCACAATCATTGGGTCCAGCCCCCTGCCCGAGGGGCAGGAAGTCAGCTGGGGGAAAATAATCCCAGCAAGATAAACATCCAGGTCTTTCTTGAAAGTGTCTCGGGTAAGTACTTGCATCACCTCTGGGGAGAGTCTGTTCCAGACCCTGGGGCCTCAGACAGTAAAGAAGTTTTTCCTTATGTACAGTCTAAAATGGTTTTCCAGGAGTTTGTGACTATTGGACCTCGTCTTTCCTTGGGGTACCCTGGTGAACAGATGTTCCCCCAGTTCCTGATATACACACCTTATGTACTTATAGGCTGCCACCAAGTCACCCCTCAGCCTAAACTTTGCCAGGACGAAGAGTCCCATGGCTCTCAGCCTCTCCTCATAAGGCCAGCTCTCTTGTGCTCTTATCATGTGTGTGGCTCTCCTCTGGACTCTCTCAAGCTTCTCCACATCCTTTCTGAATTACAGAGCCCAATATCGGATGCAGTACTCCAGCTGGGGCCTCACCAAGGCCAAGTAAAGTGGCCCTTTTCCCTTCCCTTCCCCTGTCCCCTCTCCCTCACCACCCCCCCAGAAAAAATAAACCCAGTGATCCAGAAACTCCCACTGTAGCAGTGGTGTAGGGTGCTCATTGCGCATCCAGGATATGGGCTGGAGGGGGGTTCTCAGCAGCCTGGGTGAGGAGAAGGGAAGTCTTAACTTCATGGACTGCTGCTACTGTTCAGTGGACCCTACTGATGTGCTCTGTGGCCAGGCTTCCTCTGGAGCAGATCCTGGTGCCCCATTCATTACGGCTTCTCCCCTGCCCATACCTAAACATTGTTACCTACACGTTGGAAGCAAAAGTTCCCAAGGAATGGAGGGAAAGGGAGGAGCACCACTACACTTCTCCCTACCCCCCAGCCTCCAAATACAGTGATTAGCGTGGCCTGGCTCCTATGGCCAGGTAGGGGCAGCACAGAGTTTTCCCTGCCATTAAAAAGGCTCCTGGTGGGGGGAACCTGGTGCCCCTGCCCCAGTCAGTGCCCAGGATGGATGCCCCCCTTACCTCACTCATTATGCTACTGCACTCCAAAACCTGTAAAACCTATTTGGCTGCTAGGTTTAAGAATTCAAAGATCCCCATGTACCCATATGTTTCTGTATATGCCAAGCCCCCATATAAGCTGTTGTGATCTAGAAGTGTGCATAAATTCTTAATCTCCCAAAAGGTCCAGTTCAGTAGGCATGTTGCAAACATATTTTACTGATTACTGAGTTCAGTTGCAGCTATTAACTTGGAGATTCCTGAAGTTTCTCTCTATATAGAGATTAATAGGTTGTAAGGGTCTATTTCATAGACATTAGGGCTGGAAGGGACCTCGGAAGATCATCGCGTCCAGCCCCCTGCCCAAAGGGCATGAAGTCAGCTGGGGTCAAACGATTCCAGCAAGATAAGCATCCAATTTACTCTTGAAGGTGTTCAATGTAGGTGCTTGAACCACCTCCGCTGGCAGACTGTTCCAGACCTTGGGGGCTCGGACAGTAAAGAAATTTTTCCTTATGTCCAGCCTGAAATGGTCTTGCAGTAGTTTATGACCATTCGACCTCGTCATCCCTTGGGGCGCTCTGGTGAACAAACGTTTCCCCAGATACCAGTGGTCACCCCTGGTAAACTTGTAGATGGCCTTCAGATAACCCCTGAGCCTGCGCTTTTCCAGGCTAGAGAGCCCCATGGCTCTCAGCCTCTTGTCATAAGCTCTGTTTTCCTGACCTCTGATCATGCGTGTGGCTCTTCTCTAGACTCTCTCAAATTTCTCCACATCCTTTTTGAATTGTGGGGCCCAAAACTGGATGCAGTACTCCAGCTGCAGCCTCACCAAGGCCGAGTACAAGGGGAGAATGACGTCCCGGGATTT